>NW_022280042.1:780586-792713 GCF_004355925.1 Anarrhichthys ocellatus
ACACACACACACACACACACACACACACACACACACACACACACACACAGAGCAGTAATGAGAGACAGGATCACTGTGCATTTCAACAGCAGAGCCTGAGGTAACCACGTTTCCATGATAGCACGTTAGCAGTGTGTCTGGACTCTTTCAGTGAGTTGTTCATGATTCATAAAGGGGTGGATGAGGAATTGGACTTTTCTCTGAGTAACTATCAAAACGACAGTAAGGTAGTATTCTTTGTGACTGGCGAGCTGCATTAGGCCTTCTGATGCTCTGCAAACTATCCGACATGGCCACAGATATGCCGCTTTGTAAAGAAGACACATTATCCGTCAGGAATTAGGATGATTCATTGAGCTGTGGTGGGCCAACTGAGCTCAGCGGCAGTGTCTGGATGTGTTCCTGGCCAGCAGGATGATGAATCTCTGAATCTCTCTCTCTCTTGTCTTACAGCCATCAGCCTGTGTTTAATGTTTCCTTCCTCCGGTGCCAAGACGATGTCTCCAATAGCGCCGAATCCCACATTGTGCTCGACAGCAAAGCATCCGCCGAGCACCAGGGCAACGCCGCAACACTTACTCGGTGTCAAGGGGTCATGAGGCTAAGTGGGCTTAATGTGCAAACAAGCATGGCCGGTCAGCTAAGTAGCATCTGGGGGGGGGGGGAGAGGGGAAAGCTAATATAAAAATGAAATGATTTCTAGGGGATAACAGAGCTGGGAAATAAATGCGAGGCGTACATTCAAAACACATGGGAGGTATTTGAGGGAAGCCCGGATGATTGAGCTCCTACTGGTGCCTTGAAAGTGGGCTTTCTCCAGAGGTTTGATGCGAGAGGAAAGTTGGGAAGACAGAGACTGCAAGACTAGACTGTGTGTGAAACGGAGTGTGTGTGTGCGTCCCCGTCTCCAGAGGAGTTAAGGACGGAGCAGAGAAAGGCTCAATCACATCCAGCTGTTGAGCTGCTGTGCTGATGGATGGGAAGCACCAGGCATGTGTGTCCGTTTACCGAGAGAGGAGTTCCCGTGTGATGAGCACACTAGCTGGCTCTCCCAGTTTTTTTTTTTTTTTTAGTTTGGCAAAATCCAACCTGTCATTAGAAATACTGTGTCAAAATACAAGTCTTTGAAAAAACTTTTCTGGGCTTACTTATACAAAAAAACAAAAACTTTTGTCAGTTCAGATGTTGTGCCAAATGTAGTGATAAGAGATAAGATACTTTATTGTCCCGAAGGAAATTTGTCTTGGAAACATACATACAGTGTACAGTGTCTGCTGTTAAAAACAATACAAATAACATATGGCACACATACATTACATACACAGACTGTCGCCAGTCCACATACCCGCGCACACAGTACCTACAGTACTTGCAAAAGACTGCCACCAGCCAACAAACACATTTCACACTGCCCATTGTATAACGCACCAGTAGTGTATAGTTAAGATAATAAAAATAAATAAAAATCGGTGTTACAGGGGTTAAGCTCTGGCTAGCTTGCCATTTAGAGCTTTGATGGACAGGGGGACAAAGGAGTTCTTAAAGCGGTTGAGCTGCACTGGGGGACTCTGAAGCATCTGCCTGAGGGAAGAAGCTGGTATTCAGGGTGGAGGATATGTGTGGGGTCTGTAATTATCTTCTGGGCCTGTCTGATGATAGTTTCATCAAAGATGGCCTGGAGTGTGGGATGCTGTCTGACTCCCATGATTTTCATGGCTCTTTGTGTTAGTGGGTGATCTGGGCTTTCAGCTGTACACTGAGGTTGCCAAACCAGGCCGAGATGCCAAACCGCAGGACGCTCTCAACTATGGCGTGGTAGAAGAGGAGCAAGACTTTCTGGTTGACACCAAAGACCCTCAGCCTACGGAGGAAGTGTAGCCGCTGTTGGACCCTAGTGCAGACATTTTCTACCTGAACACTCCATGTCAGTTTATTGTCTGTGTATGCCCACGTATCTGCAGGAATCAACCTGTGCTATGTTCTGGTCATGAATAACCACTGGTGAGTAGCCTCCAATGTATTTGGGGTCGAATACCATCTCCTCTGTTTTCCTGACGTTGAGGATGAGGAAGTGTTTGTCGCACCACTGGACAAAGTTCTGAATCTCATGTCTGTACACAGCTGTATCCGATGTGTCAGACCCAGGATGGCTGTATCATCAGAAAACTTAACCATGGAAGTGTAGTGGTGTTGAGTCATGCTTACCATGATTCGATAAACTAGTGGTTCTCGTAAAAGCAAGCAATATGTTTTGACCGAAAAGAGTTGGTTCACCCAAATAACAAAAAAACATCTTTTGCAACTTCTCATTGCTTTCCATCATACCGACGGTGAATGGCATTTAGTTTGTGGTGTTCACAAAGAGAAATGACATTTAAAAAATAACCTGCAGGAACCTCCATGAGTCCTTCACATTGTTCTGCTGGAGTTTTTGTTCCAGCTTCCTGCTGTAGCCGTCCTCGTCCTCCCCTGTCCCTGTCTTTGAAGGTCCTCTTCTTCTCATCCCAAAGGATGCTGATGACTCTGATGACCTGGGGTCTTTGTTGTTGGGGAGACAGCGCATACAGTCTCTGTTGGAACACCATTATGAGATCGCCAATGGCCTCTGTATGTGAATGGCAGTGTGTTGATTCAAAGCAGCCCTGCAGAGACTCATTTGTCCCCTCACAGTCAGAGGCTGGACACTGGACTGGAGGCTTTAACAGGGCAGAAGGTGAACCAGGTCATCTTTGGATTCCACAACAAAGGGAATTTAAAGCCTGTGTTACAAATGTGGCAACAAATAGAACCTGTGTATTCACCCGCTGGGTAATTAAAGTGTCTACCTGAGCACAAAGTTTCAATAGCAGAAAAAACCCAGATAAGGTCTGTCTTGATTTCATAGCTGAGTATCCCCTCTGTGTTTGATGGCTCTCGGGAAAGTTACGCTGTGGTTGCCGCTTCCAGGCTCTGTTCTAATTACATCATTCACATAAAAATGTTTGGATGGAAACATATACGAGTTGACTTATAAGAGTAGTGTGGGTCCTTTCAGTAATAGTTATGCTGGTTAATTAGTCTCAAAAGTCATGCACGGAGCCGTGACGAGCCCCCCGACACAGCGGCAGATGTCTCCGGCCTGATCTATGTCTCTGTTGAGATACGCACACCACTGTTCAAAAGTTTTCCATTATCATTAAAATTAAATGTATGCCATTTGTCAGCTTCAGTGCAAATAAAACCTTTGTTTTAGTGTTAACTACTTCCAAAGATAACAAAGTTATTGGAGCTTGAACAGGCAGCAACCTTCTTCTTAAAAGTGAAGCCAAAGTGGAAGTGCCTTAAAGCTGCATTCTCTCTAGTGTCCATCAGGGGGCGACTCCTCTGGTTGTATAGAAGTCTATGAGAAAATGACTCTACTTCTCTCTTGATTTATTGCCTCAGTAAACATTGTAAACATGAGTTTATGGTCTCAATCTCTAGTTTCAAGTCTTCTTCAATACAGCATGATGTTCATTTAGTACATGATGGTCCATTTAGAGTCAAACAGACCATAAAGCAGCTTTAGTGATTGACTGGTCATGCTTTCTGATGCTGAAAGAAAAAATATATTTCCAAAAACAATGTTTCATTTACTTCAGACAATGTGTAATATTGTTTTCTGCCAAAGAGATTTCCCCTGAATGGACGAGAGTGATGAAGTGACCATGTCCAGGCAGGAACAATTACCTCCCTCTTAAATCAAAGTGAACCACAATTAGTTCCAACACCTGACCCCTTCATACTGTAAAGCAGAGCAGCTAGGGATCCATCCCGTAATATTTCTCCCACACTGACAACCTCCTCTCAGTAACACAAGCCTTCTGAGGCATCTCTGTGTTCTTTATGAATTATTTTTAATTCACACTTCCTGATTAATGGTTTAAAAACACCAACACAGGTCACATCAAACTTCAGTGTTAGGGGGAAATTGTACATACATAAGGCTCAAATCATGAGATGTATTTCAGAATTATGAGAAAAATCCAAATTTTGGGTAAAAATCATTTATCTAAGACTTAAATTATTTATATTCTTAAATTTGACTTAATACACAAAATGATGTATTCTGGGTTCCGATTCATCTCTGAAATATTTCTCTTGGCCTCAATATCTCATAGAGGGGAGTGTGTCAGCAGAGTCTTTGTGTACCTCAGCAGGACTGATACAAAGGCGAGCACGAGTGCAGGCGGGTGGGCGGCGCCCAGCGGGGGTGCGGCGGTGCATCCTCCACCTGTGCTGATGACAGGAATCCCAGGTGAACGCTGTTTCCATGACCTCTGAGGGCTCACTTGTCATTAGGGCGATATCACAAGGCACGTAAACAAGCGCACCCTGTTGTTTGGCCGGGTGGGGCTTCATAGGGCCAGTGACACTAAGGAGACCTTACAAGATGATTTACAGGGTATATATATTGCCTTAAATGTCTCATCGGGTTCTCTAATGAGGAACCAACAGAGCCAATCAATAGAGAGCTGCAGGGAGGATGTATTTTAGAACAGAACGTTAAAATCTTTGTTAACCACAGGTATTATTTCAGACAACTTACCAAAAACCCACTGATTTTGAGACAAGGGCACTAACTCGTCCTTTATTAGTTTGGCTCTCAAGATGTTTTAGTCTCATCAGAGCTAGTTATCACCATTTATCACAGATTTGAAGGGTTGGTGAAACCCACAAAGCAGCTTTTCTTAACCTTTCAGCTGGTGCCTTCCATCGCAGCCAATTCCACCAATCACACAGAAACTGCTGAGCTTTGTCTTTGAGATGAAGCTTTCCTCTTTCTTAAAAGTAAAAATCATGTTGCAGGTTATTCCCCAAACACCTGACGAGTCTTTCCAACTGTTCCAAATGAATATAAAGTGAGATTAACTTGAGCTATTTATTAAGCTACCAAACAGGAATGCCTCAACGGTAACCACTAATGCAATACATAAACCATTCATTCAGCAGGTCCTGGACTCTGCTGGTGTTGTTCAAGCCTACAGATCTTTAATTAAAGTGTATAGCACATGTTTGTACTACCGTATATGAGGGCTCCACTATAAATATATCAGTGGTAGAAATCTCTCTGTCACCATCTCAACTCTCAGACGGGCTCTTATGGGATCAGTGCTGGTGCCAAGAGTAATTGGAAAGCTTTTTGGTTTCTATGGGGGGCTCAAAGTGTTCATTATTCATTCATTTAAAGCTTATTTCCACTTTATTTCTATTTCCCTGCTGCACGAAATTCAATGAATTAATTTGTCAGGGGCTGTTGCATCATAATCATTTTTGTGATGTGATTGTCATGTCTGCTCGTAGCCTCCCACAAGTCTGCATTAACCTTTCAAGTCCAGACTTGAGAAGTAATCCAGGAGAATCAAACAATTATTATTTTCAGAGGTGTCTTATTTAAAAGGGAAGCGCTGCCGTTGAGTTTATTGCCTCGGTGAAGCGTGTCCTCGCTGAGCCAAAGGACCGGTTGCCTGCGGGCCTCCTCTTCTCTCCGGCCTCATTGCAAAAGCACTAATTAAGTGTGCCCGTTCACAGCTGCCCTCTCCATGCAGGGTTCAGGAGTTCGTTTGGTCTGACGGGACCTCATAAAACCCAAATGGACTTAATGCTAGAGTGGGAATTGATCTTCAAAGACATTTTTTTCATATGACTTTGAAACTTTTAACTGAACAAAGTTTTCTTTACATGCTGACAGCAATCAATGACATCTGTGGCTGTCGCCGGACTGTAATAAGACCATCCATTCATTTACTTCAGTCTGATTGTAATGACTGGACGAGCTACCTGCCTGTACCTGCTCGTATTCTATCACAGGCTGCTAGCTTTATACCAACAGTAGCCATGTTGGTTGTTAACAGTCAGTATGATTATTGTGGGGGAGTAGCTTTGGAGGGCGAGGTCAGCGTTGCAGACTTTGTGACCTTTTCACTAGATTGAGTGACTTTTGGAGCTAGTGCTTCTAGTTGGCAGCACTGGGCTGTTTATGTTAGGTTGGATCATTTTAAAAACCGAGCCTACTCTTTCTCAGGATTAACAACCCTGCCTGGATGACAGGCTGGGCTGTCATAGCATATGTCAGATGCTATGGGATTTGTTTTCTTCTTCCGTGACCCGCTGGGATTGACCTCTGGGAAAATGTAGCAGACGAGTCCAGTTTAGGACAGAAAATATTTAATTCATCATGCAGTAAAGTCATGAAAAATACCGTAATAGAGTAGTAAAATCTTTTTATGAATGTTGCAGATTTGGAAGATGTCGTTTTTCTGTGTCCAACACTAGGTACAGGGACTTATTCTGACCGTGAGCATTTCCTGTCTCTGAGGCCTTCTGGGAGGTATCAACCTGCAGTAACTCCAGCAAATCCCCCTCAAAGGCCCTTCATAAGGCATTCATTAGCCCACTATTAGAGTCCTAACTGTCATCACATATAGCGAGACTAGCATGACTCACTTTTCCACTGTAAACACAATAACCCTCCACCAAACCCCGTGTTCAGCACTTTAACATCGGTCCCACCTTTGGATTTCCAGAGGAAATTAAAGCTCACCATAATGCATGTAAAGTGTGATTAGATTTAAGGAGATACAGATGAAAACAGCTGCTGGGAATACAGTCACCCGTCTACTGGAAAACACATAGGTAACAGCTGGGAAATGCCACGTCAGCGGTTTCTCCGTGAGGCGGTTAACCGAAGAAAAGAAAAACCACCAACACCTTGCTGCTGTCAAAGTGCTTAATTACTACCAAGCTTTCTAAATTCCAACCATCTCAGCAAAAATCTGCTAAAGGCGATGTCACACTTTGGCGGCTCCACATGGTGAAGAGAGGAACTGCAGCCCTCTGGAGGACAGTTAACATCTCTGAGTCAGCAGTATATGAACAACTCATAGTTATTAAGAATTGAAATGAAAACGGCGTTGTTACATCGCTGTGAGTTTTTATGTGCTTCAGCTCCTCTTTCTTGAATATATTGTAATAAAATAAGTATACTACACATAGTGGTTTTAGAGAATCAGCTTTATCAGAATGTAACAGAGGTAAAGCTGCACCAATCAATGTTCTAAAATAACAAAATCAAATGAATAAAAAGGTGTAATTTTCTTGATGTTTGAAGGTTAATAATTTACTCTTTGAGGTGCGTGTACTTTACTTGAGAATTTCCATTTTGGGATACTTTATACTTCTACTACAATACATCTGAGAGGGTACTACTGTACTTTTTACTCCACAACATGATTTATGTGACAACATTCATTTGACATAAATTCAGGTTATTATTACAAAATACAATCAAGTAATAAATGAGTATTATTATAGAGATTAAAATATATATATATATATATATATATATATATATATATATATATATATATATATAGGGCATTGAAATGAGCTCCACCTTTACCAGCTGCAGCATTAAAGCAATGAACATATTAATGCATCAATAATTGTAATCCACTCCATTAGTTTCTTCAAGTATATTTTGATGCCAGTACTTAAGTACTTTTACTTGATATTTCTATGGTACGATGGTATTGCTACTTTTAGAGAACTTCTTCCACAGCGTTGACAGTATATGAATTCTCAATATGTGAAGAGACAATTGGTGCATTTTGTTACAAAAACCTTAAAACATCAGTGAAATGATGAGTTCATCTCCTAAATGTCAGATTTCCTTCTCACGAATATGGAATCCTGAGCTGCCCTTCAGACAGCAGCACGGGGTGCAGAGAGTGAGGACAGGAAGGACCAGGCGGGACACGGGAGGAAGAGAAAAGCTTTTTCTTTCTTATCACTTTCAAACATTTCCAAAGACGCTTGAGTCTTAATACAAACATGTGCCATTGCTTAGAGTTCCATAATGACAGGTACAAAAGGAGTTATTGTATATTGATAGGCATTGTTAGGTAGAGGGTAGAAAACAATGTGTGACTGCGCCAACTTAAAGGCTGAGACGTGTAAAGGTATTGCTAGGTAACACATAAGTGGCTGGGTGTGGAGGTTAAAGACACATGCATTATACAAACAGGCTCTATATGGACGAGCACCATTGTGAGAGACAACACTAAACATACGAAGTGGTGTGTGATGTAGGTTTTAGGGGGGGGGGGGGGCGCACTAAGGCGAATCGCTGGATGTGCCTACCCAGTATGCCTTGTGGGAACACCCGCCCCTACTCTGCCTGATTGGCCCGTCCAGGCGTCTGCTAAACGCTATCATTAGCCTAGCTATGATGCTAGCTGAACTAGACCGGCTCTGGAGGAGAGCAACTCAGCACAGGCGGCTCATGCTGTGTGCCTACATTCCAACTTGGTAGCCTACATCATAGCTATGCTAACATTAGCATTTAGCAGACACCTGTAACGCCGGAGAGGATATGGCCAATCAGAGACAAGTATGGGGTCATCCCGCAAGGCATACTGGGTAGGCGCGCGCAGCGAGTCATTATAGTGCCTCCCTGTGAGGCATTGAGGACAGCAGTGATGGTTGTTTTCTTTACATTATAACAGCTGCATATAAGCAGACAGCCTGCTGCTCACGCAGAAGGGAGGACGCACTGATGCCTTTAATACTTTTGAAACCGAGTGACTAGACGTTTGCTCATTGAACCAACAGTATATTGTATGCGTTTTTAAAAACTATGACAATGGATTCAATATGAAGCTAGCAGATTTGGATATTTTGTGCAGATATGGAGTAGAGGAATGATATATTAGCCTAGGTCGAGATATTCCAAAGATACTGTAGGTTTGAGGTCACTCAAATGCCCCCACACACACCGTTTTATTTAGCATTCATAATAGATCAGTATAGTTCCATGTCACCGCTAGCTGCTACCAGCATAACTGACCCCCGCCTCCAGCCCAGCTGTCAGCCTTCAAGCTGAATCCCAGGATCCATCAGCTATCGGTCTGATGACAACGGGCTCCAGTGTAGCAAAGGCTCACTCGCCCCCGCGTGTCGGGTTATCCTAGTTTACAAGCTGATCTTAAGCGAGCACAATGTGATGAGGAAGTCAGGTGACGTGGAATAAAAGAGCGAGAAAGCCCAGGTAAGAAGGGGGTCAGGTGGATGGGTAAACAAACATGGGACTTTCACCCAGGTACCTTCTGACACGGTCCTGACTTTGGTCTGAACACAAATTGGGATCCTTTCAGCTGGACAGTAGCAGCTCTGTAATGAAGGCGAGGCACAGACTAAACCATATGAAGTTTGTTTTAAAGGCCAATATTTGTCCAGAAACAGCAAACGAAGCCTTCTGCTGATGAATACTGTAACGAGTGGCTCTAAACACTGACAAGTACCTCACACCCCAGCACCTTTCACCTCACATGACTGGGCTTTAAAAGCAGGACAGCCAGGACGATAATGATGAGGATGAGTGTAGTGAGCACAGAGGGGCTGGGGAAAGTCTGTGGTTCATGTGTGGAACAGCTGGGACTGTACAGTAATAATAAAGTCCTTTGGCCGGGGATGAAGCTGTTGTAGACTTGGCAGCACATTCAGCTCCTCACATGGACTGAGACCAGCGGTGGCTGAGGAGAAGCACTATTTCTATGCCCATCAAACTGTGGTGTAAGGCACCTTCTTACAAGTGCTCATGACTACAGAACAATGAGTGTGAAACTGCATTCATGACTACTGGCCAGCTGACAGTTACAGCACCAGTCTGGAGTCACATTAGATATGACTGAATAAACATTTTTAAAAAGAGAGAACGTATAAAACATAATATAAAAAAAGACCTGATTATTTTTAAAAGCTAGAAAGTAAGTCTTTTGGTTTCAAAGGAAACTCATTATTTTTGCATATGAGCAGGCTCAGAGAAAAAAACTGATTAAAAAAATCAAAACAGCAAAAGGTTTGACTTTAGTCAGATAAATAAAAGTATAAAAAGCAAATCATCTCTGTGGTATGAGACAGTCACAGCATCAATCATGTCTCTCAGGAGGCCGTTATTACGATAGCAGGAGGCTCCTGGCTTTGATAAATAAGGATTCTCTCCGTGATAGCAGCTGGAACAGTTACTACACATGACGCTGTGTCAATTCTCAGGATATTCCGTCAATAAATACACCAGGCTCAGCGATCAGAAGTTCTTGAAGGTCTCCAAGTCCTTCGGAGGCACAGGAGGGTCTTTCTTCCAGTCGTCCTCTGGGTAAACATCAAAGTTAGAAGTGTCCCCCTCATGGGACACTTTAGGAACTATGGGGGGCTGTGGAGACAACGGGACGTCCCGGTGAGTGGGAGCACAATGTAGATCAATGTGCATGCTCCTTATAAAAAGATAAGAGTCAAATTGAAAAGCACTGTTGGTCCGTGTCAGCTCACCTTCAGCTTCCTCAGAGGAACGGCCTCCCAGTCAATGGTCTTGAACCACCGATGCTTCTTCACATCATCTGCTCCGTTCTGAAACACAAAACATGGCTGTATGCAGATCTGTTTCTATAATCAAAGCATTACTTATACTACATTTCATGAACACAGTAGAAATTCTTCTTTTTCTTTTGTTTGGCTTTAATTTTTAAAGATGGACCATTTAGAAACAAAGATGAGTGTGACCCAGCAGCGGCAGCAGCAGGAGCCGTGATAGGCCAGACTCCCGCTAATACACAACAGCTGGCCAATCAGAGCTCCTGCTGCTGCTCTGTGGGTTGCACTTCATTTCAACGTCATTTCTTTTAAGTGATCTGAGCTCTGTGTCGATGAGCTCTTATGGCAGGTCATGAGAGGTGACGCCGTCCTGTGTGGAGCTGGGAGGTGTTGAAGCATCTGGTAACGACAGATCATTCCATGTACGTTGAATATTATCACCAACATTAATGCAGTAGCTGAATGCAAATTCAATTAACACCTTTAAAAAGGCTTTAGTGTGTGTCGTCTAGTCCGGCCTGTGACCGCTGTGCTCTGCAGAGCCACAAATCAATAGCATCTTGTCTGGGATTATGTGGAGCTAATCAGTGGGCTCAGAGAAGTATGTGTTTCATGGAGAGGGCTGTCCTCTCACTAATGTGAGCTGAAACGCTCCAGTCCTCCAGTTTGAATGGGACTCTACACAGCTCCCGCTGGTGCCCGATGAAGTGGCTGGCTCCCAGTTAAATGTAATACCTGCACACTTTTTCTTCTTCTGTAACTTCTTGTCCAACCCTGTTTCAGGTAAAACTAACTCTTAAGAGAGAGTGATGAAGTCATAGCAATCTTTAAATTTGCACAATAAAACTCTCTCAGGTGGATAAGTGAAGCCCGAACACAACATTCTGTTCCTTTCCGGTAGCCCAACCTTTACGGCTTCACTTTTTGCCATATTTGTGTAATTTCCTCTGTCATAATCTATTCAAAATGTTGATACATTCATCTTCATCCTCAATTATCACAGTGAGCTCACGGCAACGAGGTTTACGAGCAGCAGTGAGTAATGTGCGGACATTTTTTGTCTGGGCCTCTGAGCCTGGGGGGCCAGATTACAATATATACTCAATATATATACAATACATAAAGACATCAATCCTCCCTCGTGAAGCTCCTAATGTTCACAGTGTTTTGGAGGATCTAGTTTGCTGGATTGTATCGTGTTACAGTGATCGCTGTTTCTCATGTTTAATCTAATATTCTAACATTTAAAGGCGTTTCTAATATTTCTATATCCATATTGATTAAAATGGGCTCCAGACAGGACAGGCTTTGAAAGCGACTGTACACAAATTTGAGATTTTGTGCGTATGAAATTGTTTTTGATGTTGCCTTCGTTAGGCACGACTGTTTATTTATTTTAGGAGTCAGACAGATGTGAAAAACCTGTAACGGTCCAAACACTTGTCTCTTGGTTTCTCTCTAATTGGAAGCATGTGCAGCTTCTCTTTCCTGTCCCGTCCTCAGACTGCTGACGTCAGTCTACCTGACGCTATGAAATACAGGGCGCTACCGTGTGCTTCAGGGAGCCAGGAAGTCGAACCAACTCACCTTCATGTTGCCTAGCCGTCTGGCTCGGTCGATGACCAGAAACTTCTTGATGAGGTCTCTGGGGGGGAGGAGAAGAAACAGTGAGTGAATCCAAAGCTGTACAGTCTCTCTCTCTCTCTCTCTCTCTCTCTCTCTCTCTCTCTCTCTCTCT
>NW_022280042.1:792723-910339 GCF_004355925.1 Anarrhichthys ocellatus
CTCTCTCTCTCTCTCTCTCTCTCTCTCTCTCTCTCTCTCTCTCTCTCACAAGGTTCTCCAGCGCTGTCAAGATGACAAATGTGTCCTCATCAAAGGTAGCCGCCGGCCTGTGAAAGGTGACGAGGGCTGGCTAAGTGAGCTGTGTCTCTTTCACAATCTTTTAATTGAAGAAAGTGGAACTTTGTGACACTGTAAACTTGTGCATGTGATGTAGACATCCGTGTGAGGGGGGTGGGGATGATTCACGGGGGTCTTAAACTGGCAGAGTGTAGGAGATGGAGATAGAGATAAAGGCGCCGTATCTCACACCCAACGAGCCGTCGACAGCCTCATAAATAGAGCGGCTGCATGTTGACAAGTCAGCTATTTCTCACTTTTTGTCTAAATCCTTCCTCTGCTTCCAGACGGGGGCCTTGGAGTGATGTGTCACAGAGAAATATTTTAATCAGCTCTGGGGGAAATATTTGTATTTATGACTTTTCATGGATTTTATGAAGGAGAATTCATCTGGAATAGAGAGAGGCTATCAGCCCTATGTTTCATTTGTCCATGTCAATTAACAAAGATGTTCACTCTTCCTATTACAACTTTCAATGAGAGGTTTTCCCCTTAACACTACACTAGCAACATATACTGTACCTGTCCAGCACCAAACAGCAGACAGGACTCAGGAATCATATTGAACATTCACAGTGGATAAGCACGACAGGCAAACTATGACTTCTAGGCAGAGATGGGCAAAAATATATCAAAATGTATTTTGATACAAAATACAAAATAAATGTATTAAAATAAAATACAAAATACTGGTGCCAGAAAATGTAACAAAATACAATACATGTATTTTGTATTTAAAATATAGGAAATACTTTTTTCTGTTTTCTCACAATTTGGTATAGCAGAGCATTCAGGTTTGGGCTATATAATATAATTATATATAATGTACACAAAGCTTTGGTGAAGCCCACAGAAAGGAAGAACAGTCACAGAATGTCAGTGTAACTAAGCAAAGCTATTAAAAGACAACTTGATTGATTATGTATATATATATTTTTTTATTAATAGGACTTAACAGCCCATAAACTTGTAGAATGCATGAAATAATAAAACTAAGAATACTTTCATAATATGCCTTTTAAATAAAATAAATTGGATATTTAATGTTTTTTTTTAAACAAATGGACATCTACTGTCATAGCCTGACTAACTGTGAACTATATTATCTGCCAGTAATTGATATGGCATTATGACATTCACATTGAGAAGATACAGCATAACTTGTAATACAGTGCAAGATTAGATGGTCAGACGTCTCTTGATAAGGTTATCATGAACATACAAGCTCCCAATCTCCCTCTTCCTATAGCTAGCTACTCCACTGACAAGTTAACTTGCTAAACACTGGCTATGCACCAGCCTAGACGGCATGCTAGCGTCATTAGCATGTTAGCATCGATCGCTAGCTTGATATTATAACCAAGGGCGTAGGTTTGCATAGGGTCCATAGGGACTAGTCACGACCAAAGTTTGGGAAAGACACAATTGTCCCCACCAATATTTTGTGTTAGAAAAAATAATTTTGCACAATATATTTGCAAACTCATTCGTATTATTATTAGTGCTGGGCAAGTTAACACGTTATTATCGTGTTAACGCATTAATTAATTAATGCCGACAATTATTTTATAGCACGTTTTTTAAATTTTGAAAGTCTGTTGCTCACTGGCAGCGGTGGAGGAATGGAGACTACTGGACATCGCTGCGGTAAAGTCAGCAGCACTCAGATCTCTGTGGTCAACTCAGCAGACACTTACACTTTAGTGCACCTATATGCTGACATTCACTAAACGCATTCAAACGGCACAGATCGGGAGCGAGCGAAGGACTTTGAAAAGTAGAGGAAAGATTAACGTGAGACAACATCCGGTTTCTTCAGACGAACATCCGGTTTTCAGAATAAGATGCCAACAAAGTATGAATTATATTCACATTAAGTATAAAACATGCTACCTGCATCTCGTGAGTTAAAGGGAAAATACACCTAAATTGTGCGTGAAGTGTCTTTATTCTTTGATCGCTGGGTAACCATCATCACCTCGCAGTTACAGCATTATATTGATGAACAGTAGAGATGAATTCACATGCTCTGACTGTCATGAAGACACAAGACACACATTTAGATGAAACGTGCTGAAACATTTTATTCATGTTGCACAGCAGTGGAACGTTTCACATAAAGTCACACACCGAGCACAGATAGTGAAGAGATAGAACTGCTACTGTGTAAAGGGAATACTGCTGTTAAAAAGCACCTGATTTGTTTAAAGTGTTTGCAAACCAAATGTTATTGACCTTTTGTTCATATAGCAGTACTTTTAAAATAAAAGTGCGCAATACACTACTTTTGAATTCATTATTGAAGTTTGCCATAACAATGAAATTAATCGCGATTAATCGCAAAAAATCCATGCGATTAAAAATTGTAATCGTTGCCCAGCATTACTAATAATTGCATAAAGGAGGAAAGCACTTTATTTATAGCCTATTAAGTGCTGCAGAATAGATTTATTTTTTTGTCTTTTTTGGCTGCACAACTGGGAAAAGTTTTTTATATATATTTTGGATATAGAATATACTGTTACTGTATATTGGCATTTTAGCAGAACGTTTTTTATTCATTTATGTAATTATTTATTATTATTATTTATTTGGTGCAGAATACTGTTTTGTATTTAAACTAAGGTTTTATTACTGTTATTATGTTTAAATCAGTTCCAAGTTACACAAATGTTAATATATTTTAATAAAGTTTGCCTGTTCAACATAATATCAACTAAGTTTTTTTTTATATGGCGGGGGGGGGTTTTTGGGGGGAGGCTGGCAGTCCCCTACCAATGCCGAGACCAAACCTACGCCCTTGATTATAACCATCACCATGTATATACTATGTAGCCAGACCCAGACATAACTTATACATCAAGCTAGTTGACATCTGTCACATTCAGATAAAATATTTACCTTGACAGACAATCCGTTGAACTTGAAGATCTGAAGACTGAACTGTTTTTTGATTCATGGAGAAAGTATTTTGAGTATTTTAAATACAAAATTACTCCACTCTAAAGTATTTTGTTACAAAATACGTTCGATTTTTTATCGGCCCTATCAAATACAAATTACAAAATACTCAAAAGTAATTGAAATACGTATTTCAAATACAAGTAATAGAAATACTGCCCATCTCTGCTTCTAGGTCCCGCTCTAGTGTCACATTTGGACGGTTTACTTACTCTCGAGGTTTACTTGGTTAGGTGATGGAGAAGATTGCGGTTCAGGTCAAAATACTAACGTGCGCTCGTTACGTAGCTGCCGTTGTAAAGTCCGAAAGTTACGTAACAAAACTAAGGTAAAACTAAAATTCTGAACTAAATTTGATTTAGTCACTGTGACTTCACGTGAAGGCGCAGTGACCTCGACCTTAGACCCCCAAATTCGAATCAGTTCCTCTTGACGTGTAAGAAATACCCTCCAGGTCAGGTCAACACGAGGTCAACATGTCCGACTAACCCCGAACACCCGACTCCTTTTATGACTGATGATGAGACTTTCACTGCTGGGGTCACCCTGGGACGGTGCTCCAGTCAGTCTCATCAGCCCTGCTGCTGGAGACGCAGCAGTCTGTCCTCTGCAAGGCCTTTCCCTTGCTGATGGATGGGAGTGCGTGACACGGAACTGTGTGTCAGAGTGATATAAATGGTAGAAATATTAGAAATCCTTCTGTCTGCTGGTGCCGAGATAGATGGCTTAACAGCGGGAAGCTGTGGCTCTGCTGAATTATCTGTGTGTGTGTGTGTGTGTGTGTGTGTGTGTGTGTGTGTGTCCTCTCCGGGGCCACGGCGACAGGACTGATTGAGTGAGTGCATGCACGCTCACACACCCAGAGTGCGCCGAGCCTGTAATCTTGCAACATTCCTGCGCCCTCGAGCTGGTGTAATGGGTGGAGTTGGGCTGGGTGTGTCATTAGCGGCTGCAGGTCTACCTGAAGGCTCCTCTTTAGCTCCAGGGAGCTCATTGACCTCTGTGTTAAAGGGACGCTGCCGCACTTAAAAGACCCCCACCGTCGTTTGAAGTATTGATGCTTGAGTAGTCCTTTGAATGGTGAGGGTGGGGGGGGTCAGATTTTGGTTGTAGATGAGCACCACTGTGGAGACCTGGTCCCAGGGCTGCAGCTACAGCTGAGGACTCTCAGGTCAGGTTCTTTGGAGCTCTTTTTAAAGAGGGAATTTAGAGGTTTTACATTCTGGAGTCAAAAAGTCACAGCTTTTTCAGGCCGGTTCCAGTATTCTTTTAGTATTTTAAGGCAGAAACACCGTTTTGAATGTCTTTGGTTAGATAGCTGAAATATAGAAAATACAGATTTGAATGTATTGCTCTGCGACCTAAATGCTAATAAAGAGGGTGACCATAAAGTGGCCAAATGAGAACGGAGGCTGTCCGCGTTTAAATTCATTAAAACGAATTATGTGTTTAAAATTCCTTCAATCCTGACTGCTTGAATCAGTAACAGTCCTCGTACATGCAGAGACATTAAGGATCAATACACACACCCACACACACTCTTGTTCCCGGCTTGGTGTCTTACTTGACATAGAAATCCAGATGGCGAGGGAATTCCAGTTTTCCGGCCAGAATCTTCTGATATATTCCAAATGGGTTGTCGTCAAAGAACGGTGGGTACCTGTGGAGATAAACACACGTCAACCTCTGGCACGCACCGCCACAGTGTGGGAACTTCATTCACACTCTGCACAAACAGCATGATGCAAGGAGCAGGTAAAGGAGGCAAGAGCTTGCACACCCTCACCTGGATCCGTTTGAACTAGATGGAGAGGAGTCACCATTTAGACGGGGGGGGGCTATGATAACTTTCTGCTTTGGACAGAGCCGCCTTTGTTCACAGTTCTGTGTGTTTTTCTTCCTGCCACCCACAGGCCGGCTGCTGAGTGCTTTCCCCCGCTCTGGCCTGGACAAGTCATTACCCACAAATTACATAATGGGGCCGGCCTCCAACTGCATTACACACAGAGCAGACAGGCGCATAATCGCACCAGTTTGTCACACGCCGCTCGCCTTCCCAGTGAAAAGCTCCAGAGGCGGGAGACTGTGGGACGCCTGGGAGCCGGCCGAGCACCACAGGCTCCACTGGTGTGCCGTCATAGGTGGAGAATCTGGGTCACCGTGGCAAGATGGGAAGAGAATAACATCATGTGACCTAAATATTAGGTTTGGGAGTGTTGTAGTCAAGACCACCTGAGCAGAGACCAAGTCAAGACCTTCTTAAATCTCTCACATGCAAATAACAAGTGGCTCATTCATTGAGGCTCCTGCTTTATTTCACTGATGTCACAACGGGCTCCAAGTTCAAAGGCTTCTAATCTGGCTGTAAAAGTGACTCGGCCGTTCATTCATGCGAGACCAGCGTGTGAAATTGAGAACACATTTGTGGAACTAAAAGAGGCTTGATGCTCAGAATGTCCTCACTCCAGAGGGGATTCTCTTTTATTGAAGAATGGTCATCTTTAGCCCCACTTCTGGTAAAACTCTAGGAACAACATTCCTTGTAGCGCGCTCATACCAGGAGTACTCGTCAATGTGATTTATATTTAAAAGGTACCACAGCTTAGAGGGAGGAGTCAGGAGTTAACTGTAAATCATGACCATGTGACTGTGTGGGTGACACGAGGCTGGTGGACTCCGTCTCTCATCAGCAGGCTGACGAGGACTGACCGGGGGACAAGGAGAAGTGGGAGTTAATTAAATTGTTATGCGCTCAATCCAGAAAATTGGGTCCGGGAATAGACGCGTTTTGATTAAATTGGGATTCATTCATACAACTTTGTTTTCTATAATTAACATGAACGTGAGCCTGAGCGGACCACTGGAGGTTACCCTCCAAAGTGATTTTCAGTCGTACACAGCCACATGTATCGCTACATGTACACACGCAGGATGATTGGCTTCCATTAAGAGCAGGAATCTGGCCCTTAAGGCAGGATTATGGAGAGAAGACCCTTTCTTCTCCTAGTCTCTCTTGGCCCTGACCCCTCAGTGAATGTTTTTTCAACTTGCACTTCACCCCAGAGGTGGATGATCGACCACCGCTAACTTTTCAGAAGCGGCCGTGACATTCTTGGATCAGTAACTCTGAAGAACAGCACAATGCCGCGAGATGAAGGGAGCTCTTTGTCTGAGGGGTCCCACCGTGGAGCCCCTCCCTGGACACGTCGAGTGATGTGCACAGCGGACCGCGACACTTCAAAGCCCTGCCCCGATGAATGCTGGGAGATGGTCGCATTCTTTCCACGAACTCAAAGCCAGGTAGCTTTTCTTCCCAGGGTTTAAAGGAGATGAAGGGTGAGGGCGGCTGACCTTTCAGGAGGAAGCGGCTCCATATTTGGGAGTTAAAGCAGTATGCGGCCCTTATTAAACATATATAGGTCAGGTGTAATTTCATAAATGCTTTTTTAATATAAATACCAGCTAATATTCAGGTAGGCCATGCTACTGAGCCAGGTCCATAAATCAACTGTTGGCTTATAGAATATTACCCGGTGTGTCTCAATCAATGTTAGAGTCCATCTCAACCTGAGCAGCAGTACAATTATTAGAACACGGTTCCACGTACACGGCTCCTCCACTTTCTCTTGCAGGGTTATTATGTCCCATTGCATCACTCTTGTACAGGTGTTCGTGTTATTGTGTCCACTCTCTGTGTGTCTCTCCGATCGTTTTGAGAAATGATCGTCAAGTTTATTCCAGTCATGAGTCGCTCAAAGCGCTCACTGTCTGACTCCACACCTGTGTGTGTGCTTCTATCTGTTAAAGGGACTGAGACGTAGATTGTCTTGATGAGTGCTGCCCCCCGGTGTTTACAGAGGGAGGAGGCGTGGTGTGTTGTGTGGACTGAACACTTACCCGGCCAGCATTTCAAAGACGAGGATGCCCAGAGCCCACCAGTCCACTGCTCGGCCGTGACCCTTGCTCTGGATGACCTCGGGGGCCAGGTACTCGGGAGTGCCGCACAGGGTCCAGGTCCTGATCACACACAGAGAGATGAGCCACATGTTATTGTTTTACTAACTGCTTGTCTATTCTAATTCTTGTTTCTCATCATCGATTCATTTTCCATAAAGGAATCAATTCATCTTTTCAACACTTTACAGGATTCAGGTTCTACGACTTCAGACAAGGACAATCAGCACATTCTAACATTTGAAATGTCTATCAGGCGGATTTCCTTCCGATCAACACATCTATTAATAAAACATTAGTTTCAGCTCTCGGGGGAATAAGTGTTTCCATCTCTTATAGTGCAGCGACTTGTCTTATTCTCTTCTGTTTTGAAGATACCAACATTATACTCACAACATTTCAGAAACAGGGAAAACACTGCTGGGAACAAGTGCAATTACCCTAAAACTGACTCGGCTATTTTTAGACGCTTCACTGCTGTTAAAAGTAGGACACCCACGTGAAGATGAGGGACCAGAGTGTGGATACAGGAGTAGTATATATATATATACACATATATATGTATATATAAGCATTGGACAGGAAGTCCAGAGCAGATTACTGCGTCTGGCTGATTGATGGCGTGTAACAAACATGCACAGTGTTCCCCCTGAAAGCCACTTGTCCTCTGATGAAGAGCACTTGGCCCGACGCCAGCCTTTCATCGCCTGTCACAGATATCACCTGGGTAATGACCTCTTTCGGCCAGTTGCCGTGGCGACGGTAATTTGTATGGAAATGATGTGGATCCAGGCTGTAGATGGGGGGGGGGGGGAGAATACGGAAGAGAGAAGACCTGCGTTGTTGCTCCTCAGTGTGCTAGGCTTCATGTCTGCCAGCAGGGGGCACTGTGGCGGCGCTCCATCTCGTCCTGAACACGGGAGCGACAGAGAGCTGGAGGCAGTGAGGCCGTTGTCTTCCTATCAGAGGCAATTCCGCCGCCCTCCATTTATATATAATTTATATATAAGTGGGTCACTTGAACATCAGAGAGGTATCTACTCCCCATCTGACTTGCTCGCCCAGTCTGGGGGAAAATGTAATCTTACTCCATTATGTTTATATGTCAGCGGGGGTCAACACGGCGTCCGGGTGGAGAAACACTGCAGTGCAGATATAAAGCCGTGTCTTCTCCTCTGTAGTGCATCTTTTCACTTCTGCAGAGGTCGCGCTCACTGTATCTAATTCGGACTAAATGACACCAGCCGGGGGAGGTTTGCAGCAGGTTCTTGGAGTTGGGAAGGTTCCCTCAGGTCCCCAGAACAACATATGAGTGAAAACACACAGGACATGAGCAAGGTGGCTTTGCTTGTTCCTGGACTAGAGGAGTCACGATTGCTGCAGTCTCTAAATCTTCTGCAGTTTTTCTGTCAACAATGCCTTTGCTCTTTACACAACTTGTTGCCACAGAAGGATTTCACAGCTCTGTTGTTTCTCAGTGGCCAAAAAGGTGACAGGAGTTCGTGAGATATAACGTTAACGAGGATTTCTATAAAGTAGAATGTGCTTGAAACACGCTGGACCGAACCGTGTTGGGTGAGGACTAAACTCAAAGTTTTTTCTAACAGTCTGAAACAGTCACAGCCTCTCTGTCTCTGTAGTCCCGACACAATGAATCTCACATACTGTATGGGAATAAAAGGCAGACAGTCCCAAATGTGACTTCAAGCTTTTTCTAACATAAAAATATCTGCCAGGTATTTTCATTTGACATGTGTGAAGAACAGTGGAAAACAGCCGACTGTGTAACATTCATTTGTTCATTAGTTTACCTTATTTGTTTTATATGTTTGAGATACCTGTAGAGGTTAAACTGTTCCATATTTCACAAGAAAAAAGCAAAGCAAATTCATTTATCATTTTGTGTAGCAGAACATTGTTTTAATCCTCTTTGAAACCTGGAAAGCCCTCACGTTTATCTTTGGACGCAGGGGAAATAAGATATTTACATTAATATTGCATTGTTGATGCAATATTAAACATGTTTTATCTCAGCCAGGAGATGATGAGATTGGTTGTGTGGGTACGTGATCCGAGTCTCTGTGTGCGTTCGTATCGGTGTCTGTCCACAGCTAATCTGGCATTCTGCTGCACCAAACCGCACAATATTTGGGCGGCTAACCCACGGCTGCCTGCTCAAGGGCCTCTCCTGGTTGCGGTGATTCATGTTTTCTTTTATTGCCCGTTTAATACCGCCATTGACTGACTGCTGACTCCTTGCTCTCTACTCTTGAATGGCCCCCCGGCTGCTTGGGGCCACAAGTGAGACACAGTGGGGGAAAACAGTTTGCTGACTTTTAATCTTTTGGACGGTGTGTTTGGCTATCAGCTAACAGCTAAGAGCTAACGGAACCACACACACTGCTGAGACGTGCGAGTGAGAAACCTTTCTGATAGTCCAGATAGAGGTTTAGGTTGCATTCATTGAAGACCCACCTGGCAGAGAACAGCACCATTTTAGAGTTTTAAACTCATTTT
Organism: Anarrhichthys ocellatus; assembly: GCF_004355925.1. Lineage (NCBI taxonomy): Eukaryota > Metazoa > Chordata > Actinopteri > Perciformes > Anarhichadidae > Anarrhichthys > Anarrhichthys ocellatus. Next base: position 802,273 of record NW_022280042.1, read on the forward strand.
TCAGGTTCAAGTCTTTAAAGAAAAGTGACACTGAAACAAGCAGACACAGACCAACACATGACCTCCAGACTGCACCCAAGTCTTAGATACGTTTCTTCCAAGTTCCATCAAGAATTCACACTGAATCCACACGGAGCAGCTAAATCAAAGCGCAGCCTTGCCAGCTGTGTGCTTTGGGGCTGTACAGTATGATCTCAGACCTACAGTGAGGAGTGACAGCTGCTTTGTCATTCACTTTCTACTGACAATCAATCAGGCATCAAACACCCTGAGCAGAGAGCGGAGTATCCACGACTGTCACTCAGCAGCAGCCGCACACCACTACAGAAAAGCATCCCCGTGAGCCAGCAGCGCTTCCACGCGTGCGTTTCATTACATGTGCAGGTAGTCCTCCACGTCGGTGGTCATGTCAGGATAAAGGCTCTGGTCTCTTTGATGTAAATGTCACTCCGGCCCTCTGATGAGGTCAGCCCTGATACAGGCTAGAACACAGCGCTGTCACGCTAACAGGACAGGCTGCAGCAGCAGAAAATGAAGATTAAATGCACATCTTGTTCCACCGTCTCGTCCATGTAATGAACGCATCTCTTAACTGTAATCTGTTAAGCAGGACGAGACGTCTGTCTGAATGACAAAAGGCCATCACTTTAGAGTCCTGGTACTTTTTTATATAAAGCATTTATTTTATTATCTGAAAAGCACGGAGGAAATCGTATCTGTACTTTTATCTCTGACCGAGTCACTGCGACGCTTCTACTGTATCTGTACAGAAGAGAGCAACTCAGAAACATTATCACAGCAGCACGGTTTCCTGATTCAAGGCTGCAACTGACAGTTATTTCATCACAAAATCCCAGTTTTCAAATCCCTTTTCAGCTGGTACGAAACTCCAAAAACAGATTATTCTCACATTTGAGAAGCTGGAAGCAGAAACATTTTTCGGTTCATCAACTTATGAATTAATTGTAGAGGTGTGAGTCTTAACTGACCTCAACGATTCAAAAGGCTCGACGTATCGCATCCTCAATTTTCTATGAAAGCATGCAGTCAGATTAATCTCCCTTTTTATTTAAAATGTGCTTTCAAAAACCTGACTACAGCAGTCTGTATTATGAGAAGCTGCATCTTCTCAATACAGTAGCAGTGTGAGCCACCTCAGTACATACATATATTCAAATGGCTCACTTTCTCCAGGTGTGGATTTAAGACTAAAACAGACCACTTCTTTTTAATCAGGCCTCTTAGACTTGGACTGACCTGTCTGAGCCAATCATCTTTTAAAATATTTTCTTAAACTCCACGGTTTAGACATTTTATCCACTCATTTGTACGTCCCTTTGTCCTCTCCTACCTCGCTTCCACTCTATTCCCTGCCAATTTCAACTCCTTCATAATCACTCTGCAAATTGTGGCTGTCGAAAAAGGAGGCACTGTTATTTCCATCACCTGTCGGAGAGCTTCTTAGCGAAGCCGAAGTCGGTCAGGCGGATGTGTCCTTCGCTGTCCAGCAGGATGTTCTCGGGCTTCAGGTCTCGGTACACCACTTCTCTGGAGTGCAGGTACTCGATGGCGCACACGATCTCGGAGGTGTAGAAGAGGCCGGTGGCATTGCTGAAGCGCCCGCGGCTGCGCAGGTAGCTGAACAGCTCGCCGCCCGGCACGTAGTCCATCAGCATGTAGAGGAAGCGCTCGTCGTGGTGGGTCCAGAACCTGAGAAGCAACAAGAAACACCCAGACGGTCTTTTTAACGCCCAACACTAAGTCTGCCTCGGTCCACAGCTGTCCTGTGTGTCCATTGGAGGGTAAAAGTGTTAAAGTGCTCTCTGATGAGTTGAGGAAATCAGATAAAATAAGGATCCGTATCTGTCTCCGACTGGAGCGGTGTGCTACGACTATTTCAGCTGGAAGTGCCCTTCAGAGGAATAAAATCAGAGCTCTGTCACTGATGAAGATGGAGGAGGCTCCAACGTTTCCCACAAGTGCTGGCTGCTAGCCACTAACACCACGACTGACTCTTTCCTCCACTGCTACTCTATCTCCACACTTCCTCTTGGTTTTTTCCTGTTTGCCGACGCTACAGTTACCTCGATCTACAATCACGTTTATCGACCAGCCACTGAATTTAGATCTCCGAGTGACTATTTAGGAACGCACCCGTACTCTGCAACAGGAAATAAACTGAGGCACATTTACAGTTTGGTGGACTCAATATAGTAGAGTCCACCATCCTTTAACACTTTGAAAGAAATGTAAGAATAGCAAAATAAATACATAAAAAGGCTTCAAATGGACCCTGTGATCGGTGATAGCAACGCTTAGTCTCTTACACTGTACGCTAGATTAGTGCTGACTGATACATGAAGAGGCTGGCAGACATCAGAGTTAGATACTTCTGATATGAGGTCATGTGTAAAAGGGCTCACCACATATCTGTGTTATTTTTTATGTGGTCAGTGTTCCAGATTTAAGATTACCTTATCTAAAAATGTTTTCTGTTGAGTGTCGTGTCAGTCTAAAAAGTTGATAATAAATGTACACATTTCACTGCTTTAAGAATTTCATCTTTGATTTAGTTAGTGTGTAAGAAGATGAACTCAGTTTTACGTTTCAGTGAGAACCTTGAAACGTTTCCTCACATTGTTCAACACTACACAAGCTGAGTCTCCATCCTCTCAACTATAACAGCATGAGAGAGCTGTGAGGCTGCTGTCGTCCGTCTGTGAGATGAACATATGAAGAGACACATCGTTTACTACAAACTGCAGGGATTCAGGCATTTCAAATCTATAATACACAGTGAGCCTTTTTCCAATTATTACCAGAACTCCGTCTCCATTGGAGCCTCTCATAATATGTGTCTTTACTAATAACTGGGAGGACAACCTGGCAAACATAAATAAAAAGGAGTCATGTTCTCAGACACTGTTACATGTGCTGTATTGGAACTATATCAGATTTTGACACTGACGCTAGAGCAAAGCATTGAGAATGGTTATTACTGCTCCTTAAGTCTCCACATTACAGTGGATTTGTATCAGTGGGGAGATCTATTGTATTATGGAAATTCCTCTCAGAATAGGGTTGGGATTGAATTAATTATGCATAATATCTACTGAGGCAGTGGACAGAAAAGGTGAATATTTAATGTGATTATGAAACACTGGTGTTATAAACCGTGTGCCTCACTTTAAAAGAGCATAACACCAGATTGGGAGTATTTGGATTGCCTGTCAACGGCTGAGGCGCCGGCTCGTAGCTAACAGCGCTAACTGAGCTAACAGCGCTAACAGTACAAACTATGGCGAACGTGCTGACAGTGACACACATACTGAATCGGTTTGTGGAACATAAAAGTGATGGAGAGGACGACCCTGTGGCTGTAACAACTGGAAAGCGTGTGGTGAGAGAAAAGATGACGGATGGATTGATAATGGCAGACAGTGATGGGTGAGGGTAAGCAGAATATTTATTAGTGTCATTGCAGTTGGCAGTGACATAACACATATTTACAGCCCGCTTTATCTTCTCCAAAGGGCCCAGAGGTTGAGAGGCTTAGAGGACAACATGTCTGCCGTTAAAGTATACATCTATATTATTTTACACGTTTACTGTGTTCCATCTTTCAACCAACTTCAGTCGGGATCGTAAACCTGAGGATATGAATCAATCTGGGGGAAAATAGCAACAACTACTACTCACTCAAATGACTCACTTCTTTCAAGAGACAAAACATGTTGATGAATTTAATTTGGACAGCACGAGGCTAGCGGTTTCCCCCTGCTTCAGTCTTTATGCTAAGCTAGGCTAACTGCGTCCTGGCTCCAGAATGATAAATAACAGCTGCTCCCTGTTAGCTCACCTGGTAGAGCGAGCACCGTATTTGCTGCACGTCCTCACCTCTCTCCCCCTTTTCCTCCCTTCAGCTACTCAAGCTAAATATGCCCAACCATTATTTTTTTCAGTATCAAGTTGAGCAGAACTGTAGAAGCTAACGTGACTACGCTGGAGAGTTGAGATATAGATGTGTCAGGGAGCTCGGTATTCATTTGCATGCTGTCCATATGATCTACGGCTTATGGCCTTCAAGGTTGCTCTGTCATATATAATATGAAATAAGGACTAGAGTCCTCTTTAAGTGCAGTTGGGAGGAAGAGTAACGGATACGCTTTCTTTTAAAGCAGAGAGAATCTGAATCAATGTGTCAGAGCGCACACACGACAATGAACTCTGACCTTTTTTCATTAGAAATGTTCAGCCAGTGGGCCGTGAGCCCCCCCCCCCCGGTGTGTGTGTGTGTGGACTCACAGTCTGATGAGGAAGGGGTGGTTGACCTCGGACAGCACCTCCTTCTCATTGTGGACGTGCTGCTCCTGCTTCAGTCGGATCACGTCCGGGATCTTCATCTGCTTCAGGGCGTAGAAGGCCCGGCACTGCTTGTCCTTCACCAGGAAGACTCGGCCAAAGGTCCCCGTGCCTGGGGGGGGATTAACCACAGCTCACTGGGGAACACTCAACCGTGACAAATAACCGCTTAGCTAACGTTCCACATGTATCGATTTTGTTCAAACGTGCCATTCATCATCCATGATAAGAAAAACAGATATGCAGTCGACATCATGAGCCAATACTGTGACTCCATCAAAGGTCTTCAAATGCAGTCATCTGAAAAAAACAGCTGACACAGCTGCTTTATGTTTATATCTGTTGCAATGACAAACATTCTATTCTTTGTATTTACAGCAAGGCTTTTATTATTAATTTGAGTATTTTTTTCGAACCACCACCTCTGATTAAAGGACGACTCTGCTCTACCACTGAGCCACAGTCGCCCAGTGGAAGCTGGTCAGTAGCAGGAGGATAGAAGACTCAAGCCCTGAGCTGATGACACTATGTGATTCAACAGCCTGAGTCAGACACGGAGCCGCTGCAACTCTCTAATGAAATGCTGGCTGTCTCCTTGGTCTGCTTCACAAACAATGAACCTGTCTCAGGTGTATTGGTGTTTCCATAGCGACGCAGACACAGTGGCGCACCGTCAGATGAACACCTCGTACCTCCGTAAACGGTAACGCCATCACCTATAATGTCCTTGGAACACCCTGATTCAGGGTTTCTGGCTGCTTCATCAACTCACTCTCAGCTGACATTGTGAAAAACCGCTGTGCCTTCTTTCCCTTCTCAGTGCTCTGCATTTAATAATAAACAAGTATTTATTGAGGTATTAAAACGGTGATCTTTGTCATTTAAAAAGTATCCATGTAGCTAATAATAGCATCTCGTACAGATATGAGCCTTTTCCCCTCTATGATGGTTAAACTGTGTAATTGATCAGACTGATCATGGCTCATTTTATATCCAAAATTCTCCCTCACTGCCGATAAAAGAAACTATATATACATGAAAACCATAACTTACATAACTGCTCTCATGGCAAACCCGGTTTGTAGGAAACTCAAACAGCACTCTGCTAGCTGTTTCACGACCGCCTACTGTCACATCTGTGCACACCTGGCTTTTTGAAAATGTACAAAATTGTGACCATGTAGAAATGTGTGTGCGTGTGTGTGTGTGTGTGTGGTTAGACAGTCTGACAATCTGTGCTTTTGAAGCACAGTGAGGCCCTCAGTTTCAGTGGCAGAACTGTTTCCTCTGATCAAGTTAAAACTAAAATAAGGCATGAAAGTGACCTGAAAGTGGAGTTCCACCACAATAATTCAGAAGGAGAAGATGACCTCACCATCTCACCCCAACTCCCTCTCTGCATAACAGAGTGCTAAATTGGTGGTACATTTGAAGATGCTGAACAAGAGGACGACTTAGCGATGCTGTAAAACATTTCTTCTGAGCCAGGGACAAAGGCAGCAGGCAATTAGCCTCTACCGAGACATGGCCAGGTGATTTCAGAGAGTAATGTGCTGTCATTGATATGTACCTCTCTGGAAGCTGGCTCATCCACCGACTCCCCTTCCACCTGCTTGGGGAGAACCAACGAGAGGCGGATCAACAAACCCCCACATATCATGTCGGGGGACGTCATTAGCCGTGACCGGCCTGCCGTCGGCGGTGCCTTGGAGGGATATTCTCCGGGTCGCGAGGCTACTGCAGCACGCGACGGCGGCAAATATATCTGAAGGCGCCAGAGAGTTGCCTCATGATTCCGATGACAATTAAACAACAGCAGGCAGATACAGAGCTTTAGCTGATTTGTTTTAGGCAGCAAATCCCCTCATCAGACAAAATGGCTTGGCAAATTGGATTTTTTTTTTGCACGCGGCTCATAAGCTCGGAGCTTTCTCCCGACAGCACGGGATGCCGCACACCTCCCTGACGGGCTGTAAGCTCGGGCTTTGTTGCTCAGTGTATATTGCTGAGCTTGACGTCTTTCAATAAACCGGCAGCGTGACATCGTAAATCGTGGCGCGCGGTAAATCTATTCCTCTCTCTGACCTCCTCACACCTGCTGACCAAGCATATTCAAATGTATGGCCATGGTGCATTCTCCATTGTCGGCCCCTCTCCATCACTAAACCATCTTAAGAACGACTGTCTCTGTATTTTTAGCTTTTTAACACTCATCAAGAAGATATGGCATAAGAGGACTTTTATATCTAATATATCACTCACAGAATCATGGCTTTTGTTCTTTTCTAAAGAATCTTTGGATCTTACCCATCCCAACAAAAAACAACAACATTACAACTAATGTAAGTCCTAACATAACGTTCCTCGCTCCTCTCAAACATCCTGCTGATGGACTGAAACAACAAAAGCCATCACATCTATGTGATCATATTTCATTGAGCACAGACTAATTGATAAAAGGGGATATATTATGCTCATCATCATTATTTGGGGTTTCTAATAGAACATGTTTACATGTTTGAATGTTCAAAAAACACATTGTCTTTGCTCATACTGTCGGTCTGAATATACATATGTATCCACCCTCTGAAAAACACGGTGCACCTTTTCCAAAGTTGCTTGTCAAGCCGTGGGCGGTATATTCTAATGAGTCAGCATGTGACACGGGAGGAGCAGCCAAATGTGCCGTTCTTGTTGAATCACATGATCCAGGTAGCCCACAGAACACTGGCAGGTTTGAGTTGTTTCAGCTTGCAGGTATGTAGGCCTTCAAGATACCCAAATGTTTGTGCACAAGCACTGAAAATTGAAATTTCTTTAATCATATGCACCTCAAGAATGTAACCCTGTGCTTTTGTCTCACATGCGTTGATTTCTCTTGAGAGATGATTCGTATTGTTTGAGGGAGAGGTTCTTGTGCAACCCCATGGCGTAGGTGTGACTCAAACATGTCTCATTTGGACAATGCAGCCGGTGGTGACTAACTCCCTGGAGGGCAAGTTGTTGCCTGAACACGGACTAGCCTAAGCTTGGCATGTGAGCTTCTCTGAGCACTAACTGGACAGTGGACACGCCTCTGTCGTTTTCTCTCGGGCCGATGACCGACCCAGCTGTCTGGAGTCCTGTTGACTTGCTGACTTTGAGAACTACGCACTCCGCATTATGATGAAAATCTCACAAAAACAGAACTTCCACAAAATGGTGCCTGACGGGATATTGTGTGGTTTGGGATTCTCTCCATACTGTACAGCAGTACTCCCACAGCATGGAGAAACACTGGCTTCATGAAAAACATGAGAAAAATTGTCGACTCTGGTTGTAAAACATAATATAAAATGAACTGTCTTCATGGTTTCTCCCCTTGGCAAGCGGCCATGCTAGAAGCAGGATAACGCTCTCTAAGGTGAACATTATGAGGCATTCATGGACTTCGCGGAGGCTTCCACGTGGTCCAGCATAGATGGACGAGTTCAAATGTTCAAAATGTGAGCTAAAAATGCATTTTGCCATTCATTCTGTTGAACGCAACACTGAGTGGGAAAGACTACCCTGAGGCACATTCTACACTTTAGCTGAGTGTCTCTCTCTTATTCCGATCACAGCAAGTACAGTTTGTCACACGATTCATCCGCGGGACGCTTAGCTGGACAGATTGTGGTGGACCGACCTCAGCCAGCTTCATACAGGCAACATGATGAAGACAAAGGACCAAGTAGGTCAGCTGTGACTGGGTGACATTGATAAACAACTGGTATCCTGATATGAGACGATCAAATCTATATCAAGAGGAGCTGTCACATTTATCTCGACACCAACAAATGAAGAAAAATTGATATTTAGTATGTAATCACTATTATATCTGCGAACTCTTTTATCATTTGATCAAATATTCAGCCTTTAAAGTTTCAACACAATAATCTTTGCTTCAATGAAATACATGAAAACAAACCACAAACTTTGACGACTTTGGACTTTTAGGAAATAGTCACGGACATATTAATTGTGTTATGATGGTTTAAGGATCAAATAATTAATAGTGTAATCAAGACAATAACTGACAGTTCCCTAGATATTGACAATAATCATGCATTGATGGATTCATTGTCATTTTTCAAGCAAAAATAGAAAAATATATCAATTGGTTCCAGCTGCTCAACTGTAAATATTTGCAGGTTTTCTCAATCAATCAACAAAATGCTCTGCAGCTGAGTAAATGATGAACATTATCATTAGTTATAGCGCTGCTCGGTAGTTAGTAATACTCATTACTATAGTATATAGAGGTTTAATAACCAACTCAACCGCATTATCATGTACAATGTTGTTAAATGCCTTTCTATTTGTCATATTTTTTGTGCTTGTCGTGTTCCTGAAGTTTGGGAACTGCTGCATTTTACAGAGCAGCCCCTTGAGACAACAGTCCAGTACCGGGGAATCCCATGCGTGCGAAAGGTCCTTGAACTCACCGACTGTGGCGATGGTCTCCAGGTCATCCAGGCAGTATATCCGGTTGTTCGGCGCTGCTTCTCCGGCCGAACAGCCGGCGTTGCTTTTGCCCTCTTTCAGGGAGTTGGCCTCACTGTGGACTCCGACTTTAGCTTTGGAGGACGCCATGTCTTATTGTCGGAGACGAGCTGACTTACTCGGGTTCAGAACTTTCCAGTGGGACGCATAGAGTTCACATCACACATTTCTGGGTACCGTCAGTTCATCTTCTTTGTCTGACGTTAGCTGTGGCTGGGCGGCTTGTTTTTGGACAGTGACGCCTTCCACATCGGAGAAGTGAGCGGAAACCGTAGAAAACGTTTATGTTAACAAGTTCTGTTAATTACCAGTCAATAGGAGATGAAACCACTGGCACGGGCGAGACAAAGAAGCTGGTGACAGGTGCACTGCTCTGGCATGTAGCGTTAGCGACTTTGGTTAGCAGCTAACGACCCATAGTGAGCTAAATGGGAGAAGCACTGTAGACTGGAGCTATGAAAGGGGAAGCGGCGCGAGGGAAGCTCCGGAATAAAATAGTTAAAAAACCGAATCAACTCGATGAAACCCGTGGCTTTTCTGACTCGAGTTTACTGCTTTCCTCCATTATTGACTCCACTACCACAACAGACCTCACCCAGTAGTTCTTCTATGGCCACATCAATCAGGAAGCGATACAGTATCGGTGTACATTTCGTTTCCGGTCAGGACTTTCAAAGTAAAAAGCATGAACCGGCATGTGGACGTTTACTGAGTAAATCACGGACCCTAAGAGAATGTCGATGTTTTCTATGTGTTCTAGAAGGAAATTAATGAATACTATTGTTCTAACAAAGTAACATAACCAGCTTTTTCTTTTTCTTTTCACGTGTGTTTTTTTCCAAACTGTTTAACTTCCTGTATTTTCAACCTGCCTGTATGTGTCTTGACACCGATGGGAGACAGCGGCTGCATGTTGACAAAATGCAGCCAATGAAAGCGAAGCTGTCCCGGGACATTAACCAATAATGTGCGAGGAAGGGTGCGGTGATAAATACAGGTTTGATATCAACTCAACCACCCACGGGTACCAGTAATAGATACATAAAATCAAAATGTAAGAAAACTACAGTTGATTATTGTCTTAAAATCTGCGGAATTCACAAATACATTTTATTTAGAATATCATTGGAATAGAAATTACTCCCAAAGAAGACTTCAAATGTGATTTACAATCATTTTAACACGTATTCTTGTTGCTGTACATTGATAAATCAAAAAGGCGTATGAAACCTATCTGCCAATGTTGTGGCAAAATGATGAGAAGAGACGACGAACTGAAGTTGCAACCCAGCGAGAAGTGTTTTAATGAGAACAAGCTAACATAGTACAAGTTCAGCACATCCAAACAAATCCAATGTATTACTTTTCACAGATTACTTTTATTGTCAAGATTCACCCCCCTTAAGTCACTTTCCACCAATCAAACCAGTCCGTCGAACCACAAACAAAACACATCTGGTCTCTTCATTATGTCATGTTCTCATGTCTTCGTTTGGGTCAAGATAACCTTTTGGCAGAACACACGATTCATGTACGGGAAATGTTTTGATACAAATTGGAGAGATTTATTACAATTTGTCTGGTGCACCCTAATCACTTAAGAATGTTTTTGTGAAACAGAATGTGTTCAACATAACAAACTGTTTACTTGTGAAGCCAAATGTGTTCAGTTCAATCATAAGTTATATGATGATTTTCTTCAACACCAACATATTTTAAAAAGTAGTAGCCAACCATGAAATTGCCACAAAATCCAGTTCACAGACAATGATCTGGTGACCCTTTCACCCAGCCCACATCAGGTCAAAATGTCCCTTTCTTCAACACATATGCTGCATGGCAACGCATCCTGAAACTTCTGAATTCCCAAGAAGAGATCGAGATCCATGCTCTAATGCGTGGAGCCTAATGTTATGTATCCCTGTATGAGTTCCCGGTCATCTCAGTCAGAAATATGACAAGGAAAATCAAAATCAAATTTGCAGACTGTCATGACAGTCAATTTGCTGATCTCGTTAAAGCTTCCCATGAGGATTAACCCCTTCAATTCTGGGTCCTTAGTGAGCTTTCAACCACTGCCATCCTTAGGCATAAATGTAAAAATTCCACTCAAGATATTTCATAATCTCCTCGCATGGTTTCCTCCATGCATCCCTGGTGGAAGGGACTAAGACACAAGGAAAGGATGCAAGTGAGGGAAACGGGGATGCAATTAAGAGACTTGAGAAGTACCCTAATACAGCAGCACACTGTACTGTCACCTAAACTTCAAATGGATTGCAAATTGATGCAGATAGAATCCAGCTACAAAATGAGACTTCATCTTATTGCACATCTTTATGAAAGCGTGATTCTTTGGCACCACATAAGCTGGTTCATCAAGACATTGCCACATCCTGCAGTTTCTTCTTTATTCACCTTTCTGTTGCCCCCGGAAATGTTGCAGCAGCGGGAACTACCACAGAAGCGACAGAAACAACACCTTTCACAGTAGACTTATAACCACTGTTAAGATAAATATATTGGTTCGTGCCACTTCAATCCAATAGTTTATTTCAAATACCCAAATGAGTGTTAGTCTCCTTTAAAAAGCCTGGCTGTGGAGGCTATACTTGAGTACAGGCTTAAATGTGTCACGGGGGAAAAGAGGAAACTCAAGACACGCATGCCACTAACATAAACTTAAAATACTCCACACTGACTCAGCTGTCCTCAGTGTTCAGACTTGGCAGAAGAGAGCTGGAGTCCTGGTTGGATACTGTGGCTTGGGACTTATTCATTTAAATATGACTTGAGGTGTAGCAGCTCTGCTTGCTTTGAAGTCCTGTCTGTCCTACAAATCTGTATTTTACACCGACATAACTCTCCTTCAGCATGGCATTCATCCTCCTCCGGACTAAATAAATCAGCACATTTCTGCACATCAGAGCTATTTAAAAGACATAGAATGTGTAATACAAGCACATTCATTTTGATCAAACATATTTCCGATTTCCTGACTTGCACATTCAGTGATTTCATAGTTTGAACGTTTTGTGACTACATTAGCAATGCAAAGCAGAGCAGTGCTATTAGTATTCACGCTGCGGCCTGTCTGCTGCATGGGTGGAATAAAGATGCGTTTGATTTAGACAGAGGTGGCCTAACATTTGCGCTTGCGTCCTCAAGCTGTGAAACTATTTGGCACTCCGCTATGATACCGTGCTCCTCTGAAGCTGCCTGTCAAACACAGAGAGAAGGAGAGCGGCTTTAAAGAGGATTTCAGTCAGAGAGATAAGGTTTGTGTGGAGTGCTTCTCATTCACTTGATGTGACTGAGAGAGTTATCTTGATGAGTGAGACTTAAAGTAATTATGTTGACAAAGAATGTGTTCATATCAGCTAATGATCTGCTATCATGGTCTACGTTTATTAAAATGAGAAAACCTCTTTTGGAATATCAAATATCTATTATCTTTTTGCAGGTAAAAAATGATTTATATTTTGGCCTCCTTTAGGATTTCTTTTCTTTACCTTCTAATCGTTTCCTGCTCTGAATATCAATCCACCTGAACCTCTCCTGAAAGGAATTCAGATACTCTCAGATAAACAAAATAACATCTCCAGAGGCTGCAATGTTTATTACACACCACAATACATTAAATATACATGTAATAAACCAGATGAAGGTGATTTTAGCTTGAGGGTGATACAAAATGGATTAAAAGATAAAATTTGTCCTAAAGGAAGTGACAGAAGACAAATAATTAAATTGGTTTATCCCGTAGGGAGCATGGAGGTGTAGTTTGGCCATTAGATCTTGTGATATCTTGTGTAAAAAAGTCAAGACTTTGGCTCCACGAGGAGGTAATAGTATACACACTTTTCATTAGGAGCCTATTAGGAGCTAGAAGAAAGGTAAAAGGGTCACCGAAAATATTAGCAGTCCTCTTCAGGGGACCATGACAAAAATGTTCAACCCCAGTTCGTCCAATACTGATGCTTGGTCAGTGCCCCTTGGCATCTGATACCGATGCATCGAGGCACTCTTTGGCAGCTGACGTAGTATAAAGAGTGAGAAAGTGCATGTAGGGTGGAGAGGAGGGGTCTAATAAACACAGGACTCTAACCCAGGGGGCCGCTGTTTGTGTCCTGTGTGAAACCAAGTCAACCTTGACTTATTTTACCCTAGTTTTGTACTTTACTGACACCAACAAAAGTCATTTTAACCCAAACCACATTTTTTACAAAGTCTAACCCAGTAGTTTTGTTGCCTTAACCTATTCAAGTAGTTCTGCTGCATAAATAAACCTAAAAACTACACTGGACCATTATTTTGAAAAGAGATTATGCATGCAGAAGCTGTATGTGTCCTGTGAGCACGGAAGTATATTTTGAAAAGATATTATGCATTTATTGAGTGCAAACGGACGCATTGTCCCTGACAAAATGTCAAAAAGTGACGCTAGAGGGGAACCTAGGGAGTCATCCTGTGGCGATTATGAATATGATATCAAATTGAATGGCAGTTTAGCCATTAGCTTCTGTCACAGCTGTCTTTGGACTGACGCCTTTCCATGCTAAAGTACCCAGACGTGACTGTATGCATTGATATCCCTGAAGCATGCGCAACAGAAGATTTAAATGTTAACATTGTGACCATTAAAGTCTCAATGTGTTCCCAACCAAAAAGTCTTTGCCTAACATAAGTCATGTAATGCACCAATGCGGCTCCTCTCTGTGGGTGTTTTAGTGTGCTGCCACCACCATTATCTGTCTCATAAATGCCTCTCCCATCTGCTGGAGTCAGCCATACTGTAATATGGTCATCCAACTATGTAATTTGCCTTTGCAAACTGTGTTCCCCCTCTGACCCCCGAACACATTACCCTCCACATTTCACGTCCAGCCCTCCCTCTCAAGAAGTTTCCCTCGTGCTCTTAATGTCGCCTCCTGGCCGGTGTTTCAGCAGCTGCAGTGTTATCAGGATGATGATGACTGGCACTGAGAAGTAAGGACGTGGGTTTAAGCTGCTTGATATTATAATGGTCGGCCGTCTCACAATTCTACCCAGTGGTAAGAATCCCTGTCTGGTTCTTAAAAATGTATTCTCTTTGTCCCTGTCCTTCGATGACCTTTCCCTGAATTCAAGGAGGAATCAAAGAGAGGAAGGGGATATAAGAGAGACTTAAATACCTTTTTACTGCATAATTTAAGCTTTTAGTAGAGTAAGAGTATATCAACAGGGATTAGGGTTGGAGCCATGAATGGAGCTGTTAATATGGAGACAGCCTAACTCTGACATGATGGACACGATTCTGTTTCCCATTATGAATTCAATGTTATGACTTTCTTTTTTTAAATGTTCATATATAACAAGCTTTTGATAATTTGTACTCTGGCATTCCAGATCTGAGGGAAAACTAAATATGTAAAAAGAAGGATGAAGATGGAAAAACCTGTCTGGGATTATGAGAATCTTTTGGAGAAAGTAGTTCTTAAAATATTAGATTTAAAATATTAAATATTAAAATATTAGTATTTATATCATTTACTGAAGAGGGGACAGACGCCTCCTTATAGTTTCATAAAGTCGTAAATCTCACAAATGGAGATAAAAAGGGTATGTATTAGCCCAAACAATATTACCATAAATCATATAGTGTCCCAGTGACATCACAGTTCTGCTACAAACAAAATGAATATGTCAAATGCCTCTGAAGAAATGAATGTGAGAAACTTGAGAATGTTCTGTTCCATCTTCTGACATCATAGCATAATCCTAGCATACCTCCTGCCCCAAATATTATGAAATTTGACTTTTTAACATTTAATGAGAGCTTGTTAAGTAGAAACCATCTTCCAACTCCCACCAAAGCAGGGCCAGCCCTTTGAACGCTAAAGTCTGTCCCTCAGTGAGTGAGTGAGTGAGTGAGGAAGTGACACCATTGGTTGGTGGAGAGTCGACGGTTTTCCCATTGGCCGTTGCTCTTTCAAAGTGAGCAGATGCCAAGAAATGCTCTGATCATCTGTGTAAGAAGAAATGTATGAACAATGTGGCTGCAATTTGTTCCCAGAACTCTCGCTCTGTCTAACAGCGTTGTTGGTCACTAATGTTAAAGTTAAAGGCCTTTGCAAGAAACTATCGTTTAGCTGCCTAGAGCACAATCACTATTGACTCATCTTTCGTACATCCATTGTTTTGTAACCATCCCCGAATCCAAGCTGTTCTGCAATCACCTGCCACAATATCTTTAAATTCCACATTCTTTACTTTGTTCCTCATAAAGTGCTTTGTGCTGAGAGACAAATTAAAGAAGTCAACCGGCTTAACAGACGCCATGTTGGATGATGAAGTTTGCATTTAAACAACTCTGACGGATGCCAAGAAACAGAAAATCTAACGTTAATGACAGACTCAAGTTTCCGAGTCAGTGTGTAAACGTGACTGACACAACGTGAGATCGTATTTATGTTTAAACATGGGACAGTTCTTACAGAACGTTGATCTTTTTGAGGGGAAAACACTAATAAATCACACTACCAAATAAAAATGCATTCAATTCCTCAGATATTTCCAATGAAGAGTATTTCCCCATATCTGCCATAGTAGACCTGAAATAATCCAAATCGTTCTAGTCTTACACTCAGTGTTAACAATTTATTTTTCTCATCGTTTTTGTGGGTCACACTAAATATCGGTGAATGATCAGGAATATTAGTGTTATAAACCATTCTAATAAATTCGTAATATATTTGATATTGCCAATAAGGGTAGCTGATGCGTAGAGATACTTGTTTGTATATGAATTATTGGATATATTGTGTGTAGAAATGATGCAGCTTTTTGTGTGATTTTGTCTATTGAATAAATATTGAGATATCAAACCCTCTTTTTATAGAGTAAACTTTTAGTAAAAACATAAATATCTGTTCTGGGTAAGGAAGCCCTGAAAGGACTTTCTGGTGATCTATTCGGATCCAAATTCTTTTCTCACTTATGTTTATGGCATTAAGATCAGTCATATCATTATACGTTTTTTTTGGGTGAATTTCTTTCTTTGTCATGTTTTTTCAAAAACAAGTTTTTCATTTGTGAAAGAAAAAGTTTTGGCAAGTGTACGTTCAATGTGTTTGTTGTTGTAATACTCATATCGGCCACAAGAGGCAGATGTGCACCACTACCCCAGGCTCTAAATAGCACTAAAAGCATGTTTTCATCCAGGTGAATTCTAATTTATCCACGCATTCTAAAAACAAGGTTCATGTATTGTGTTTTAGCAAGTTATAAAAATAAATCAATAAATGATCCTGAAAAAACTTTGTTTCTACCTGTTTCATAAATGGCAAAAAAAGGAATTTTAAAGGATTAATCTTTTCTTCACCTGTCTGTAATTCATAAACAGAAGGTGAAAACAATTAACATCAGATAGATACCTCCAACAATAACACCTATTCCACAAAGTGAGCACGATGACATCATTTCAATGATGTCATCGTGCCACAGATCCAAAAGTCAGGTCCACCTCCTCCAGTTCTCTTCTCTTTTCCAGTGAACGGCTGTGTAATCAGGCGGTTCATACAATGACACCTCAGATCGCTTTATGTCGCAGCCACAATGGAATATGTACGCTCCGGGCATGAAATATTACAAGTGGGACTGGCATTAATCATGAATATTGAGATGAAAAATAGAAAATGTACTGGGTGTAACAGGAGGTGTTAAACAGTTGACAATGATTTTCTACATAGTATAGTGATAGAACACTAACCTTCAGTTCAGTGAACATCCCACCGATTGAACAGAATCAATGATCTGAACTACGAGGTTATAGATTCATAAGTTCACTTTGCAATTAGTTTCATTAGTTAATAATTGCTGTATTGGGTTCATCATTTAAACTAATGGTGATTTACTTTCTATGGATGCTTACTCACTGGTATGCGTTCATTAGATAATTACTGACTCATTTGGCATCCTCGCATGACTTTTCTGAGGGGGCACAGAACCAGTAATTCAGCTTCAAGGAGCTGGGTGCTTAATTATTGTTCACTGAGGCCTACTCATGTATGCACAGTGTAAGACAGAATCCGCAGTTGAATGTGTAACACCAGCAGTGTATCCTAACGCGTGCTGTACTGCAGAGAGCTGGAGGATATGGAATAAAACAAATGAGCCTGAAAGAGCCTCCTGCCTGAGGAGCAGGATTTATGAGTCCTCTTTGGAGCTGCGGAATGAGCTCATGTGGACTTTCCTCGAGTGCCGGGAGTCTGCGTGGGCGAGGCAGTCCGGACGTTTGGTGTTGCAGAGCCAGACTTATCTCTGCAGTGCCATGTCAGCGCTAAAGAAAGGTCTGGCTTGTTTGTATGTCTGTAGATTTGTAGAGTCTGTAGAGGCATGCATTTACTAATGGGTCATCATATTATAAGGGGGTATCAAACACACGCAGCCTTTTTCCAGTGCAAGACCTGAGCTTTAAGAGCCATGTGAGGGTTTGGGATGAGGTTCTTCCTTGTGCTTCCACTGTGTTAGACACAGCGGGATATCTTTCAGTTATGCTTAATTAAAAAGGCAACAGTGAGACCGACCTCATTATTTCCATGTGCTGTTTGGTCAGCGAGTCAAGGACATGTTTGTGGAACAGACAACAATGACAGCAGCAGTGCAGATATCGCGTTTTTTCTCACGTTTTCCTGCCAACACTGTCAAACAAACACAGGACTTTCAACCAGGACACCAGTGTTCGTGTCCCAAAGTGTTGTTGAGTTGTTTTGAAGATAAGTGTTGTCCGCACCTACGTTACCTTGTTTGAGTTTTACTTAGTCTACATACCTATGATAAGTCCAACCATGATGTTTTCGTCCGTATGTCCGTACCAGTTCTTTGAACATTATCTTCACATCTATCACAAACGCCCCCGTGGGCTCGATGCTCAACTGATTCGATTTTGGTGGTCAAAGTTTTTGGTCATAACGCAAACATTTGTCTGCTAATATCACATAAATGTCTATAAGGATGAAATTATGAAGCGATGACATTTAGAACAGACATGGATGAACTGAAACATGACTGGTTGGCGCAGGCTTAGAAACATGAAACACGTCTAGTGAAAAGTGCTCACACAGGATACAGAATAACTTATGTTTTATCAAGTTCCTGCGGTGGCAAACGGCTATTAGACAGCGTTGAAACACTCATTCACGCCACAGGTTCAGTCTCTAAGAGTCTTAAGTGTTAGAAAATGTGTCGTATAAAAAGCTGGTCTTTCTTCGAGCTCCCATTCAGCCGTCATGTGAAAAAATACCCACGGTTATAACATGGAGGCAAAGCAATAAGGCAAACATTCACACAGACTCTGAAGGTGTTTCTGTGAGGTTAATTCAGCCAGGATGGACTTTAGGTTTGCATGACATCCAGATGTTGACTTAATAGCTTCCTCCTATAGTCGCCTGGCTCCAGTTTTACAGGATGAAGCTTTGGCAGTCCACTGAAAGAGTCAGAAGTGTCATTCACTATGCAGTTACTCTGTTGCTGAAAGAGGAACATATCAGGATGCTTTAATGCACACCTTGCTGTTTGTGTGTGTGGATGACAAACTGCTAATTCATATACAATTAACATCATTTACATGGACGAAATGTGGATTTGTGAGGGCAGCACCACTAATAACTTTCTTTCAATGGTATTTCTTACCATAGATGAGACAGAGCAAACACCATTTCAGTGCTCTCAATTCCCTCTAAAGTACACAGGCATAACACTAGCTGGTACCCTGAGATGACTTGAATTGGACAGACTGTGTTTGATCTCCAACAATCCGATTTCGTCTTTTCTTGCTCTCATCTCCACCAGCAGACACAGCAGGACAGCAGTCAGGGCTGCAGTCCTGACAACTGGGGGATCCAGACTGACAGAGCCCGAGGCCAGCCAGAAACTCTCATTATCCATCTGCCTCAATTTGCCCCCAAAAAACACTTTCCCCTTGTTTACAAGCAGAAAAGAAATAAGAGATGTAATCTAATGGAGGCAAATTACGACTTTCTCTAACTCTTGGAAAGTGAAATCAATCCTGTTTCAAAATTGGCTCCAGAAGTAATATGGGACATTTTAGCATTAAACCAATAATGGGGGACATTTTCTGCATTATCAGTCTGTCTGACTCCACTACATTAAACATTCAGTGACAGTGGGAGGTTTTGGGGAGTATAGTGTTTGCTCAGCAGTGAGCAGGTTTTTGTTAGCGAGGTAACATTGTTGTCCAGAGGAGAAGCAGGGTCATTTACAAAGGGCACTACAAAGCTTTTAAAAGCTTTACAAAGTGGGACAAAATGGGAAATGGACTTCCATTTACATCGCGCCTTTCTAGTCTTCCCACCACCTCGAAGCGCTGTACACTACTTGTCAACATTCACCTGTTCACACATTTACACTGATTCAAGGACACGTCATTTGAATAGTTGAAAAGAAGTCACACAATATGGCTTGCCATTTTTCCTTTCATAATTTTGCATCAACATATTTATTGTTCCTTAATCTTCTGCACACAAGGCTCATCTAATTCCAATATTTGATCTCGGATCAATGCCTGCCTGTAAAGAGGAAGCCAAAAAGTTCCTTTCCAGGCTCTGACCCAAAGTTCATACTATGGACAGCTCCTGGTGCTCAAATCAAGTCTAATAAACTAACCAGATGAATGTAAAATCCACTTCATTGAAATTAAATATGCACCACTTCAATTCAAATGAGTCTGACGAGCAACAGTTCCCCCAAAGTGACATCTGTTTACGTTGATGAGATTAAGCCCTAGCAGTAGTAATTATCACTCTTGTCCATCTGGAGCAAAGGAGGAAGTCAGGTGACGTTGTTAGAGACCCTTTCAAAAATTAAAATGTGTCTCACTTTACTTCCTGTTGCAGTGCAAAGAAACCTGGAAGCCTTCAAATTCTGCATTGATGCCAGAAGGTGGTGCCGTTTCCATGGGGTCGGCCAGTCCCACTAACTCAAGCCCCTGTTTGCTCCAAGATAGCTACATCCTGATGCATAAGTTCAGGCCCTGAACTGCTTTGCTAAACTCTTTTGTCACAAACAAACAACTAGAAGAGTTTTATACTCGGTGGACTGAATTTACACAATACGAGGAGTGTTTGTTCATGACCAATAGTTAAGGTCACTGCAGATAAAATCCTTACTCCCCAAAAGTTCTCTTATCCAACCTACAGAGATAACTAGGAGGAGATGTAAATATAGAGAAGCTTTGATACAGCTGGAAGGTGCATCGTCCAAAAGAGGCTCCGGTTCTATCACCATGTCCTCCCGATACAGAGAGCATGGTGTCTCTGAAGTTCACCCTGAGGCTGATTCATCTAGAACACAGTCGGTCCCTGAGGAGAGCACCGCTGAGCGCTGGACTAATTATATTTGCTCAAACTGTTCTGACAGTTGTACATGAGGCTGAGGCAGATGATATGTGAGAAAATCAGGTTCCTCTGTCTGTTCTTAGTGATCCTGATGGAACGCAACCAATCAGAGCCGAGGAGCCTCTCATGTAGCTGCCAATCACTGCTGGTGAACTGATCAAATATCAATCAAGAATCAGTCGCCCCAGATGTCTTCAGAAAGATATTCTAGCGTTCTGTTCAGTTGCAATGAGGAAGTCTGTGACCTGGCCGGTTTTGGCTCAACTGTTTTCCTCAAGCTCTTTTAACTTTAACATGGCTATGAATCTTTTGCATTGTATCTTTCAGTTTGCTCCCCCATCTCAAAACACAATCAGGCGCCCATGAAATCAAGTTGCACATAAACACAGAACATTCACTCATCATTTACAATCAAGGCTCAAAGTAAAACGGATAATTACATGATAATCGAGGCACTTTACCTCCTTTACAGCCAGAAAATATATCCATCAAACTCTCTGAAGTGAACGAGCAGACACAGTAAACACACCAATTCACCAATTAACAACTCCAGGAGCTGCTTGACTCCTCATGCATGCATGCTGTCCAATGGGTGCTTGAAGAGGGCTGCTGTGTCTGAGATGCATGTGTGTGTATGTGTAGTGGTTAGATGACCGGAGTTCCCCCCCTGCACAAACCTGCAATTAACGGTCACCATTTCATTGACTATAACCATCATCTTTCCCTTACATAAACTACACCTGTTCCCTCAGATATTATAGAAAGGGAAAGTGTTAAAACATGTTGCCTCTGGATGTTACAACTATTTGGGATTTTATCTATCTTGGCAAAAATAGAACATCCTAAGTTACCTGTGTTCACCATTACAGCTGCTTTTGTTCAAAAGACGTGTTCTCAGCGTGGCTACTGCTGCATTTCAGCCACAGTTCCCTGGATCCACACAATGAAGACGTTCTATGTCATTTTAAGGGCAATTAGAGTCGACCTATTTCTGACGAGCACGACTCGGTGGCTCCGTCGATGAGTGGCCCTTGTTTCAGTAACACAGTGATTGTCTGGCCATCTGTCGCTGCAGCAAAGCCAGCGTCTGAGGCGTCACCCCTGATGTTTAATGAATAAGCGGGGCGCTCTAGCAGTGACCGAGCCGTACTGAATGCATCTCCCCTCTCGTGAACAGTCAAACAGCCGGGATGGCTCTGGGGCCAGACGTGCTCTTCAGAGCTACCCAACCGCTCCTCAAGACGAGCGTCTCAGATAAGCCCCAAGTGTGGATGGGGAAAACTGTCTCCCTTCCTTTATCAATCTCAAACAGAGAGCTTTTTTGCACCATTATTCTGTGCTCCAACTGATAAGGTGTGGAGAGCCCAGGGTGGCGTGAAAGACATATTGTGAAGGCCCGCGGTCTGCAAAGATAAAACGAGACTGAACCACAAAGGTCAAAGGCATCCTGGAACACGCCGAAGGAATCCGTCTCCTGTTCAAGAATGGAACATTCAAGGATCATGTTTAATTCTAAACCTCTATCAGGAAAACGTGTTCTTGCCAATGAATACATTATGGCACTGTTGTTGGCACCTGAATATGATTCCAGTTTCAGCGAAGGTATACGGTACTTGAATAACTGAACTGTAAGGGAAGTGGATTCCTTAAAGAGCTCCTTCAAAGCCCACTTTACACGAACACATTCATATTCATGTGTTATTTTATTATTACTTTATCAATTTAGGATTTGTTAGGATTCCAATATCTGAATATTCTAAATAATTAAAAGTGTATTGCTCTTTTAGATGCATTATAATGCTATTAACATTATATCTGTGGCATAAAATGTTCTTAAATGAGCAAAATATAATTTATTGCAATTATTTCTCGGACCATATATCAAACAAAATGAGGCAGTCTCTCCTTAAAAGCTAATTGGCTCTAATGTGTCTTTTTAGAAGGAGTTGCAGCAAATGCAGCATTGCTGTAATTGCTGCATTATTATATTTCAAAAGTAGCATCATATAAAGGCACTATGAGTGGTGGTACATTCCAAATAGAAAGCTGTGGTGGCCCAGTCTGGATCAACGGGAGAAAACAACATATGGCCTCAGCTCTGGAATGACCTCCCACAAGGAAAGGAGTAGCGGCAGGTACACATGGCAACATGTAACAGAGTGAAGCTCAGAGCCAAGCTGACAGTGCATCACTGTGCTTATCACCCCAGTCACCCGGAGAATGAGAGAGAGTAGCTCCAGAAGCACCAGGTCCTGTCTGCGTGTGAGGCTCTGACTGATGAGGATGTTGACACGAGGCAGAGCAGGAGCACAGCGATTGGTGCTAAACAAGCTCCACTCATTTACAGTGTGGACCCAGGAGAGCAGAGGGGCTGCCTGGCTGCCTGACCTGAATCTGCCATCTGATGCCCCCGGCTACACTGTGGGGAAACACAAAGTGTCAAAAAAGGTTTGTCTTTTTTTTACTTTAAAGAGCTGTTTTAAAAAGAAAAATCTGCTTGCTGCTTCTGGATGACTCACGTTTCCCGGGTCAGAATTCTGTCAGCGCAGACTTGAGATTTAAGCTTGATCTGCTTCATTTAATGTCATCACCTCTGACATGGACGTGACTGTTGACATATTGTTTGAACAAGTTAAATTTAGTGTGCTTTGTCTGTGTGAAGACCTGAACCAAAAGTTCTTTCAATGAGACATTTTCATCTGGATATAAAACACTGTTGTATTAATATGTATTAATATCACTAGTAGTCTATCACCCTGAACAAAGGACTTTAAAGACTGATTTGTTTTATACAATTTTTATGAAAACAATGTCTTTAACCAGTAGGATTAGAGCTGAAAACCAAAATCAAAGTATCGATCGACAAACTAACACCTTGGTTTTTGAATCCCTCTAGTTTCAGCTCTGGACGTGTCCGTTTGGTCAGTTTCAGCTTGTTACATACAGGATCTGGATTGGGTTGAGGTTCCTGCTGAGGAAATGCAGGTAGAGTTCCTGAGTTAAAAGGTTCCTGGGTTTCCATAATAGCTCTTGCAGGATAAAAGGACCAACGGCAGAGCTCTCACTTTAAGAGCAGAGCCAATACAAGTAGAGTTGGCCCCAACAACCTGCATTTATGTCAGGCTATAAAAGGTCACACAGATGAAAGCCTGCTTCAGCAGATTTGTGCTTTTAGGCGCTTCGGCGGCCCAATATCTCCACCACATGCGGATAAGTCCCGCTAATGATGCAAATATTTTGTTCTCACTCGTTTTCTTGCTGCCACCATGCAATGTCTCCAAGAACAGAGACACAAGAGGAGCCGGAGCCCGGGCTTCCTGTTGAGAGCAGGGAGATAAAGATATCCGAGCGCTCTTTGAGAAAACAACTTAATCCTCCGCGGCTCGAAACGGGAAGCTGTCAGAGTCCGCCTCCGATGATTAAAATAGGGAGCCGTAGCTTGGATGTGTTTTATCCACTTTTCTGCTGCTGCTACACAACAACACCGTGATGAATGGGACTGTTTAGGAATTAGCTCGCTGGTTGCGGTTTCAAATTAACAGCATTAAATGTAATTTCTTGCAATTACGAGAGTCCCACAGGTTATTTCTCATTGGAGTTAAAAGTATTTTTTATTATTCAATATTTGTGGTGGATCACTGCAGGGTCTTATTTTGTAGAGGAATTTGGGGTTTTGTAGGAGGCACCAGGACCAGGTTTAACTTTTTAATCCTCAGGGTCCCCTTCAGCATATTAAGGAGAGGTTCAGAGGTTTTTTAAAGGGACTCTGGTTCTTGGAAACACTACCACTTTCATCTCTTGTAGTAGCTTCAACCTAAAGCAGTGAACAGTGTGTTTGTCAGTCCTGATTTAAAAGTTTCAGTGTGTTCCAGAGATGAGCAGCATGGAGACTAAAGGTTGCTTCACTAAGTTTAGCCCCGGCCACTGGGAACCACTGGCAGCACACTCCCACTTGACTAGAGAGGCCTGGCAGGAGTGCACCCCTTAAACATGTCTGGAATGTATTTTGGTCCCACTCCATGTATTTTGATTTATAAACAAGCAGCATTGCCTCATGTTCAATTCTGCGGCTGACAGGAAGCCCGTGTGGTGACTTCAGAATAGGAGCGATGTGGTCTGACCTTTTGGTCCCTGTAAGAACTCCAGCAAACTGCTTTTTGAATAACCCGAAGCTTTTTGATGCTCTATTCGGGGAGCGCTGTCAAAAGACCACTGCAGAAGTCAAACCTGCTAGAAAGGAAAGTGAATGATTTTTTTCCCTGAGTTTGTCTATTTGTAAGATGATAAAAAGCTGATCTTGTTATTTCTTTTATAATATGTCATAAAGGTTTATTTCAGTTTAATTGTTAAAACTATAATGTTTATGATGATGGCATCCATCTTGTTTGGTTATAACATAATGCATATATTATAACTACCACTGAAATATGTAATAAATGATTACAGAATATGGGGAAATGTATATTGCGTTCTAGCTTTATTACAAAATGCAGCAGATTATTACAAACGTGGGTGTCGTATTAGCAGGAGTTTGACACGGCAACAACAAGTCAAACCTGTCACTTCTCTTTGGTTGTAAACCCTTCATGTGGCCTGTGAAAACCAGCTACGTCCAGTTTCATCTGGGGTTTTATACCAAAGATGTACTTCGCTAACTGCTCACCACATGTTTTTATGCTTAAGCAGCCACATCATGTTAGTTGAGGTTCTGGATAAATACTGAAGCAGGTTTTCACCCATACGAGGGCCATACTGTTCTTCAACTAAAGATCATGTATGCTGCTTTTTCCATTGGAACCTTTGCTGGATTTGAGTTTTTAATTAATTTCCCGTCAGCCACTGGCTTCCATTTCTGTGCGATATGAAAACCTATTGGTAGTCTTGAAGCGCGTTGTGCAATCCATCAGAGTTAACATGAAATCTGCAATATTCTGTCCATTTTGCAATATTTTTGTTTGTTGATTCATTTGAAAAGTCAGCACTGCATTATCACTTCATCACAACAATTTCACATTTCCCACACAGTGATAATCTGACTGAGCGCAAACTCCACTTGTTATTCTGCTCAATTCCCCATCTGGTTTTTACCAGAGGTTGGGTTTATAACATTATTTACAACAGTATTGTTGTTTTTCCCACACTCGGGGCTCTTGACACTGCGAGCGATGAGCTGTCCCCCTCATAGTGAGTCAAGCACACTCAAAACACCTCTTTAAAACTCTTCTATCAGCCACTGACCTTACATTGTTGAGGGTGAAATGGCGAACGTGTCGGCAAACAGTTGTCTATTGACACATCAGCTCTCAAAAATATCTGTCTCTTCAGCTGCTAAAGCCTCCACTGTGTTCCCCGGCTCGTCTCCAGCAGTTGAGCAGGTAGAGTCGGAGCTTCTTCACTGAAAACAGCTGCTGCTGCTGCTGCTGTAAAGCAGCTTCATCAGAGCAGAGTTCACACCGTAAAACCACAATGAGCCAGCCACTAAACGGCTCTGTGAAGCTCAGGGAAACTGTGGAGCTGGTGATAGTTGTGTTTTTGTGAGTTTGTCTCTAAAAGCGACACTTTAAATATGGATACAGTGTGTATGTAGTATATATAAATCAGTGCAGCCCTCACTACAGAGGCTTTAGTGTCTGTCTGCACAACAGGGACATCTATAATCATACCTGTGTCGCCTACCTGCCCCTCCACCTTTCTCTCCTCTCCTCTTCCCTCCGTACCCGCTCATGCCAGCTGTCTATCACAGCAGAACAATAGAGGGGGGGGGGGGGATACGTAATGACGACTTACAGAATGGCTTCCTGACTAAACATAGCAAAGCCCCTCTGGCTGTGGCTGAACTACGCCTGCTGCGCCTTGTCTCTGCTCCATGTCTGCCCGGGGGGGGGGGGGGGGACGTCCCCCTCACTGCCATGTGGGGGCGCTGTGGAGCTTCGCCTGCTGCAGGTGTGAGACACTCTTGTTGATTCTGCTCTGCACTGGAGGTTTAAATTAAACATTAAACACGGAGGAAAATGAGAAGAGGGGGAGAGGGAGGACGACAGGAAAGGAGGGAGAGAGAGATTCTATTCATGAAACGTCGACTTTCTTTCTTTGCAAAATCTGACATAACAGTGGGTGGATGATTCATTGCTCATGAGGGACGATCTATTCCGGCAAAGGATGGATATTTTGGCACCTTGAGATCCTTTACTAAAAGCCCGTGTTGTGTTGTAAATATATGAGGTCCCAAGGGAGGGTTGCAAATTGTGCTTGCTTATCAACTGACCAAAAAAAAAAAAAACTACTGTTAACCAATCAATGCAAAATATTGTCAACAGTGACAGGTCTCAGGAGGAGTGGTCCAGATGCTGGGTTGGATGTGCTCAGGGTTGTTAGGCATAATGTGTAGTGATGGAGGGAGGATTTTGTTTGTGTTAGTGTTGTTTGTGGTTGTTGGAGGGTTAGGGATCTTAAGGATTAGCTTATTCTCAGGAGTTTCATCTTAAAACACAAGCCTTTTCTTTCCCATTCCAGGACCAGATGTGATGCAATCGAATGGCTGAAATGTCAAAAGTGGGCGCAGGCAGGCAGAGTGAGCGGATTAATGCAGTGGCTCTGAGCCATGCAGCCAGCTTTGCTACCATGACCTTGTCGACTAACTGCCAGTCAAGTCAGACCTCCGAGGGTTTCTGCTTCCTTAGCCGAGGCCGACGACGTGTCTGTCACGGCAAAAAAGAAAATCCTCCTGCCTCGCGGCCCCCCTGGAGACACCGCATGGCAGGTAGGCAGCAGTACGGAAAGACTGCTTTTCTGTGGACTTCAAGGAGCGACCCCACCCACACTGAAAGCAGAGAGATTAGAGACCCAACTCAATCAGCCTGGGCTTGAATTTTCCCTCTGAATTAAGAAATCAGGGACAATTGGAGGACTTAGTCAAAGACGCACACAAAAAAGTGATTTTCTCATTGTGTAGCCAGAGGTTTTGTGTCGGGAAGAAAGTGAATAAATGAAATCACATTAGATAGCGCCTAAGTACTTGACACCGGTGCCCAATTAAGCTCTGTAAGGCCTGGGGCACGGAGCACTGAAGGAGCCTATAGCTTTTTAACAGTAAATATATGTCAAAAGTGCTACTTTCGACTTTGATAACCTTGTTTTAATTACGCAATTACATGGCTGTCTTCTAACCCTGCTCTCTTTGGTGCATTTAAAAGCAGCCTCCGCAGCGGGGGCCATTTGTTCAGCATAACGACAGCTTTGAACTTGTGGGAAATAATATGCAAAAATCTCTCCTTTGATGCAGAGCAAAGTGCGCTTATTAAACAATTAGCATAGTTATTCTGGTAGTAATCACCCAGAGAGACTGCAAATTGGCAGGAGAGTTTAAAATAGACTTGTTTGAAAACTCCGTGCGGCGTTTAATACCTGACTGTATGCCCGCGGCAAAACATTGCTCCAGTGTCTCCAGTAGAGCTGCAGAATGCAGATATACATCGACGAAGGCAGCGATACAATGTACACCTTCCTACTGCTCTGTCAGAAAAGCTCACTGATGTTGAAGCATGTTTCCAGCGATGAGGAAGACATGACAGCTCCCACTTGGTTATGGATACAGCACTGATGAGCCTTTCATTACCCCGAGATGCTTCTGCCATGATGGGAGTGTTTTAGCCCGCATCACACAGCATTAAAGCGCTTGAGATCACTGTTTTGGTTTCCATCCGCGATGCTAACATCGTGTTGTTTTGGTGTTCCAACACATCGCTGAGATCACCTGTCAGTCAGCTTTGTGCAATACCTGAGGTGCAAACTCCAAACGGTGAGAAAAATGACAGTTTTGCTGCGTTTTCCATTTTCCTGGCAGTGATGTGATGCACAGCATCGTGTAAATGTTTCTGTAAATGTTATTAGCAACGACAAAATAAGGGAGCACACACTGTACGGCTGTCTCTCCTGGTTTAGACAGTTTGAAGAGAAAGCTTAATACTAAAATGATTTTTTAGCCAACAGTGTGCTTACAATTTTGTGGCAACTGTGGCAGCGTAGGAGGTTCTAGGAGGGCCATACTTTATCATGAGGCAAGGGGCCTGAACAGCTATAGATTTATTATGATGATTTAAAATGAAAAGTATTGAACTATGTTACTATTATAATTCATTCTACCTCAAAATAATTGAGCAAAAAGGCCCCAAAAGCACTTTCACAAAACATCGTAGTACTACATTTACCTGACAGAGAAATGTTAATGGTTACGTTGCACATTCAGATTTTAATAATTTATATATGATACATTATTGATGAAATACATCAGCATCATACCAGAGTTGAAAGCTCCATTTTGATTGGATTTGAGTACATTGTGCTGAAAATGAATGCAGGACGTTTACTGTCCTCTATCAATAGTTTTACTTCAGAAACCAGTAAAGTAAGACAGTGTTGGTCTGAAAAGTTGGGTGTTACTCGCAGTCACACTGGTGAAGTATCCTCCACTCTGCTTGAGTCCACGTTAAACAGAGTCCGGTTGTCATAGAAAATGATAATTCAGGATTCTCTCACACAGACTGTCACGATCAGGCTTTGCCTTGTGTGTCTGTGTGTCTTTGTTTAGCTTCACCCTCCTCACTCCCTCAGCATCAGTCTAACTCCCTTCACCTGTCCCTGATCAGTAATCAAGCTCTCCCTCATCAGCACAACTCTCCTCACCTGTTCAAGTCACCTTATAAACCCCTGTCTCTCAGTCACTCACTGCCAAGTTATTGTATGTGTTGTCCCCGCCTGTTTGTCTTGTCCTGCTCCCGGTTTCCCACGTCTGCCTGTCCTGCCTCGTCCTGCTGGATTTGCCCCCTCGTCTCTTGTCTCGTCCCTGGATTCCCTGTGTGTTCACGGTCTGGTTTAAGTGTTTATTAAATTTCCATTTCACTCTACTTCTGGTCTGCGTTTGAGTCCACCATCATGCCTCGTGACACAGACACTTCAGTCTTTACCGCCCTGAGATCAGTTAATCCGGTGTATTTTGACTCCTCGTGATCTTTTAAGACCCGTATGACGCCTGAGTTTCTCGCCATATTGTTTGTGTGGTTGTTTGTCGTCGTCGTGATTTTCTTATTTTCATCTGAAGATGATTCTATAGGCCCATTGTTGCTTTTTTAATTTCACTTGCTCAGATGATCGATTGCATCTTTTCTCTCATCTTGTTTTCCCGCCATCACATTTTATCAACTGTTTTTCTTTGTCACTCAGCTGCGGTTTTATCGCTGCACAAATAAACTCCAAGCTGTTTTTGTTTGTGAAGCTAATACACTTTTTCTGCCATCACGTCTCAGGATGACTATAAATCCTGTGGCTTATTTCCCTTTAACATCATAACCCATTTGAGTCAGACGGAAAAATTAACCACCTGTCACACACACAGAACAATGACGGAGTGTTCAGACGAGAGCTACGGATGAATATTTATAAATGACGAATATCGTTTACTCTCTGCAAAGACAATTTCTCAGCTGGTGAGAATGTAAATGGTTACATCTAGTTTAAAAGACATGAGGAAGTAGCAGGCAGGGACAAATGAAAGATGCTATTGAGCTGCATTATGGGAAAAGTAGGAGGTTCACATATCTGAGACTATCCTCCCAAGAAAAACACACAACTCTGCATGCACCTCTGCTGTGTTTCTTACAGTCAAACCCGAAAACGCCCAATAAATTCACCATAAAATATCTTTACACTTAGTAACAGTATTACCTCAGACATGTTTACAGTAACTTACTGTACTGTTAAGGAATTTACTGGTGAATGAAGAAAAGCTAATTGTTTATTATAACACATGATGTGATAATAAAGTCGTGTGAAGCTGATGGTGCTCAGACTCCACAGGGAGACTTGTGATCCAGCGGCGTGGGCCCTGAGCAGCAACATTGATCCCCATGTGGAGTCCAGACACCGGCGGAGGCTGATGAAAGGATGCGAAGTCGGGCCGGTGCTGTGGAGGGGCGCGTGTAACGACAACATGAACATAGTAAAAGCAGTCGATGATTTCAAATAAAAATCGGAATGATCAGCTTTATGCTTCGATCTGTCCTGATCAGCGTGTCAGCACCACGGACAGTCCCTCTCCTCTACAGCCAGTGCATCTGTCCATGGTGCTGAACAAGAGGTGCACTGACTTTGGAACAGTTGGTGGTCGCACTTTGCTGGAAAACTCAGTGGAACCTGTACCTGTGCAGGCGTACTTGGCCGGGTACGCCTGCACATACAAGGAATATTCTACTTCCTGTGAAACAGGTTGCAAAGAATGCAGCGGTGGAGTCATGTTGTGTGAGTCGGGACGTTCACACTGACAGAGAGACACACCAGTTATTGATTGCAGCCATTACCAAACCTCAAATGGTTTATTTGTGAAATCCACATGGGATAAACAGACTCCAGACGAGCCTTGAAGAGCGTCTGCCTTTGTTTTGCGAGGCTCTGCAGATGGAGCCTCAGGGTGCAGCCAACACCTGTCGGCTGATGGATTAGCGACTTCAAATTTAATTTCTTTCTCAGCACTTCTTATCCACGTTGGTTTCACATGTAAAATGTCATGAGAACTACAACACCTGGTTTCACTTTGAAGCAAAGTGATCAAAATAAAACATCTTTATAATAATTGCTGTATGCAGCTTAATACACGTGTCTCATCTCGGCAGGACGTAGCATGTTTTCAGTTTTTCCCATCTCATGCGTGTCTGATGGAATAGGTTCCCCCAGGACCGGGCATCTGACGGACCAGACATTCTCCGTTTGGGGCCGGCACAACAAAATCGTATTTTGCTGACCGGCCCATAAACAGGTGGATCAGAACTTCGTCCTTTTTGTCTGAATTGCCACTGCGCTGTAGATGACGATAGAGAAACATGCTCATTAGTCTGTATCACCCCCCCCTCCACACACACGCTCCATGAGTGTGTGCTCAGCCGAGACGATGTCTTCTGCTGAGAGTCGTCTTCACTGAAGTAAATAGTTGATGGCAAAACACAGGAACTGCATTGATTGCACAGACAAGTTAGAAGGGCTACTTGACGACAATGTTTTAAAAAGTCCACTGAAAGTGTTTATGCACTTCATGAATGAATTATCTATATTTACACTAACCATCATTGTGGCGTGTCCTGATGAACCTCAAGGTGTCAATGAATAGAAAGTGAACCAAGTGAGGAACAGGTGAGGTTTGAAATAGGACTATTTACAGACTGTGTGGCCTCCTTTACAATAACCCACTGCAGGAAGGTAATGCTGCAATGTTTCTCATCATCATATCATCATCATACAACATCTAAAAGGTTGTAGGATAACATCTGACAATTTGCACAATGCTGATACTGAGAGTAACAAAAGCATGATTGTATATTATGGTTGTGTTTGAGTGCTCACAGCTCTGTTAGTTCTTGATATGATGCTGGAACGTCATTTATAGGAGACATGGCTAAGGACTGAAGTGGCTGCTGATGTGCTGACTATGTGGCCTTTTTGGATCATATAGTGAGTGACACGGGGCATGATGAGGACTCAAGCGCAGACAGTCAGGTGTGGTGAAAAAGGGTTTTAATGAACCAAAAACAAACATGGAATCCAAGGACAAGACGAGGGGGGAAAACCGGCAGGACAAGGCAGAGCAGGCAGACTGGGAAACCGGGAGGAGCTACAGAAAAACACACACAAAACACACAAGGCAAAGCCTGATTGTGACAGTGAGACCCAATTTACACTCAAATACCACCAACTCTATAGTTGATCTGCCTGTTTGCGCCTCTCCTTCTACCTTTTCTGTCACGTTCTCTCAGGTTCAGCTAAGACTCAAATGCAGACACAGGAGCAAACACAAGGACACGGGGAAGCCACAATGCTGTAACATGAAGCAGACAAGGGGACAAACAAAGACGAGCTGACAACCAGAACAGGGAAAGCAGGGGAGTATATATGTGTGGGGTGATGAGAAGATTGAAGGCAGCTGGGTGGACTGGGCAGGTAAGTAGGATGAGTGCAATCAGGGGAAACACACAAAGAGCACAGGGGGCAAAGCCTAAACCGTGACACTTTCACCGAAGCCAAACAGACGGATTGAACTCAATGTGAGGAAAACACCAAACGGTGCCGCTTGTGCTGACAGACACAATAATGGAGCCCTCAATTAAAGCCTGATTACCCATTATGGCAGAGTTTTAAAAATACTTTTAAACAATTATACCAAATGATCCACAGTGGGAGCCATCATGTAACTGCCTCTACTCAGTTTGCTCTCCGTTTCATTGAAGTTACAGCTAGAAACAGTATTCTTATGTTGGCCCTTATGTGGAGACTGTGCGCTGTAAATCATAGTGCTGGAGAACACATTAAAATGCTTCTTTAAAAAGCACAGGCTGATCATTCTGAGAGAAATGCAGGGATTTCATATCACACGCGCACTAATCTGCTTCACATTGCTTTTAGAGAGCCTCAGAGAACGTTGATTAAATAAAATGCAAATCACAATGATTTTACACTTGACATTTAATGTAACTCTGACACAGTGGGACGCATTGCCTCATTGGTATTCAGCAGAGCACAGGCTTGTGATTATAGTGATCCTTACTGCATGATACAGATAAAGCTGGAGAATCTCTTCTCAGCATGAATACACATGAGGAAACGTCACTCAGGCCCGTCTTCCACATCATTATTTACATCTCGCGTCCTATTATTTGGAATCTTAACTCTGTGTTGTTTGCGCCCACAGAGACACTCATTAGTGGATTGTCAGCCAGCAGGAATCCCATTATTGTGGATGGACAGCAGGATTAGAGGGGAATGGGTCAGCGGTCATTCTGTGCTACGGTGGCCCTGACAGCTCAAAGCACTGCAAAATAAGCATGCAAGTGGGAATAGAGAACACACAATTATGTGCATGGGTTGAGACATTTTCTTAAAAGAAACACAGCATTGTGAATACACTAGATGAGGTGCTGTGCATTTTCCAGAACTACACTGAGCAGTCTTTAGCAAGAAAAGTGTAATCAAGGACTAGTTACTTAGTGCTAATTAAAAAGTAATTACTGTAAATTATGAATAAAAGGTGTGGATTCAAATAATAGCTGAAATAATAATCAAATAACAGCCAGATCAAACAAATAAGGGCCAGTCCCTTAAAATTCAATTTGATTTCTATAGCCCATTATGGTGTTTGGTTACGCTGGTGCCGTCTCGTCTTAGTCATGGAAAAGCAGGTTGTTGACGAACATGGTTTTTACAGCATTCTGTTACACCTTCACTACCATTCAAACAATTATTTTCTGCAGCCTTCCTGATGTTTCTAATTTCTTTCTACACCTGAATACTCTTGGCCGGCTGTCAGACACTTCTCTCCGCTGCACCACCCTTGGGTGGCCACACTTTTCCCAACTGTACAGCCCCCAGTTTTCAGTGGGATCAGACTCATTACAGTCAGCGATCCTTCAGACTCTGTCGGGACATCTTGTGTCAACCCATTTCATGCTCACCTGGTGGAGCGTGACATGCACCACGGTCAGGTTCTGACTGCAGCGGCCCCATTCTGATCGGACCCTTGGCTGTGTGTTGTTCCCTCTCTCTGTCTCTTTCCCTGTGCTCGTCTATATGTCTTTTCTAAAATAAAGGCATCCATAAGATAAACTAGGAGTTACTATAAGGTGCTTTCATGATGTATCAAACCCATTGATTACACTGGGAGATACAGTACATAGTATCATGTGCATGTGTTCTGTAGTGTCTTTGTGCTATTATTAAAATGGTTACAACATCCTTATTTATCTAATTTATGTTGATTTATATATGATTTGAAATAATGTGCCAAAAATGTCAATATTTCCAACTGTAAAATATCTTATGTGAGCTTTCTTCTTGCAACATATGGAAGCATGCATTCTATATGTTGGATCCAATGAATGACGGGTGGTGTTAATCATATTGACCTTATTTTACAACAACACACTGAGACTTTGCTAAAAGTTACTTTAGGCATATTTATAGTCAAAGCTTCTACTCTTTACTAAGAAATCTTCATAGGACCATTACTTAGATGTTTCAGACAGTCCCAGGATTTAAACCTTAAGCTGACTATAACTTACATTTACTGTGGGCATTTGGAGATGTCTAATGATTAAAGCACCAGTCCGCAATATCTTTTGCAACAGTCTAAACCTCTAAATTGTCTACTGAGACACAGGTGATGCAGTACTGCTGGCTGCAGTCTCGGTGGGGGTTAAGTTTAGGCTTGGGGATACGGTAAGCTCTTGTAAATAACGAGGACTTCTGGAGTCTGCATTGGGACGTGTGCTCTGAGCAGGTGTTCAGTCTCTGTTTCCCCTCATGTGCCTGTGTAAGGAAACTATGTCTATTTTCAGATGCGACCACGGTAGATTGGACCACACCGGCTGAGAGGTCTCCTGGGCCGCGTGGCCCCATCTGCTCCGGTACCAGGCATTCATCATGCAGCCAAGTACTATGGCTGTTTGTACGGCGTGTGAGAAAGTATAATGAGAAAAAGACAATGTACAGAGAGACAGAATAAAGAAGTGGAAGTAGAAGCAGCAGAAGATATCCTGACTTTTGTGTGGAGCACTAAAGACACTGGATCCTACATTTCTAATAATGCCCCTGACATCTTTTTATTGGACCACCCCTGCCTGCTACACGTTTCTGAGCCAACATTACCTGGCAGTGCTGTGCGCTCTGACAGCAGCAATAACAACTCCCTGTTATTGTAGCAAATCTCAAGATATTACATGATGGTCCAGATGCTCCACCAATAGTCCCACCATAGACCCACCAAGAAATGACCAGATGTAAACAATATCCTGTTCATTCCCTGTTAACATGGTCTAATAGGGCCCCAATTAGTTTGTAACTTACTGGAATTACTTGGGTGAGTTCACGTTGCTCATGTGTTCATCATGATTCAACAACGTTGTCGAGAGGAACCAGACTGGAGACGTGAATGAAAGCCCTGAAGGCTAACCTCTCACATGCACAGAAAACTATCGGAGTGCTCACACTGTCAGTGTGCATTCGGTCCAATGGGACACTTTCCTCACTATTGGGGTTTTGATATAGTCGGCCGTCGGAACAATGGGCTGTTCTCTGTTGATTGTTGTCTATTTTTCTCTATTATTGTGTATTTCTGTGTTTACTGTTTGTAGGTGGCTCATGATACTTGAAATGGACTTTAAATGCCACATGTCCACACCCAGCCTTCTAAATATGTATTGACTATATAGCCCCACTAATAGATTAATACGTCTCAACATAGCCGCAGTAAGAATCTTTTTTTGGTGCTGCTAATAAGTAGGATATCTACTCTGTGTTCTGATTGGCTGCTGCTGGCTGTTATTACCATGGCATTAAAGCTTATTACCTCTTTAATTACAATCATCCCAGTATAATCCAATATATCAGCCTCTTATCACCTTGTTGTTATCGAGTTCTGCTATAAAGTGCACCAACTTCTTTACGTTTAACTTCAGCCTTTATCTTCCCTTTTGTGGTATGATGAGGAGTTTAAGAAGATTCAGCTTTCCCCTTGACACTTAAGTCGACCGACAG
Organism: Anarrhichthys ocellatus; assembly: GCF_004355925.1. Lineage (NCBI taxonomy): Eukaryota > Metazoa > Chordata > Actinopteri > Perciformes > Anarhichadidae > Anarrhichthys > Anarrhichthys ocellatus. The sequence continues at coordinate 838,125 of NW_022280042.1, forward strand.
GATAATCCTCCCAAACCTCCACTGTATGTGCTTGATGTTCTGTTCCCTGGGTGATAGTGGTATTTTGGGGCTCTTGTCAAATCTCTCACAATAGTTTCCCTCTTTCAGCGCTTTCACCTGTTGCTTTCTCTCTTCTGAAGTGAGCGCGGTGTTTCCCCTCTCGCACTCTCCACAGTCCTTTCTCTCGGTAATGACCCGGTGTTCTGAAAGAAGAGAAGGCTGAATCCTGAGTGTGTGCAGCCCCAGCATAGACTGTATGGCCTGAGGCTCTCTCGCTCTGCTGATAGAAGAGTCCTTTTAAGCTCTCACTGCTCCTCGTCAGTAACCAGCAATCACAAACAGTGGATTCAATTCGGTCGTTTTTTGTTAAATGAGCATGTGTAGGTTAGACTTCTCAGCTTCTAATAATATACTGCCTTCAACAGCAAAGTGCAAATTACATCTGTGTTGGAGGAATCATACCTTCAGATATAAAATGTTTCTGCAGCCGTCATCACGGGGAAGTCTATGTGTTGACTTGGGAGTTTGCTGTGACATTTTTCTGAAATATACCTCAACAATCTTACACCTCAACGCCCCGGATGTGTATTTGCTCATTGTCTTGTGCAAGCATTACAACCACACTTGTCAGCAGCATGTTACAAGGTCTGAATTTAGCTTAACACGTTGAATTCAATAAAGCTACCTGTCTTCTCTTGTCCAATCCGCCTCTCTTCTGTTCATTTGCATAATAAAGGACACAGCACAGGTGTCTGTCACATCAACTTCTACATGTAATCATTTCATCCAGAGACAAAGATCTAATCACAGAATATAGGAGGCGCTGGTATGTCAACATCAGACTGCTTACTACAGAGTTCAAACATAGATAAATGAGAAGCAGGGCCAAACAAATGGAACATGGATACAAATATATAGAAACTGATAGAAAAACAACAACACTAGTACAATTGAGAAGTACAAAACCGACCCAGTCTTATACATTGGATCCACTTAGTTTGTAGCTTGTCGCTCATTATGCCTTAAGAGGTTAGGGCATATTAGAACTCCACAGCTCACTCATGCTCGGTACATGTTTGGTGTAACAGCTGGTGTTTCACATGTCTGGGTGATAGTTGCAGTTACAATGTAGAGACCGTTAGCCAATCACACCCTTTACCAGCTGCACATATAAAGGGCTAAGGAGCTGCACGACTCCTTGCATGAAATTAAGAGGATCCACATCTGAGGATCCAGATATCCATCTTCTACAACTCCCTGATCAGTTTGTAGAAATCCCAAATGCTCCCACACTGCTGATTGAAGGCTCTTCTTTTATATGAGGCTGGAATGTCAGTTCCCTTCTGACATTTTTACAGCTCTTCTTCTCAAGGCTTCCTGTGGATGGCCTGACTGCCTCACACACACAACAAACAGGATGATGGAAATGTAGTTCCTGCTACACTACGGTTCAGAGTTTGTTAAAAGAGAGAGTTTCTTAATTTGATGTAGAATCCGCAGTGAACCGTTATGTTCGGCTGACCTCAAAGCAACATTTCTAGCAATTGGGTATGGCTCTTTTAATTATTTATATCAATTTTCTCTTGTCACACATGGCTTGCATTTGCTCTTTTGATGTTTTGTTCTTTTGACTGACAAGTTTTTTTTTGCCTATGAGTCACAGTTATTGTGCAAATACATAAATAAATGAAGTGTTAAATATGAGCGTGTTGAAATCTAAATAAAACAAAATGTTAGATGAGAGCTTTTTTTGACTTTGAAGCTTAAACAAATTCCAAGACAGACCATTCATTTCAACTACCCCAGACTAGTACTATTGAGTGCACGAGCTTTGTGAGTGAGGTAAGTCCTGCCTCTGGTTAGGCTACTTGCTAATAATACGGTAACATAATGTTAGAATTAAGAATGTCTTTGGGACCCGCGCGTCTAGAACGCTCACATTTGGGGTTGGTTAATCATTGCTAATAAAAGTATTTCTATCTCAAATGTTTTAGTGTTGCTTCAATATAGGAAGAACTAAATGCCAATTATTCCAAATACCGCAACACATTTTTTTCCTCATCACAATTTGTGATAATATTCGGCAGGTTGTGTGTTGTCCGTTGGCCGCCAGTTCACCATCGCTGTTCCAGAATATCACTCATCACGGACTCAAACTAAAACAGGCGGCGACCTCCGGGTCTGACAAGTGAAGCCAAAGCCGTAGTGCATCTTTTCTACTGGCTAATATTTAAAAGCTACAATTAAATGTTAATTGTACAATTTTTGGGTTGTTTAAAAATGTCTTCAGCATTCATTTCTTAAGACATTAAGATACATGAGAGGATATTGAGTCAGTTTTGAGGTACTTTATCACATCCATAAGATAAATATGCCAATTCTTAGTCTTATCCCTGTATTATTTCCAGTCATGGTCTTCCATATTTTTGCATGACTTTCCAGTAAAGATGCTGTTAAGTGTTGATGGATTTTTTCAGCCACAACATGGACCCAGGGCTTCCTCTGTAAAGCTTCCAGGACAGTGGTGGTGGAGCAGCTGCCCACTAATGAGGGCTCTTTGAGAGGCTTTTGTGGTTGAACGTGTCTTTCCTTCCCGAATTGAGTGCGGAGTCATTTCTCTGATCCATTACCCTTCACTCCCCTGTGTCTGCTTGGACTTGACGTCTGGCGGCTTGCTCCTAATCTGTTGGATGTGAAACATTAACTCGTGATCGCCCCCACCCCCACCACCACCCTCAAGGGTGTTTCTGATCCTCTCACCCCTGACCAGGAAACACAAGTAAACACTATGCTGATACTCCCAAATACTCCATCAGCCCCAGGCATTCTGTGTTAACATGTGTGCGAGTTGCTGGTGTGTCACAATAACCATTAATTAATGTATTTCCATATATATATATGAGGACCAAACAGAAGCTGAGAAAGGAATGTTTTTGCCTCTCCCTTCTTTAAAATACCTATGTGTTTGAGATTAAAGCCACAACTGTGTTAAGTACAATTAACAGGTGAACAGATGAAAAGCAACGTTGATGGAGCAGCAACACAAGATTTGGTAGATAACATAAAGACTGCTCTCAAGGTGTTGTCCTATAATTATTTGGGTGGTGCTATATGCTGGTTTGCAGAATGAACTTACAGGTATGTGATAAAGATATGCGTGTTCATTTGTCAGCTCTCGTTCCCAGGGCATCATAGCATCGTTTAGGTAATGCCCCTCAGGGTCTGATACTAACACACGAGTCAGCCTTTAGGGTTGATATGAGACAGATGGATGTAAACCCATCCGTGACAACATCAGACGTTCAGAGCAACAGCTAAAGACGTCAGGTGATGTAATGTGAACGTCGACAAAGTCTGCATGTGGAGAACGATGAAGAATGGACGGGTCAAACTAACAAGACGTTCACCCAGGTGACCAATGTTACTGTCCTCTATGAAACCAAAAGTCAACTTTGACTCATTTTCTTTTCAAGTAATTCTGTTGTCTAAACCTACTAAAGCTAAGTGTGTCCAAGCGGTCCTGACCAAGCATGTGTTTGTGATTAGTTGGGAATGAGAACGGGTTGGATATGTGCGTAAGTGTATATTGTCAGGTGAGCTACTTACAGCAGCAGACCGCTGCCTCCAGCCACGTTAAAGAAGAGGTTGAGGGAACAGATATAGATATGGATATAAATATAATTAATACTACAGCAGTGATTAACTGACAGGGCTCCTAGAGAACGAGGAAGGTCTAACTTAGATTTTAAAGCTTTATTGAAGCCTTTCCTCAAGGTTGAGAGGTTTTTATAATGTTCGGAAGCATCTCTCCTATCTATAATGATCAACAGAAGGGCATTCTGGGCATGCACCAACAGCTTTTTCTCTCTGGCATTTCATTTCCTTGGTCTTTTGACAAAGGTTGTTTTTGTCAGGACAACTTAGTTTTAAAATTTTTACATCATACGCTTCTTTCTGGTCTTTTTCTTTTTAAGGAAAAATACCTGAAAGAAATGTTTGGGCAGTTTGGGCCTCGAGCCTCAGATATAGCAATGTGAGTTCCCCAATTTTAACCATTATTTAAAGACAATACTAATTACTTTGTAGAGTGTAGCGCACACTGAATAACAGCACAGCTGATGTATAGATATATAGATAGATGGAGAGGGCGAGCGCGATAGATATCTATAGATATATATATACATATATCTATATCTATACATATCTATACATATCTATATATATATATACATATCTATACATATATATACATATATATACACATATCTATACATATCTATATATATATACATATCTATACATATCTATATACATATATACACATATATATACATATACATATATATACACATATATATACATATACATATATATACACATATCTATACATATCTATATATATATACATATCTATACATATCTATATACATATATACACATATCTATACATATCTATATATATATACATATCTATACATATCTATATACATATATACATATATATATACATATATACATATATATATACATATATACATATCTATATACATATATACATATCTATATACATATCTATATACATATCTACATATATACATATCTACATATATACATATCTATATATACATATCTATATATACATATCTATATATACATATCTATATACACATATCTATATATACATATCTATATACACATATCTATATATATATACACATATCTATATACACATATCTATATATATATACACATATCTATATACACATATCTATATATATATACATATCTATATATATATATATATATATATACACATCTATATATATATATATACATATCTATATATATATACATATCTATATATATATACATATATATATATAGACAGATATATAGACATATATACACATACATACATATATATACACATATACATACATACATATATATACACATATACATACATACATATATACACATACATACACACTTTTCTACGTTAAGACGTTAGTGACCTAAAGAAAAACTGTCTGGCTTTCACACTTAAACTGCAACACTTTTAGAATAAACATGCAGTGTGCTGTATTGTATCACATACGATAGTAGTAAGCATCCACACTGAGTGTCCATCGAGTAATGCAACTACAAATATAAATGCTCACTTTTGGGTTTTGTGTTGATTCGACTCTGTGCTCATCCTGGAGGTCACCGTTTGTGCTGCAGCTAAATTGAAATGCTTCACACTTGAATGCATGATTAATGCTTGAAATGGGCCGGTGCTCACTAGTACAGAGTACCAGCACTTCAGATTTCTGCCCTTGCCAGCACCCATACTTGTTATTGTATTAAAAAAAAAAAAAAAAGCAGCTCTCTCTAAGCAGAGCCTTTTCCTGCAATTCTGTTCTGATGCGTCGCTATATTGTTATTGTTGCCATTTTAGGTTATGTCGCACAAGCAAGACAAGATAAATCCATCAGGAAATACTGTGATATACTTTATACCCAACTAATACTAGGTTTTTCAAATAATATTTTTTGCACTGCTGAGCCAGAATAATTCCATCTCTTGTTCCGTTGTTTAAGTTGTCTGCTTTTTTACTGCACTCAAGACAACTCTCACAAGAAATTGCAAAGATGTTTTGTTTTATTTTGAAAACTCAGATAACAGTATAAAAGTCAAAGTTAGCTTTATTGTCAATTTGTCAATATGTACCAAACATACAGAGGAGTTGAAAAAACGTTGTATTTAGCAGCAGTCAGACAGGGAGTCTTAAAAGGGAGGAGGGAGAGAGTTCAGCTTCCTAACAGCCTGGTGGACTAAGCTGTTTGAGAGTCTGGTGGTGCGAGCACGGAGGCTCCGGTATCTTCTCCCAGAGGGCAGGAGGCTGAAGAGACTGTGTGAGGGGTGGCTGGAGTCGCGCACAATCATGGTCACTTTGCGGGTGAGGCGAGTGTCGTATATGTCCTGCAGGGAGGGGAGTGAGGCACCAATGATCCTTCCAGCTGTGTACACTATGCGCTGCAGGACACAACAGGGCATCCACGGACAAGACAGGAGATGAGGGGGGAAATCCAGCAGAATGAGGCAGGGCAGGCAGACGGGAAACCCGGGAACAAGACGAGCCAAACGGGAGGGTAGACATGAAAATTATCTGGCAGTGAGTGTGTGTGTGTGACTGGGGTTTAAATAGTGGCTGCAGTGGAGTGAGCAGGTGAGAGAAATTAACTGACGAGGTGGGAGTGACTGGCAGGTGCGCTGAATAAACTGATTAGACGAGAGATGGAAAAAAACAGGATAATGGTGGCAGAGCTGTGACAACAAAACAGCAGGACTTTCACCCAGGAGATCCCTGTTCATGTCCCATGGGAAACCATAAGTTAACATATGTACGTAAGGTACTTAACACAAGTTTAGTTATCTAACGTACTGAACTTTACGCAAGTTAAGATACGTAACATACTTCATTTAGCATAAGATGTGTACCTAACTACGAAACAAAGGTAGTTTTTTTTAACCCAAACCCCAATCTTACTAAACCTAACCACGTTCTGTCAACATGGAAGTTTACTTTGAAAAGACAGTTATTATTAAGAATGTTATTAGCATGTAACGTCCAAAACTGATGCTAGAGGGAAACCTGGAACTGCTAATCACCCTATATCTGAAATGTATATTTAGTTTGTCAAACAAACAAGAATTTCACCCAGGACACCACTGTTCATGTCCCATGTGAAACCAAAAGTTGACACGGAGGTTTTATTTTAAGATTTACAACTGGATTGTTTCAAAAATAGCCAGTTTACAAGCTAATGTTAAGCTAAACCATCGTTAACCAACAGCCAATGGGTTCCGAGATTGCATTTTGGCCACTGTGTTCAATTTCTATTGTTCTCTACACTGATTACCTTCATGCAACTACGCAGACTACAAACAGGAACCCTAACCCTCTGATACCTAAACCTTGCTCCACTGCTTACAGGTTCTGCATTCACATGCAGATGTCTGTTTAGAGATTATTGGCAAACGTCTTATTCTGTCGTTGGATATTATTTAGTGCCGCTGTACGTAAATAAAACGAGCAAACATTCATTATAGTGATGTAATGGCCTTTTGTAGTTCGTAACATTAAACTGATAGAAGTATGTGTTGCATGCTTTTCTATCAACTTCTGTCTGTAATTATTATGAAGCAGGTCTAGGTGTTGTGAATGTATCAGCCTGTTTTTGTAGACTGTGCCTTTAAACAAGCAGTCAGGACATCTAAACTCTGGAGTTGACATACACAGTGAGGCAGAAGACTGACCAATCAGAGCTGACTGAGCTTTTTCGGGGAGCTTAAAGAGACAGTATAAGAACAATAATGCATTTTTTTTAACATTAAAGCATGTTTACATGTTCTAGTAAAAACCCAAATTAAAAATATGAACCTAAAAATGAGCATGATAGGTCTCGGATAAGGCATGAGGTGGGGCAGTGACTTTAAGCAAAAACGTGGAGAGATTCAGTGGTAACAAATGAATAAAAGTCCCCGGCATATTTTGTGAAAAGCTGCGACCTTCAGGGATTCCGTCCACAGGCCTAAAGAGTCTTCAGTTCACAGTCACCATTCAGCCCAGTGTCTGGTGTTAAGCAGCATGGTGCACAGTGCTGCAGTGAGGCGGAGGCCTGTGATTCACAGCTTTAACCCAAATCAAGTTTTGATGTTCACAGTATCGCTGTCACCCTGCCTGCTTCCTGGTTGTCAGCTAGTTTCAGCTGGCCTCTTTTCACAGCGCTAAAGAAAGCGAGGAATAATGTCGAGTTATCAGTGCAGCACGGCGGCAAAGAAATCAAAATGTCACGAGGAGCTTTCAAGGCTGTTTCCACCTCAGATGCCTGTCGCCGTTTCCTTCCTGCTTAGGTAGCCTTAGAGCGTGTGATAAGAGAGCGTGGACCCAATAACATCCACCTCCCATCACTCCACCCCCCCATCACTTTGCATTTCTCACTGCAGCTTCTGATCAACTTCTGTTGGTCAAAGGTCAATTTGCCTCTGAACATTCAGTGTTGCTTGGCAACATTCTGACAATACTCTCTGATTAAACTGAGATCAGTATCTCTGCCTTACAATAATAACACTCAGATTATCCTAAAACTGCCTTCCAATGTTTTGTTAAATGAAACTGAAGTATGCATGCTCATTTTGACTGTGACAGAAATATGTTTTTGCACCGTTACTTTCTACTCCAATCATGAACAAACCCAATTCATGGAGCTCAATTAAATTCGATTGGATCTGCTTACTGTTTGCCAGTATTGATTTATTCCTATTGAAGTATGTGTGACGTCAGACCACTTTACTGAAGAGGTTTATAATGGATTCTTCATTATGCTTATATTTAAGTGCATGAAAATGGCTATATTTAAAAGCCTGACAAAGTAAATATTCGGGAGCACAAAATGATGTTTGGATAGCTACATGTGGCAAAACAATAATAAAAAAAACACTGAATTCAAATTTAAAATATGTAGTAGCAGTTTATTACAGCAACTCCTGCTAACTGTTTCCCTTCAGTTTCTTTATTTTAATTAGTTTATCATTGTACCCTTTTGGTTTAATTACTTTTTGAACATTTCTCTGCACCATTGAGATTTGACTTGTTTGACTTGTGGTTTCTTGCCCTGTACAACTGTGTTCGTGGATCCAGCCGGCAGCCATGACCCGATTTACAGCAAAAGCATTAGCATAGCATGGCTGACAGGACAAAGGAGAGCGAGAAGAAGAAGGGAGGAGGTCTAGCAGTATTTGTTAACGATAGATGATGTAACTCTGAGCACATCACTATTAAAGTATAACTTTGGGGTAAGGACAGTGAGCTGTTAGCCGTTAGCATTAGGCCTTACTATCTACCATGAGGCATATATTCTCCCCTCTGCTACTGCTGATGCAGCCTGCGATGTCATCCACTCAGCTACAAGTATAGGCTGCAGACACAACACTAAAATGTCCTCCTCCTTAAACGTGGTGACTGGCCCTGGGTCGTCCAATATGCCAACATTCAGTCAATATGTCACATGCCACACCAGAGACGGTAAAATACTGGATACATTTTATACCAACACCAAGGAAGCATACAACTCATCAGCTCTCCCTCGCCTTGGACGATCGTAGTGCACCTCCTGCCTGTCTACAAACCTCTCGTACACAGGCCGCCAGCTGTCACTCCCGCAGTGAAAAGATGAGGCTTTGAAGGACTGTTTTGATTCAACTTGTGGGAGTTATGGATGTAACTAGGGTTCGATGAATCCTGGATGACCGCCAGATGCAGTGCTTAAACCATTTAATCCCATCAGGCACAATTGTAGCAGAAGGGAGCTTTTACCACTCGCAGGGCCTCGGTGTCCCTTTAATTACAAGGCCATCACTAGCCAATCACGGTGGGCATAACTTCTTACATATCTTTCAACTTGAACTCTTACTACTACTACTAACTTCTGCAAGCTAGCTTCAGCTTCACAACAGTGACGCTAGCCCACTGACCAATCACACTGCACGTTAATGCTGACGTACTTGTCGGCTACCTAGACAGCTCTGACATGTCAAACTAAAGATCTGATTGGTTGAAGACTATGACAATCAACAATATCGTCCCCATATACTTAAGCTGCAAAGGCTTCCTAGAGGGCCTCGGGCCTCTCTTCTTACCTAGAGACACGGAGGTGAAATCTGATTGGATAAAAGCTCTACTTAAAACAAGCTGCACTGGAAGCAGAGCAACTGAGGAAGACAGTAGCTGTGCAATGAGAACATAAGATAATGGGAACAATAATTAGAATACATGTAGTGTATTTGTGAAAAATGATTAAATTATAAAATAGCTATAACTTTGTGATTCTGTTCAGGCCAGCAGAGAAGGCTTTGCAGGCCCTGACGGCCCACCACTGGGTGACGGTATTATCGAGCAACAAGGTCCACAGAGGGAGGAGGTCAGGGTGGATGGAAAACATTTTAAACATTATGACAAAGGTCTCCTAACCTTAGAAAATTTGGACATTAAAAAATATACTTTTTGATTTGTTATAACGTCAGATCACAGTAACCTGCAGACGAAAGCATGACAGTATGATGAGTGATTTTATAACCCATCAGTCCATATTGATCTACACACAAAGGGGCGTCGGTTCTAAAATTAACATTCTTTCACTGTAACCGTTTCCCTGATGGGAGTAAATATAATGAAAGGAGCCACAGAGCCAGCAGGGGACCTGTTGAAATCACTCATATGGTATTAATAGCCTGAGAAAAACACTCATTCCCTAGACGGAGAAAAGCCTTCAGGACATAAAAGATTTAAACCAATTTATCCCAAGTCCTGAGAGACCAACAATCTTTTTTTAGGCTCTGCATTAAAATATGATGATCTGCTGTATCAAAAACGGCAATTAAATCCAGCAATTTACAACTGTAAGCGACCGTGGCTTACTGGGTAGAGAGGGTTGTCCCCCAACCGAAAGGTCACCGGTTCGATCCTCGGCTGCACTGTGTCCTGTGTCGAAGTGTCCCTGAGCAAGACACTGTACCCCTGGGTGCCTGTCATTGACTGCCCATACAGCCATACAATGACATATACAGGGATGGGTCAAGATAGAGAATAATTTCCCCACTGTGGGACTAATAAAGGAATGTTTCCTTCTTTCAAAGGCTGACACATTGTCAGAATCCATGTTACATCTAATACAAGATGTAAAACAAGATCTGCTGATGCAGAATGGGATCCTTTGGTTTCAATAGGTTTTCAGAATACTAGCAGGATTTTCCCTATGTAATGGAGATTAATTGCTGCTGCAAACTAAGGCTACATCCACACTAATACGTTTCTGTTTTGAAATGCATATCTTTTTGGAGTTTGAAAACGCTATGGACAGTTTTAGTTTTAAAACTCTGTGGTTGTGTGGTAGTGTGGACAGAACTGGAGACCTTTGAAAACGATGAAAACAGCCAGTGTTCGCTACTTGATTGGGTTTCATCAGTCACTACGTGTCCTTCCCTGATTCGACATGTAAACTGGAATTACAGAACTAGAAGTACACTCAGAGAGTATCCTATTTCACAAAAGCCTATTCTTTTTGGTGGGTAGTGTTTTTTGGGTTGGTAGACGGTGTTCTTCATGAATTTGAGCTGGGAAATAGGTTAATCAATTGGACAGTCTGACATCAAACTCAAAACCTCCTTTGTGTCTCCAGTAATTATCCAGGAATAAATTGGCAAATGCTTGACCCAGTTGACTCCCTCTGCTTGATCGTTAACTAGGTCAAACATTATCTTGTTCTTCAATACATGGTGGTTATTCTCCACTTAACCCTGGCTCTGGGGATGGCCGGTTCTGAATTATTTTAACCTGAAGAGATTCCATGACTTTTTGTACTGCACTTTTGAATTCCTTTACTTGATCATGCTGTTAAACAATGGGTGGACCATGTCCACACGACTACGTTTGAAAACGCATATGTTTTGCTACGTTTACACTGAGCGTCCACACTACGCTGGCGTTTTGGAGCACCGAAAAGGGAGGAGTTTGAAAACGCTCCCAAGGACAGATACATTTGAAAACTCCAGGGTTGCCTCTTCGTGTGGACGGTCGAAAACGCATACATTTGGAAACGATCACGTGTTCGCTATTTGATTGGTTCTTAGCAGTCACAACGCGTCCTTCCCTGATTCGTCACGCCCCTATCACGTTTCCCGGAAAAACATAAACAACAGCATTGATTACCGATCGACTGCCAAGTTAATTTAACATGGACACCTGATTACAGGCGTTGCTGACCTTGTTGTCTTTACTAGCAGCTGTTGTTCAGTTAAAGTGCATTTATGTGGAGGAAGCAGCTGTTATTGGAGCGATTAGTGAGTGGCGTGTCCAGCGGCGTTATCAGACCTACTGAGGGGACGTCTGAAGTCACTGTTAGCGGCTTTAGGGAGGGTGATGGACACAAAACGGAGGACTTGCCTTGCTTTATTAATGCACAACTATTGTGAAGTCCACACATAAAATGTAAAGGAACAACAGCAGTAATTGCTCTCCAGTAGGACAGAGACTTCAGCCACCAGCAGAGCTACGAGTGAGAACAACAACGAAACCGAGAGGGAACGAGTGAGAGACGTGTGTTGACCACATTTATGGACCCATAATCTAGTAAACCTTTATGTGTAAGTGTTGATTTTTAAAGTAAATTTGATGTGAGAGATAGAGCAAGACCCGCAGCATTTTAACCAGTGGTGTATAGTAACAAAGTAGAAATACTTTGTTACTGTACTTAAGTCGTTTTTTTGGATATCTGTACTTTACTTTACTATTTATATTTCTGTTGACTTTTACTTTTACTTCACTACATTTTGCAAAGAAAACTGATACTTTTACTCCGATACATTTCCCCTGAAACATTCGTTACTCGCTACAAAATCAAATCTATCTTTAGAAAAAAAATGAATCATGAGACCAACGTCGGGGACTGTGATGAAACACAGACTGCAAGCAAGCAGGTTTGGCGAATCAGTGGTCCTAGCTTGCAAGTTAAATCATTGGTTAATCACGTTAATGCGCAATTGCAAACAAGTGCTCACAAAGCCGCGGTGTTTAGATTCCCAGTGATGCCCAGGATGCTATATGCTATAGCTAGCGAGACTACATGAGTAGAATTCCACTCTACGATGACTGATTTCATGATGGAAGCAGAAATGGAAGCACCTGCTACTCCCGCAACAAACGACGGTGGTGACGAAGACCAACACCCGTGGATCGCTAGCGAGTTAGTGAGCTGAGGAAGTGTTGACAGTTGTGCAGCACTAGTTGGCTAATGTTAGCTAGCCACCACACCATAGGATTGACAGGAGCCGCGAGAGCGCAGCATTAGGGAAATCCTTCCCAGCTGTGCGCAAGCTGTGTGTGAAGCTGAACACACCTCTACCTGCCTCAGCGGCCTGTGAAAGGCTATTTATCATCGCAGGACTAGTCTTCAGCCCAAGAAGAGCGAGACTGAATTCTCGCAATTTTGAAAACCAACTTCTTTTGAAGATGAACAGGATATTTTTCAGGTTCAAGTAATGACTGGGTTGTTACTTTCGGTGCTGCTTTAGTATTGATCATGTTTTGATATTTGAGTCATTTTGTGGATGATCAGATGGAGTTATGATGGTAGCAGTCGCCCAATTGCAGATTCAGCTTGAGCAAAACCTTTGCCTATTGTGTTCAAATCAGGCCCATAGGAGTTTACAAGGCAGGTGTCCTTTCTCAAAACACTGACCTGATGCATCAAGTGGATATTTTTTGCTGAACACAATATTATGCATTTGCCCTCTACATCCTCTAGTCGGAATGAGCATACTTATAAACGCACTGTTACAACTCCTTCATAGTGTCATATTGCTTTTCGGAGAATTATGATGATAAGTTCATAGTAGATGCAAAAGTATACTTATGTACAATATATTATGTTGAACATTGTTGCTCCTGGATGGATCACAGCAACCCAATTATTTTCAACACAGCTCCATGTCCTTGGTCATGGTGCCACAGCACTTAAAAGAATAAACTTCATAATTCTCAAAATTCTGACCCTTTGCTTTTTTATTAACAGCATTTACTTGTACTTTTACTTTCAATACTTAAGTACATTTAATACTTAAGTACAATAAATATCAGATACTTCAAGACTTTTACTCAAGTAGTATTCAAATAGGTGACTTTTACTGGAGTAGTTTTCCAGTAAGGTATCTTTACTTTTACTCAAGTATGGCTTTTGGGTACTATATACACCACTGATTTTAACTACGTCTGAAAAATAAATCTTTGAAAACTTTCCACGAAATGTGTCTGTTTGAGTTTATAGAGGAAGATTTAAGAGAAGATCTTAATAAGTATCAAACACAACCTTTCATTATTATTAGACTACTTTATTACTTCCTGTTTACACCGGCACCCACCAGCATGCCCAGTGTACGTGAATAGTCATGTGATATTTGTTTTCAGGTGTTTTAGTCTGGAAGGAGATCATTTTGAAAATGATGCTGAAACGCCGTGTGGACGGAGAACGTTTTTGTTTAGTAGTGTGGATGTAGCCTTAGAGTCATCTCAATCTCAATCTCAATGCTGTGTTTACTTTTCAATGATCTTATCTACAAAATACATTTGCTATGGTCAGGACGTATCTATATGTGGTTCGGCTATGCTCAACTCTCCATTTCCCCATGTTAAGAAGGTCAATCTGATTGAGATCTTTTGCTGCTTTAGCTTTAATAGATTTTGGAATGGGTTTGCTTCCAAATGTTGCCACCAGCACGGCGTTGCCAAACAGCTGACACACTCCTGGCCCCAGCCTGTGTCTGTGCACTGTGTTGCACACTGCTTTACTCAGGCTTGCAGGGATGCCCAACCCAGTTTCGGACCCATTTTGCACTCATGTATGAGTTTGAGCTGAGCTCAATGTAGCCCAGGTAGACGACTGCATTGAAAATTTAAAACTGCTTGCCAGAAAATTGCCTACTGTGGATGAGAGGCCATTGCTCAAGTATTGGGTAAGTTTCAGTTTGCCTGTTGCCCAGCGTATATTCAAGGTAAGCAATTAAATATTTGATGGAATTCTTAAGAAATGTATTGTTTGATGTAAATGATACTCATTTAATGAAACATCATTGCCATTCACATGACAAGTGTGACCTGCGAAGGAGACGTGTAAACCATGCTGTGATTACCATGTTTTCACCTGTTTGTTAGCAGTTTATGTTGGCACGCACTCTGCCAAGTTAAACTTTTGTTGGTCAATTCTAATTGTCATTGTACTTATGTAATTATTGTTCAATAATACAGACCTCAGAGACAGGCTGCAGTGGAAAAGCTGACAGACTGTATGCCGATCAAATTAAATGGACAACCTGTGGCTGAGACGACTTACCAGAAAACCCTGAAAGGTGTCTTTGAACAACCCAGGGAAATGGCGTGTAGTGATCCAACAGGCAGTCTGTACCGCAAAAAGTAAGGACCCCATTTCATCAGCTTATGTCTTCTCCTCAATGAGCACTTATCTGAAGAGGGACTGAATAGTTTGATGCAACATGGGAACAATACTACTTTGCTTGCTTTCACCTACCTAGTCTTTGTTTTACTCTAGTGCTCTTGAAGGAGAAGACACAATTAAATTGATAATTTGAGTGTTTTGAAGTTGTATGAGGTACTTATCCATAGTCAGTGTATTACCGTTGGCACGCCTTAGTTTGGAGAAGGAAGAATTAATACCAGCATGGGAGCAAGGCAATGTACCTCTGTGGATGGAGGCAGGAGCAGAACATATTTTAGACACCTAAATGAACCAACCTAAAAAATCTATATCACTTTGAGTGCAGCCATATTTAGAATATCTTCCGACATGGAACTAAACTGAAAGTAAAACTTATTCATGGTGTTTTGTCAACGGAGTCTTTTGGCTTTGAAGACAGCAGAGATAAGTTTCCTTTTAGTTCAGTTTCCCGTCAGAAACGACTGTCTGACGGAAAGATAAAGCATTGAAAATATCCTAAATACATTGTACACTGAAAAGTGTATAGAATTTCAGGGGGCTTACATTCTTTGCCACATCAAATAAAACCACAAACTGGTTGGTCTCCTGTTGAGATCAACCATTACAGCCTGTGGCTCCTGCACACGCTAATGCAGCTATATTCACCCAAATGACATGCATATTAAAGCTTAAACTAATTGGTTTGCAAACTAATCAAACCGGCGACAAATGCTGCTCCCTTCAAAAATAACTTCCCAAAAGAAAGCACAGTAACCAGTCTGAACAACGAAAGTAAAAATCTGTAATTCTCCCAAAAATCTATCCCACAATGCTAAATAACAACGGAACTGCAATCTTAAAAAAGAGCACCGGAACTTATCCAAGCATTCAAAACCACAAGAACAACAAGCCAGATTGGTCAGCAACATACCATCAACAATTCACTATGCGTCACACTGAGGCTAGATTTAACCACGCAGGTTTGCATCTTCCATTTATATCAAAACACACATTTTATTAACCTAAGGTTTACATAAAACAATGGAGTGGGTATACAATGACAGCATTGACGTGTGTCATGTGTGCTGTGAAGGTGTTGAAGGTGCAAAACTAAAAGAAGCTGATGCAGGGTGGATGTCAGCTGAAGGAAGAGAGAGACAGGGAGCACAAGGACTAGATTTTGTAGCCTGAGGGCCCAGATGAACTGCATCAAGCTGATGACCCTCGCATGTCAGCATGCTGAGGTTGGCCAAGACAGCCTCCAAGACAGTGGGAGGGACGTTAATGTCAACCATGCATGTGACATAAATATTCAGAGTTTTTAGGCTGGTCTGAGATGAGCTGTGGACTCGAAAGTAGACGATTGCAGTCAGGAGAGTACCAAAAATCCTAAAGTTGAGCGGCTCTGGGTTGGCTTTACTTGACTTTAAAGGTGGAAGTTGCTGTGGAGGTGGATGCTATAGATATCCCACTGTTGTTGTATGACATGGACATGATGAACACCTTCCGTGGCAGTATCAGTATACCTTTAAAAGTATGTTAGCAGTTTTTTAACGATTACTTGCAGGAGGAGGATCGTTTCCATGGATCGTGGTTTTATCTGGACCCTGGTCTTGCCTCCTGCCGTGGTCCTGCTGACACCCACTGCTACCATCATCATTATTAGTAGTCACATTGCTTGCTATTGCCGATACCATTACTGCTGTTGTGTAAATGTGTAATATTGTTGATGTCAGATGTGTGTTCATTAAATACTGCTTAAGATCTTGTCTAAAACATTGTGGAATAACGATGAAAAATGATGATGGAATTGTTGTATTTTAATTGTGAGTGGTGATGTAAAGCCAATTGGAGAGTTTCATCAATAGCACGCAGTAAAAACTCCCAATCAACTGGTGCTGTTGTTGGGCTGTAATGCTGTTTTGTTGGAAGTGTTTGCCTTTTTTTTGTCTTCTTTTTTCACACAATTGTTTGTATAATTACTCACACACAAACTACAATATTCACTGCAATATTTCCATGATACAATTGTACAATTATGAAATCAAAAAGGGGGAGGAATAACAAAGTCTGGTTTGTAGTTTGATTCATGTAATCTATATGTAGAAGACAGTGGCGGCCGTGCATTTTATACCTGGGTATTCACTGCTGTTCTGCAGCTGAAATACCACCTTATAACCACATTATGGCTCCACAGCTATTATTCATTTTTAAGGCTGTAACTATGTACGTCTTCGTATTAAACCGTTCGGTACGAGTCGTTTGAATAATGCTAGAGCATTTAGAAAATACAAAAGCCTAAATTCAGGAAAATATAATGTTCTCAGCTGGTCTGGCTGTGGGATCCACTGTCACTCCTTAATGACAAGCTGCAACCCAAAGAGATTATCATAGGATTTTACTTTTACAACTTGAACATTGAGCGTACTGCTCTGCAATGGCTTTCCTCGTCTCCGTCTCCTCTGTCATGGTGCATCTCACTCAGTCAGAATGCCCATATTTGATTGGCTGAGCTGCATCACGTGATGTGATTCACTACCCATCAGCCTCTGCTGGCTGTTAAGTTTCGTTTCACGATAGTCACGTGCTCGCCCACTGACCAATCACAGCACACTCTGCACCTCGCGGCAGAGCTACACATGGACACTGAGCGGCATGTAATGCTGATGTCATTATAGGCCGGCTAGCAGGCTCTGATAGTCAAAGAATACGCCCAACATGTCAAACTAAAGATCTGATTGGTTGAACATTATGACAATCAACAATATCGTCCCCATTCACTTAAACTACACATGGATTCACTTGTGAGTCTGCAGGCCTCGGGCCTCTCTTCTTACCTAGAGACACAGAGGTGAAATCTGATTGGATAAAAGCTCTACCTAAAACAAGTTGCACTGGAAGCAGAGCAACTGAGGAAGACAGTAGCTGTGCAATGAGAAAATAAGATAATGGGAAAAATATTTTTAGAAATTATAATACATGTAGTGTATTTAAGAACAATTATTAAATTATAAAATAGATATAGCTTTGTGATTCTGTTTAGGCCAGCAGAGAAGGCCTTGCAGGCCCTGACGGCCCACCACTGGTAGAAGAAAATGGCAGAAGACATCAGCTCACCAGCTCTAGTGGACAGATGGACACTGGCTGTTAGCTTGGATGAACACTTGACTGGGCTGATTGTGCTGGAATCTACAGGTCTGTCTTGTCACCTCGTTTTCTCTCCTCTCTCTGCTCTTTGTGTTTGGAAAAATGTTCAAGTCGAGCACAATTACTTTGAAAAGCCAGAAATAAGTACAACCTCCCTGTGTCATAATGCAGCCAGCCAAGTCGAGTGTCAATCCAGTCAAACGCAGTGTTGTGAAATTAATCTTTTCAGTCAGGTGCAAATCAGAGACAAGAATCTTTGGCTGAGCTTCAGAAGAAAACAGAGTGATTATGATGAGCATTCATGCAGCCTGGAGAAACAACACACGCGGCAGTCTGCACCTTTCTACCCTGCATCCATGAGAGCAGAGGTTCTTATCCACATTTTGGTAGTTAGATGGCGAGGGGACGAACAAAGGGAAATACACGTCTGATTCACAAATGCAAACTGAGTCTGGGGGTTTCCTGGATAATATCATTTACACCTCAGTGTGACCTACATTGCATTTGTAACTGCAAAAGATCAACAGAGAGAGCGGCTGAGATTACGGATCAAGTTGAGATGCTGTTTCTGGATGGTTAAAGGGTATCTTTGGTATGTTCTTGTGTCGAATGGGGACAATCATCTTTTAAATTGGTCCAGTATTGATGAAGAACGCCGCAGGTTCTAGCCAATAAACGGGCTGTAATGTAATCATATGGGGGCAACTGGTTTACGCCCCCGTCAAGTGTTTTTGCCATGATAAGTTCTGATTTTCTGTAGAAGTGTCTGACATAAAGGGAAGAATCTTGCAAAATAATTTTGCTACTGTTCAGCTACTGTTGCAACAACAAGTACTTTTAGTGGATGTAATGTCACACTGAGGCTGCACCACCGCCAACGCAGCTTGTTTCTCAGCAGCAATGCCCTGAGACCAATCTCAAAACATCCTGTCATTACTCGCTTCCCACTTAACATGGGAAAATTAATAATATGATGAATACCAAAGTTATCCTCGAAGGTGTGACCCCCTCCTGAGGTGGGCTCTCCTCACAACGGCTCTCTAGACAGGGTTCTCATCTCCACACAGAGACTACAGTCACATTGAGAAGGCAGGTACTTCATTCAGAATACACAAAGACAATATCAAGGTCAACTGTGTCCAAGTGGTCCCCAGTGTCAGTCAGCTGATCATTTTCATATTTGAATACTTAACCAGCATCTTTTCTTCTCTTGACAGAATGGATGATGTGCTCCTTTTCTTGGCACTGGGTTTTTTGGCTCTTGATTAATCAAAGCATCCACAAGGTGCAGGGCACTGCTTCAGATCCCTGAAAGCCTCAGGTTCACCGAGTGTCAATCACATGCAGATTTATTCTGTGAACAGGCACCACTAATACGCATATCAACTTGAACGATGACGTTTTTTTAAGCAAATACAGTTATAAGAATCAGAAAGTTGATTCATTAGGAAATACTCCTTCTTATATTAGTGGTTCATGTGTCAGCACAATGAAATAACAGAACGTAAGTGAGAAATTCGATTTTATTTTAGACTTTACACAAATGCACAAAAACTCATTTTACAACTGTACTTACATCAAAAGTACAGTTATGTTAAACAAGTTGAATACACATTGACTCCAAGGATGTACAGAGCAATCAGTGGCTCAGACACAATGTACATAGTGCATATATCCATAGTGTGCTAACATGTTGGGATGCAGTGTACATAGTGTGCAAAGTAAAGAACAGAAGAGATTAAGGCATGACACGTCAGTGTAATAGGGTGCCAGAGGCAGATCGGAGGGGGGCGGGGTTACTGTAGGGGTCTTGTGAGGGTTGTGACCTCATTTGCTTCATAGTAAGAAAAAAAAGACGATGGGTCTGATTCAGTAATGTGTGTGTAGCCTTGAACTCTATTCAGCCTCCACTCATAAATTTGATAAATTTAGATTTGACTTGACCAAAAAAAAAAAGATTACGATTAACCCCAATGACTCATGACTGCACCTTTAGACAAATACTTAACACTTTCCCAAAGCCCAAAGATTGAAAAGCATGTTATTTAAATAGTGTGACACAAATCAATTAATTTCCTAAATCAAATGAAGCTCTAGTGTAAGTTCAGACAGGAAGACTATACTCTTGCATACATAAGCCCGTAGTTTATCTCCCATACATCTGCTATCACTGCTCATGAATGCACACTCATTATGTCCTGGCTGTTATTGTTTGGGGCTGTCAATCACGATATCAGCTGGTCTCTCTAGCCAATAGCACAAGGACACGAGGACATCGTTAGCCGATCATCTTGCTGCTGTCTCTCTTAAATGATTGTCTCTCTACCTTCAGTACGCTCATGCTGCTGTTACGCAGCCCTCCACCTCCCCATAATCTTCACAGATTCATCAGCTTCATCAACTCATCATTCTATCAACCTCATCAGCCACCATCACCACCAGTGTCTGGACTCCACGGGGGGATTTATATTGTTGCCGCTCAGGGCAATCACAACTCGATCACAAATCTCCTCGTTGAGTTCAAGCGCCAAAGAATTTCTGTGTATAAATGTTAACTACTAATCATTCACTTGTCTCTCCTGATTGAACTAATGTTAATGTTACACTTTGTTTCAAACCACATGCTTAACAGCATCCAATCAGGCTGCAGGATGAAGAACCAACGTCACAGTACTGAGTGGCAGTTTGAAAAAAAGGACACCAACGATTATTTCTTTAGTGCAAAAAACCTACACAGTGGTCAACAAAAAAAGAATTACAGTATGCCTAATGCGCAACATCCACTAGGCTGTACTGTCATGTAATATTGCATACCTGGCAATCCGTTGTGTCCACTCCAAAACCCAGTTTCTCTGCACCACAGGCTCCACTAACGTCACTCCCTTCAATGGAACTGAAAGATTTACGCCAGATTGCAGAGCATGTGATCCAGTGGGTGTGTTTTGACTTTCGAGCCTGACCCTAAGACGCAGTCAGTGCATCCAATATTTATACAAGGCTGTACAGTTCGTAGTCATAATCTGTTCCTATCAAATCAATAAACAATCAGAAATGTCTAACATGAGCTCGCTATCCATGCCATTGTTCCAATTGCCCATATTGCTCCGAAAATACACATTCTACACACTCTCCCTGCGACAGACAGAGAAGCACATGAACAACGTTAGTTATTGTGCAGGGTGACAGTGAAGGCATGACCCGCCCTACTCTAAAAAGAGTGTTGCTGTCATTTTGCATTATAATCAGCTCTGTGATTGTGTTTGAAACATGGAGCGTGTGTATTTTCGGAGTAGTGGCCATGTGGTTTCAGGATAACAGACCGTGGAAACAATGGGCAGTGCCCACACGGGTGGAACGAGAGAGTTGGTAATTACCTGTTGCGGAATGTACATTTACTCAAGTACTGAATATTTGAGGTACTTCTACTTGGGAGCCTATTTTGTACCCTCTACTCCACTACATTTATTTGATATATAAGTTACTAGTTACTTTGTAGATTCAGGTTATAAAATCAACTAATAATTTATGATCCAATATTAGAGTTCAATTATAGTTACACAGCAGTATAAAGGTGGAGCTAATTGTTGAAATTACCACCTTTACCATTTGCAATATATTTGCTTACACAATAATCCGTCGATATTTATAATCCAGTGATATTACATATTTTACATACATATATTACATATTCTGCATGATTTCTTTTTTAAATCTTACTTTGGCGCTTTAAGTATATTTTGATGCTAGGACTTTAACATACTTGTATTTTTATACTGTGGTATTGTTAATTTTACTTGAGTAAGAGATCTGAGTACTTCTTCCACCACTGATAATACAAGTTGATAATGAAAGTAATAATATGAGTAATAAAGAGTAGTTTAATCTGTAGTTAATGTAAGGTTATCAGAGATCTGAGATCTGTTTAATATCCTTACCTCTCACAGATCTCCCACATGAATATCAAATGAATACAAGTATCACAAATGAAGCACAACAGCCTCCGATCTCACAGTTGATGATGAGCACACATGTAGGGCAGTACAGCATGAGTCACCCACAGCAGAGAGCCATCACCAATGGATGAATGTCTGACTTGATTAATAATTGCAACTTGCTCATCTTCTGTGGAAAATATCCCAGTGTGTCACAGAACGTTGACATCGTTAGCAGAGAACTGCAGAGAGACCTTTAAAGTTGAAAACTAAGACATTTGGTCTGACCGAAAGACGAGGGGGTTCCTTGGTGTCCTCGTGGACGCAGAGAGGATACAGCTAATTCCAATATGAAGATATATTGTACTATTTTTGTGACATTGCCACTGACATTCAGAATGCAATCACGGTGTGCGTCCCGACTGAACAAGAAGATGAAATAGGCCAACGTGATGAGGACCATTTTGATGGTTCAGAGCTGTGGCATGACAGAAAAAAACAGCGCTTGCTCTATATTGCACACTCTCTCCTGCTGGTGGCTAGGGACGGTTTGAAGGAAACAGAAGTCCTTCTTTTTCAAAGTTATCAAGCGGCAGCTTGCACACAAGCATAACATTTATGTTCATTCATTCAAAAAAGACCATATGATGCAGTTTGAAGTTGTGGAAAACACTAGTAGGTTGATCTTGAGTTAAAATACATTTTTTCTCTTGTTTCAAAGCACCACAAATGAAGTGACATATAGCAGGTGTGCAGACAGACAGTCGTAATCCAGGCAGGATCATCACACACCCAAAGATGGTTGTTTCTTTTTTCATTGTTAAACTGGCTCACATTCAATAACCGGCCTGCTTACACCAATCTCTCACCCACCAGACAAATGTGTGTAGGCAGTGGATGGACAGAGGTTAAACTTGGCATACACTGTGTACCTCAGGGCCCTCAAAAAAAGACCTCAGTGATGCCGACTTGCCAGGAAAGAAAACAGTCCTATTATTTCAACTCGTTATTCTGCTTCAGCACTGCTGCTTTGGTAGGATGACAAGTAGTGAAAGTATGTAGCCGAGTGAAAGATGCCTCACAAAGACCAAATCAGACTTGTTTATGAACTTGCTTCAAACCGCCAGTGTCGTCTGACCCTTCAATAAAGAAAGTTGTCAAGTTGTAAGTTAGCCTACTTGTCATTTATTAGCCTCATTTCTCCCATGGTGCTACTGTGTTTTGGCAAAACAACAACACACTGAGAGCAAAATGAGGACACGCCGCCAAGGAAGCGCATTGTTCAGGGAACACACACTTTCAAATACAATTAGGGTTGACATGACTGGACTAGACAAATTGTTTGACTACATAGGGCAGCTATCATCCCAAACGGAACTCTTTGTTCTATCGTCTTGATCGTCCTCACTGATGTGTACATCATAGTACATGCAACATTAAAGACGTTAAATGGAAGATCTTTGATACGTGAAATGTGAACTAGAAGCAAACGTTTATTTATTTGTTACGTAACTTAGGAACTAACAAAACTACTTCAGTAACTTCATAGTTTCATAGTTATTTGAACCCAAACAGCCATATTTTCCCAAACCTGACAAAGTAGTTTTGTTGCTTAAACCTAACTGAGTAATTTCCTGTGAAGACTGAAGACAAACACATCAGCTGCTGTTGTGGCAGTGAGAGGGGAGATGACTACACAAGATGTCAAAGTTCTCCCAAACTTGCAGTCATTAATAATATATTATATTGTACTTTGCTGAACTATTATTTCCTAATGTGAGATGAGGACAAAAATTAGACTTCAAGGACTTTCCATTTTACTGAAACAGCTATAAAATGTGCAGTAATGGCATCAAATAAATGATAGAGATAGCCAATTAAAAGGTATTTGCTCATATTTAAAAAATAAGAAATAGCAGCCTACGCCACCATATAAAGTAAGAGACATGGCTTTGTTGATACCGTCTATCCATCTCCACTGTGTTTCAGGCAGCCCTCCACCGACACAAACACACCCTCTTCACACAAGAAACAGAGCTATACATCAGAGAATAACTCATAATAATTCAGGATTTTTGGGGTAATACATTATATTAAAAGATGAAGTAACAGATCTGCACCTATTTTGATCAATCCATCTGTACACAGGTCGCGCATAAACCTAAAGCATAACTGTTTCTATTTTCCATAATTGTAGTGATTACCCTGTTAGTCATTATTCAATACATGTGGTCAATTTGCAGTCTAATAATACTATCAATGCTTACAATCACATCTTCATAAATATCCCCATCAGAAGCATTAAAGTGTTGCATAAACTTCTCACCAGAATTTGATTCCTCCAAAGTGGGTCGTGATGATGCAGGATGGAGCTGAAACTGTCCAATCAACAAGTTACCTGTCAGTCCGTTTAACTTCCTGTTTACTCCTCTTGTTTGTTTGTAAAAAGAATCAGTGTGAACAGGATCCGGACCAGAACTAAAATGCAACAATGTATCATTTTTTCTCTTGGTCTGGATCAAATGAACCCAACTAGAGGTGTGAAAGCACCCTTAGCCAACCAGAGGTTCAAACAAACATTGCCCTGTCAGTTAACCTCATGGCTTCTTGCTTACTCAGGGTCAGTGGGTCAGTCCCAAGCTGCATCTGGTGATTGGACCCTGTTTCAAAGGCCCTAGAGTTGATGGACTAGGACAACTTTGTAGTTCATGTCCTGCCTGGAGAAACCTGGACCTTCCAAACTAGGGAAATAGTTGATAAAAGCAAACTTCCTCCACAGGGCTGCAGTGGTGCATCCTAATGATGATCGCCATTATTGACAATGAAGGAATCAACATCGACTTTCTTTCACTTTTTAAGTGAGTGTGTCAATTGTGAACAGCTTTAAAAGGATGGCAGAAAGAACAAAGAAAGTGTGGACAAATCCAATTTGGAAGCTAACACACCATTAATTCAGCATTATCCACATCATTAACTCGACAAGCGATGAGATTTAAATTGAAAATTGTACCTACAAACAAGTTAGTTTTTGGCTGAATTTGTCACACATGCGATATGGTGATAAAACACCCTAAGAGATGGGATTTAGGACCTTACACATTTCAATGGAGATGACTCAAAATTCCTGAGCCAGTAACCATGTATAATATTACTGAAATTTGTTATTAATGCAAGAAATGCAGGGTCCTTTGCAACAGAAATATAGATGAAGTGATAAAGGATATACAACTTTCCCTTTAATTTAAATATCTGAGCATTAACACCTTTAATATAGTATTTACATCAAACCATCAGCCAACACTCTCCATCTTCGGCCATTCTGTATTTTCTACTCATAGTTGCCAATCCTAGCACACATTTAGCAGGGGCCCGGGGCCGAGAGAGGCTGCACAGAAAGCTGGTGGGGCTGTAAGAAAATAGAGCTGCTGCCGGCTGCAGGGACGGCGAGCAGCAGCTGGGTGAAATCTGTCTGTTACAAAAGTCTGTTGTACTCCTGGTACCAAACTGGTGGAGTCTAGGGGTGGGGAGCGTCATTTCTTGCTGCGTTCACTTGGACATCAGCATTTCCCTCTTGTCAATTTCTGACCAGCCACAACTCTTTATATATATTTTTGGTGTCTGTGGTGACTTTCCGGTGCCTGCAGTTGAGCTCGCCGCATCTCCGTTGGCTCCGGCGTTTATCCACCTGTGTGCTTTTACCCCAGCCAGTATTTGAGGGTTTTCCACGTTGACTTGGCATTCATTTACTGTGCACACAAATCCCTATCCACCAGTCCAAATTCACTTCTGGCTTGTGAAAGTGCCCTTATGACCCCTCGCAGACTCGTTAAATAGTCGGGCAAATTGTCAGGACTACCTATTGTTGTGCACCTAAATGGATGAAATTTGGACCCCTCTCATACTAATTGGTCGAACCATCAAACTAATCTTTTATTCGTACTTTCTCTTAATGTTTTCACCAAAGTATGATTCCGTGCCCATCAAGTCTTTGCACGGCAGTATGAGTCTACTAGCAGTGCTGCCGTACATCCAGGTACACAGCAGGGTCTAACTCTGTGCGGGGAATGACAATCATGGGAGATCTGTTCACCATTTCATGATATTCTATGAGTTATCCGCTTGTCTATGTGAGGTAATCATTAGACAGTGGCATCCAATAATTGACATTAGCCTGGGTTTCAGATACCGATCAGTACCACGGAGGTTGGAGGCGTGTGTATTCTTAGCAGCCGGTAACACAATCTAAATGTTTTCCACGGCCTAACGGGTTGGTTCCACAACAACAATATTTTTGAATTTAGAAAGGCATGCATATTTCATTTGCACTAGCAGAGTATCAATCTCTGCCACATGGCATCAACAGTGGGGATATTGATTCAGTTTATTTTCTCATCTCAGAAATGTACCATGGGGCCCGTGTCTGCCGCTGCCGCTACCCCACGCTGTTATCTTTCTGTTTGTGGAAAGAATAGCCATGAATAATTCTATAGATTTTCACTTTACATGTTATTTATTAAGGTTGATTTAGAGCTTTGGCTGTATGTTTTCCCCCCCACCCCTCTGCAGACAGACGCAGCTGGTTGTTGCTCGCTGTTCCCCGTCACTGTCAGCGGCGACATGAGCTCCATGTAAAGTCGTGTTAACACCACGTTCAGAAGCACATGTGGAGGAGCTGCCAGCGACGTGCCAAGCGTGAGATGGAGCAATGCACACACCGTAAACAACACAGGAGCTGTCATCACCCCCCCACAGGGCTCCAACTCCATTCAGGACCCAATAACTGAATCATCTTCTCCCAGCCATGCCTGTGTTTATCTCATGTGGCTCAGATTGCATGTACATTGATGTTTTCTTACTGTATGTGTGTGTGTGTGAAGAAAAATAAATGGAAAGACTCTGAAGGCACAGGTTGTTTTCTTTCTCCCTCACACATTCCATCCAACCTGGTATAATCTGCAGAGCATGTTATTTCTTTTTCACCTGCTCTCTGCTTCACTTAGCCAACGTAGTTAACACTGGGAGCCGCCTTCACCATCTTAGAACTAGTATCAGGCTTGTAATGCAGTTCAGTTTAACTACTGATCAAATATAATTAAGAAATTATTAACAGGATCCATGTGTGTATCATTTCATCATTCAACAATCAGTTACTTATTCTGACCGACAGAATATTACAATGTTGACAAACCTCCACAACAGAGGATATCTGGACACATGTTGTGTGTGACTTTAAAGATACCTTCTATTTGACCTCTCGTGGGACAAAAGAACAATATTTTTATGAGCGGGTCCCATTCTGTTTGTATCTCCTGCACAAATGCAAGAGTGTGCTGATGCACAGGCACTGGCAAGTGGGCGACGGTAAGCGTATCACTGCCAATTTTGTAATGCCCTTCTGCTTAAATGTGCCACTCAAACACGTGTCTGTACGTGTTCGTGTGTATTGGGGGGATGTGTATCCTTATTTTATGAACCGCTCATATTAACCGCTCTTAACTTTTGAACTATAAGAACAAATGTAGCTTTCTTCTAGCAGCTCGGGATGGCCAACCCTCTGCCTGATAAAGATCACAATGATGCTTTCTAATACCAGTAATAAACCAAAGGGCTGAGTGATAACCAGGTTCACACTTACTCAAGGTGGTAGACGCAGGGTGCATATAAATAGTGTCACCATAATGAAGTACACACAGGAAAGTAGACTGTACTAACAGCTTTCTATTTTGACTCAAATAAAATGATCTATGTCTAAAATCACCAATATTTAGTAAATTCCCTCCAAAGAACACGATCCAGAGTCCTGCCTATATATTTAGTTACGATACGTTTAAGCTTCAGAATTTAGCGCTGTATCAATTCAAAAGCTGTCTGCACAATAGAGAACGCTCCTCCAAATGTCGAAGCAGATGAGTAAAGCACAATATCATCAGCATAGAAATGCACCTTAAAGCTATTTCAAAAGAGACAATATTATTCATATACAGGTATACATTTTACCATGTGGTACACCTTTAGTTACCTTCATAAAAGTAGATCAAGGAGAGTCAGCAACAATACATAGGGTTCTATTTGTGAGTATTTATAATGTAATTCCTACGCAGGAACACATTAATCTGACAATTAACCAACGATTCAATGGTCTTTGCTAAATAAGGAAACTGAACGGAAATTATTAATCTCTACAGACTCCGCCCTTGTGAAGTGGAAATACATCGGAACAATCCACGAGCACCAAGAATATCAGCACCAATAGAGTGAACTTCACTTTCATTACAGAGAGTAGACTAAAAGAGAAAAAAATAAGGATTTCTGTCATATCAGCGCTTTGGTCCTGATTGACTTTAATGAAAGCATTAAACATTTCCACCTCGTCATTTACAGGAACAGAGTCAGACTGTAACTGGAGGGGATATTCTTCATTTACTTAATTTTTGTTTCTCAACAAGCATTCATGTGTGAGGAATTAAGATAATCTGCAGATTTAGCTTTTCTGATCATATTTATACATCTATTTCCCAGCTGCCGAGAACAAGTTCACGTTCATGTTCATGTGAAAACCAAGCAGTATGTCCGTCCTTTATTCCTAGTCTCCTAAAGGGTGCATGTTCGTGGAATTAAAAGTATTGGGGAGATATTTAAGGGCCAGGTGTGGATTAGAAATGAGGGACACACTGGTGAGAATAATTGAGGATCAGGAGCAACATTTCACACTGGGACATATTGGGTTAGTTATTAATTGTGTCAGGTTTAGATTGCTGCACATACCGTATATCTGAAAATAACAGACGTTTTTCCTCATCGAGGTTAAGATCACCCATAATCAACATTTATGTAGCTGTATAGAAAATATATCCACTATATAGTGCAGGAGCTGGAAGGGGTCTATATGTCCTTATAACTGTCACCGGGTTGTGTTCCCCAAGAGTTATTGACAGAGCCAGACATTCATACTCTTTTGGAATGGAGGATGAGATAACATTTAACATATATAGCTACAACACCACCTGTCCTTTTCTGTCTGCTCTAAAAAGATTAAGAATCTGGAACACATTTCGTTAGCCAAGAAATAACTCAAATATCAGGATTAGCCTGAGGCATCAGAACATTGACACAGTCCAATTTAGAGACCAAACTTCTCCATTCACATGTAGCAGCCCAAGCCCTCTTCAAAATGTAAAAACTGATGCCGATTGTAAGACAGGAGGTTCCGTATCAGCAAATACAAATGAACTAGACTTTATTATATGCACAGATATCACATGGTTAATGGATATCCCATTGGGTCTTTGATTGGATCTGTGAGTTCTCAAAGAGAAATGCATTGTATTTCCTTATTATAGGCACAAATGCTAGTAGGCCTCTCATGCTGGCTTGTGCAAATTATAAGGAAGGGTCAGGTAGGAGTCAGGAAGTGGAAGGAAGAACAATTAAACAGATATGCTGTTACCTTAGTAGAGCACTTCCATACTGCGGCCAAGACACATGGAGATATTATCCAGCAGAAAGAGATCATCTTGGTGGGTGTATTGCTGCAGAACAAGTCACAGAAATGTAAATGTGAATGTTTCTAACAACAATCCTATTTTACTTTCAAAATAAAAGCCGTCTCTTGACAGAATCCCTTCATTTGTTAACACAACCGTTACATTGCTGAGTTCCCTTCCGTTCCTGCGTTCCGTTCCGTTGCTGCGTTCCGTCTACGTCTGGAGGTGGCAGGTCTCCCTCTGCCACCGAGATGTGAGTTATTGGAGGACCCACGGCCGTGGGATTCAGACCCACGGCTGTGGGTCTGAATCTTCGTATTGTCGGATTCTGGCGGGTGGATGCAGCTGGTCGGCGTGGTGGAGATCGGCGGGTTTGGCTGCGTTGAGCTGCCTGGACCCTCTCGATGGCGGTTGGCGGCGTCTCGTGGGCAGCAGGTCGAGTGCTTCCCTGGGCTGTACGGGTGGCCTCTGGGGAGACGAGCTGGTCGTCGTCGTCCGATGGCCTGATGGACGGCAGGTCCATGTTTTAGGCGAGGTAAGGTTTTTTGTTTTTGTTTTCTCTGCGTTTCTGGCGTTCCGGTTGCGAGTGCGGAAAGCGCGAGCGAGCCGAGGCTTAGAGTGGGTAGGTATTTATAGGAGTGTGGCCGGAAGTGGGGGAGTGGCTGGGGCGTGGCCCTGCTCCTGAAATTCAGCTAAGTTTTATCTCCAATTTAAGTGCCTTGCTTAATGACACAACAATAGAGGTGGTGAGCTCAAGCTGTCTGATTATTTGTGATTGTGGAAAACACAGTTGCCCACACTGTTCCAGAATCCTCTGACCATTTGACTGTGGTGTGTATAGCATATGGTCAATGTTATTACCACTCACCCATTGACTATCATCTAAATGTTGATCCTAAGGACATTCTTTTCTCATCAGGAGATGGTCATCCCTTACAATAAAGCCCACAAAACATGTAACTACCTAATACTATACACACATTGTAATGTAATGAACGGCAATGTGTTTTTCTTAGCTTTTTGATAGATGTAGACTACAGACTATCTTAAAGTGTCAGGTTGAGTGTAGATCACAACATATTTTTTATTCCATCGCTGTGTATCTAATCAATCGAAGCCTGTTAATGCAGCAGTCAGCAGTCTGCAGTCGACTGCCAGGTTACCGCCAGTCTGACTTTGTTGATGACACTACAACCCTGTTGTCTGTTTGGGACATTATATGCTTGTAATCGTCAAACTGCATTCTCGGCTCTCACTTTGTGACCATGAATGACACAGCACGTTTGTATCTAGTTTCTGCCATCGAGCGTGCACTCCTCTGCTCGGTCTGATTTATGAACAAAGTCACACTGAATGAAGTAAGACTTTAATCTTTAAGTCTTCCTTCTCTTACAGAATCTTTCGTGAAATCCCTCCCAGGCATGAAACCTTCACAGATGTTGGCTCGTCCTGCTGAGATCTGATTTGACTCGGGTTGATAACCTGGCTCCAGACTGATTTAATGAGGAAAAGTAGATAGCAGAAGTACACTTACTCAAGTATTGTACTTACTTGACAGACTTTTCTGCCTTTCTTCTTCTACATTTCAGAGGAAACTATTTGACATTTTATTTCACTACATATATCTGACAGCTATATTAGACTCATATATCACTGTTGCCAAGGAAAAATCTTAGAACTCCACAGTTTTCCAAGAAAAACCGCCTGTTTTTTTATCAACCATGCATTTTTGATGAAGAAATAAGAGCCCTCTCTACACCTGAGGAGGACCATGTTCTCCTTCAAGTGATTGAAAAGAAGGGAAAATCTCCAAAATTGCCACCACAGAGTTTTCATCCTAAAGTGACCACATGAAGTAGTCTGACTTGGCTTCATCTGTCCCCTTTAGAAACATTGAATGCTGTCCACATGTTAATGAGTCAGTTTCACACTGATGTGAATGATATGAATGAGTACTGGATTTAGCTACCAGTTAAATATGAGCGTTCCTATGGAAGCCCAGTATTCATGTTAGATGATCAATAGGCCCTACAGTGGCATGTCTTGTTGGATTAATACTATTGTAGATGTTGCCAACACAATCCCTGTTAGCACACACTTCAAGTCTTTAGCCTACAGAACATGTCCTGGAGGAACCTGTGGGCCTTTTGGTGCTCCTTCATCTTGTTCCTCCTCAGTGCCATTACTGGGTGGCAAGAGGACATGAAGACAAACCAATAGTCCACCTGCTCCAGGAGCCATGCTGTAATCAGGTAAGAGGGGGTGTCATTGTTCTTTCTCCACCATGTATTTTAGGCCAGCACTTGTTGCCTTGCTGAAGACATTCATTGCAGCGCCCACCTTTCATTTTCAAAGCCATCCCCTCTTAAAAATCCGCAGAATCTTTCAATTCACCAATTGACCCTTTATTGGAAGAGAAGTTCTCCTTCTCTACTGTATCTGGTGGATGTCTGTCCACGGACCAGGGCACGCTTCAAGTTCTTCACCAGATGTGGGACGTCTTTCATGAAGCTCCTGTCTGGTCTTGCTGGGTGTGGATCAGACTTTTTGTTGTGGTCCTCGATAAAGGCCTTCCACGTTGCCCGATTAGGACAATAAAGTTGAGGATGATCGGCTTGTACTTTGCCCCATCAGTGGAGTTGCCACTGTAGTAGTAAGCCTCTACTTGCTTCCACCGTGTCGTGCTACCTGCCAACATCAAAACACACGCTCGTTGCCACTCCTGTGTGGACGGATAACGTCCCGTCCCCATAAAGCTTCAATGTTTCCAGGTGTAGCGTTAGCTCATCCAGAGTCAGCACACACACCTTCTCTATTTCTGTCAGGCCAGCTACCTCCAGCTTTAGCATGTCAAACAGCTTCACTAATACTCCTGGTTCCATCTTTACGCTGCAGCCTTTTTTGCAGGGTTCCGATGTCAGTGAGAGGAATCTCCATGCCCTGGAGCAGACTGTAGGCTGTTGAGCTTGTGGCATAATGGAGTTCTATGGCCTTTTTAATAATGTAGTTTCTTCTCATCTCACTGCCCTTTTACTCTTTGTACTGATTGCTTTTATTTGATCTTTAGAAAATATTGCAGCACATTTCTTTTACATTAATACATTCTTTTAGTAGGACCACATCCATTCTTTTCTGTCCTGTTAGGGTTCACTGTGTTTTTCTTGTCTGATCTTTTTGTTTTCCTCCCTCAGGATTTTCTTTCTGTCTCCTGGCTCACTTCGTCCCTACACACTGGTTACCAGCTAATTGGCTTCTGGTATGTCTCTATCCATCTCCTCATAGGCTTCACCTTATTTTTCCTCTCTTCCCTCACTTTCTCTGCCTTCAGTCATAAAACATCTCAGGCTGTGATTAAATAGCTACAGATGCTACACTGTCCACTTGATACATCTGATAATAACCACAAATTTAAGCATTTATCCGTGATTCTTTCTGTTTGCTCCTGGAGGACAAATCACATGTATTTGTCATACACACACATATATGCACATAGTGAAATTATTTTGTGCCAAGCTTTAGAAAGCAACTGACAAATAAATAGAATTGAATATTTTACAAAAGAAATACACTGAAGCAGGTCCAGGTGTTCAGATCTCCTCTTGTTCCTACTGTTGCACTGAATAGGATTGGTCCATCTTACTCTACCCTAGCACATACTCTCACACCCTTTGCTTTACACAAACCAAAGGATCTGTTCTCCTTGGTGTTGGAAATGGTTGACTTTTGTATATAGAAGCACTTCTGTTGGGCTATTCCCTCTGACCTCTGCCATCAAAAAGGCCTTTTCGCCCAGAGAACTGCCCCTCACTGGATATTTTCTCCTTTTCTGACCGTTCTCTGTAAACCCTAGAGATGGTTGTGCGTCCCAGTAGATCAGCAGTAGATGAAATAGTCAAACCAGCCTGTCTGGCACCAACAACCATGCCATGATCATAGTCACTTACATCACCTTTCTTGCCCTTTCTGATGCTTGGTTTGAACTTCAGCAGATCGTCTCGCCAATGTCTACAGGCCTAAATGCATTGAGTTGCTGCCACATGATTGGCTGACTAGATATTTCCATTAACAAGCAGTTGAACAGGTAAACCTAATGAAGTGGCCACTGTTGTGAGAGAGAGAGAGACGTTTGGTTCTTCCAGATCTCAAAGTGAAACTAAAAGAAAGAACAGAGTAGAAAGTTATGTAGAACAAGAACTATGTATGTTGAGAAGTATTTGTATACCTAAATGCACTGTGAGATCCCACCGGTCACTATTGTTGCAGTCAACATACTCATTCAGTGACCACATTGAAAAAAGTTGAGCAATTGCAAACACCATAACGATGATCTGTACCAAAAATGTCTGTCCTATCTTAATCATAGGATTCTTTAATAACCTGTTGATGCAGCCATCCTCTTGCAGCTTGTGAAAGATTCAGAAGCAACGAGTGTACGGGCAGAATACTAGCAGACAGGTAAGCAGACAGGCAGGGAACCCGTCCAATCATTACATTCAGTCCGTTCAGTCCGAATGGAAAAATGAAAATTGGACAGGATTATTACAGTCCTGCGACAGCCAAGGATACAGGATTGTTTTCTCTCTTTTTTGACAGAGCATTAGATGAATTGAATCAGAATGTAATGAGAATTTCAACAAAAATGCTTTTGAAGATTATTACCAACCCTGCCTTTAAGCCTTTAAGTCTTGCAGCACAATTATTTTATACAAGCCTTATAGAACAATAACACTTATATTGTTGCAAATATTAAATTTGCATCATAAACTGCTGATATTCGACAACATTGACCTCTAAAACTTGCGTACGTTACCATTTATTCTATATTTGCCCTGGGTTATATATATTGCTCTTCATTTTATACATTATTCCGTACGTTACTCTGCAGTTTAATGCTTATTGGACTTCTGGTTAGACGCTAAACTGCCTTGTCTGTCCTCTGTGCAATGACAATACTTGTGCATGTTTATGTGAATGTCTCAACAGCAATTATGACGATAGAAGCACAAGAAAATATGAATGCATACATACTGTAAATGTATTCTACGTTGCTAACTTTCCCCTTCCCTCCTAAAATGACATTTTCACAAAAAACTGATGTAGAGACAGAGGTTTATTCATTCTAATTATGTTTTTTAATGTTTTTGTGAGCGCTCCAATTCTGTGGGTGTGCAATGCATAATTACTGGAATAGCCCTTTAAGTTAAGGATTTGAATACTAATTTCACGCTTAGTGATGACTAAATTTACGAGCACTTTTCCAATGTGAAAATGAAATGTGAAAATGTTGAGAGTTTGCACAGAAGTGAAAAGCTGCAAACTATTCAGTGATTGGATGAAGATGTGTTAATTCTGTGGCACTGAGCAACAGTCCAGTGTGTGTTATCCGCCCTACGTGCTCCTGTGTGACCGTCGTGTTCTGGTGTGAAAACCTCAGCTGCTGAGCAGGAACAGAAGTAGAACTAAAGCACAGGAAGGCGAGTGTGACGAGCGATTATCTCAGCTGTCATTCACATCTGAAGGTCAGACGTCACACTGAGTTATTAGCAGCCTGGGATGTATGCACTAATACAGTCCAGCTGTGGTTATTAATAATGACAGTAATATTAGGCAGTCTGGTAAAAAGCCCCTCCCTGTTTAAAAGATGTCTTGTAATTAGTATCTTACTGTGTGATTGATTGTTGGCTTAATGATCCTTTGATAGATGGTTAAATAGGTCATTCTCCCTGATGATGTTATTGATACCAATAAGGAAGCTACTTTATTCCTGTCATGTTCAGTGTCGATTGTATTCAATGCATAATGTGTGCAACAAACAAGACAACTATGTGACAGCTATTAGTGTTATGTAGTGTGATGAAGGCGTATCTCCTGCCGTCGCCATACATCTTTGAATCTCTCTGCATGACGGCATCACTGTAATGACGAACAGACTGCTGCTGAAATGTGAAGAGTGTAATCCAGGCTGATAACAAGGTAAAAATGAACCTGAGCACAATCAAGCTATTTCAGGCCACATTACAAGGCGATCACATCCCCGCGCAGACTTAGCTTTCATGATAGAGGCGGAATAATCAGCCGCTTGAGATAAAGCCTGGGTAATCTATCATCGGACAGCAGGGCTCTGGGGTTTCCAAGCCGCAGGGGTGCAGGGGCCCTTTATACTCCAAGAGGACGATCCATCATTTAACATGCTAACAAGGCGAGGGGTTTTAACATGAAAGATAATGCAGGTGCGGCGTTATCGGGCGCTCTCAGAGACCTCTGCTAGCGCTGATGGGAAACGCTCCCTTATCTTCATCCGAGGGAAAACTGACCTTGTGACACCGAGAGAGAGCCCTCGAAACAAAGTGTTCCACATCCAAAGTGAAAACTTAACATCTCGTGGTAATTAATGAAAACAGTTTAGGGCCAGGTCTGTGTATTATTTCTCTTATGATCACATGAATTGAAGCAATTTTACTCAGAGATCTGAACACGAGCAATGGCTACATACAACCTAAGAACATACAGAGACATGTACTGTGAATCAATAAAAGGCATCAAGTAATTGTTCTTTTCATTTGTCTGTAAAGCTGCTTTGCTTTATGACACGCAAAAGTTGAGCTTTTCTCAACTTTCACCTGTAGTTCTGGTGTCTCTGTAGCTTAGTTTGAATTCATACAAGTATGGCAAAATGCAGCACACTATGAGTACCCGATATGACGGTCAGAAAGTTGAGTGTGGAGCGCTGGACACCGTTAACAGTTGTCATCTTGGCTACCTAACGGAAGGTGAGGTTTTCAGCAGCTGTCGAACACCGCGCTTTACAAATTACAGTTAAGTACCACTACACTGTTGTTGGATAGAAGCCGTAATACATTTCTATTGCATTAATTAAGCAGTTTGTAAGGATTTAGTACCACAAACAGTAACACGGCTAGCTAACAGCGACGATTGTCAACACTACTCTGTCGAAATTCACGCACTATGCAAATACACAGTGTAATACATGGAAGTTGAGATAAATTGAGATACAGCACTGTTCCCATTCACAATAAAAAGAAGCCTGCTGTTGTCAGTCTGTACATCTGTATGTGTGAACATTTACACCCTGGACATGTTACAATCTCATCCATAGTGATTCTGTTTTGTGGCAGTTTTTCTGTCACTACAGTTTATGGAAGTAGCTGTTTTTGTTCTGGCTCTGGCACTGTTAGGTAACGTCCTCATTCTTCATCCTGCCAACAAAGCTGATCAATTGGTCAATTGATTCTCCAACCACGGGAAGCAGACGTCGATGAGCACAATAACTGCGGCAATGATTCAGAGGTCTACTTACAGTATATCTTCAAAACATTCCCAGAATGTTACACTTTTGGAAAGATATCATTTTTCAGAATCATAACTGGATGTTCTATGGGCATTATAGAGAGCTGATGCTCTGCCTAGCCTCTGTTCCACCAGCTTCTGTCTCAATACAAACACTCACTGAGGGGTTCACTATTCATTTTCTAAGATAAGTAAGTACCTTCTGCTATGTGTTAACTTATAGATATATTTTACACAATATTACCTGCTTTCAGTGAATTATTTACGTTATTGATGTAAAACTTGATCAAAGAAGGTTTTAATACATTCAAATGGGAAGTTTAAGAAAAGAGAGGGATGAAATATGGATTTTCCAAAGGCATCTCAATGTCTGAAAGAGATATGAACAGTTGTTCATTTCCTGAGCGTCCATCCATCTGTCCTTGGTGTACATCCACCAAATGTTGGGAAATTAGTCTGAAAATAATATTTCAAGGACATGCTTTTGCAGCCTGAGAAACTACTTGCCAAGTGCTATTCAGTTTCCCCCCGTCTGCGTCCAATCAATGCAATCCAAGATGTTGCCATTTCTGTTCGCTCTGTAGACGGACCAACTTTTCCAGAAGTCCACCACGGAAGGCATTCTCCCGGTTTCTCTGTCCTTCCCCCTGCGCCTCTCAAGGACAGAGCAGCGAGGAGCAGATACTGTGCCGCAACCTGATCTATATTCTGGACAGGATGTGTACTATATAAAGAAATTGATGGGCCTTTGTAAGTCTACCTGCCCCACTTTCCTCCAAAACTTCCTGAAGCCTTCCACTACAAGCGAGCGTCAGATAAGACTGGCTGTTGGGAGAGGTGAGGAAGTGTGTGCACAAACACTGCTGTCTCCCTCGAATACCTGCTTTCTCATTCAAAGGCTGTTTTCACTGCTCCTGTCCCTCTATCCCTCTATCTACTCAATTGATATCGCAGTACATTTTCTTGTACCGCACTTGTTTGATATCATCATGTGTAATACCAGATGGAACATTTTGAAAATTCAACCCGCTCTCCAATTTTAATACCACATTCACAGCGCAAAGGAAGTTTCTGAGGAGATTGTTCTGTCTCTCAACTTCTGTTCAGTGATGACAACATGGAACATTTCGGTCTCCGTTGAGTGACAATAGATTGCCTGTTAAAACTTGAGGTTACAAAGTAACACTTGTCCACAGGATCCATCAATTCCATGCTTCTAATTCATTGTCTATTTAAGCAGCATTCTGGCAGTGCGGCATTGGAGGGACCGACCGTCATGTTGGCAGCTCCCAATTTGCATGAGGTTGAGGTCTAGGACGACTTATCACCTGTGGAGACTGTGAAGACAGAGACAGATTCAGCAACCGCATGGCTTATTAGAGAAAAAGTTTCCAAATGAGCCACCGTGTTGGTCCGTTTGGAATTCCTGAGGCAGCATCAGGTTCCTGGTGCCTGTTGGCATGCCCATCAAGCATCCAATGCTGGGAACCAGCGCAACCCCGCAGAAACAGAAACAGAAATGACTCATGCTGTTGAGGTAGATTAGTGCGTCTAGTTGATGACAAATTTTTCAAAAACATTGTCAATGCCAGGATAGCTTATTATTTACCCATAACAGCTTGTAGACTATTTATTGTGTACAACAATACCTCCATTCATTTAGAACACTGACATTTTAATTATATTTAAGGAAATACCATCTTGCGTGCATCATCTGGATTATTACATGGAGAGAGATAAAGACAGGTCGACTGCTGGATGAGTGAGATTGACTTTTAACAAGAGAGGGAGCGACATACTGCTCTGTCAATTCATAAACTCTGCCAAATCTGCATTCTAAACTGCAGATACACACTTTACACACGGCTGAAAACTACAGTCAAGGCTGAACAAAAATGCACAACAAACCCTTAAGGTAACGTATTTATTTACAATTGCTGCATTCGTAAATCCAATCTGATGCTCTGCACTAAATCTAAAGTGTTTCTTTAATTCAGTTCTCTATGAATTAACAAACGGGTAAGTTAAAATGGATGAAAGAAAAACATTCCTATCAATATGCATTATGCAAAGTAGCGCCTCTTGAGCAAGAGCTTGTCACCAGTGAGGACGACAATGATTACGATGAGACATGAGACTGTAGCAACATGATTATGAAAATAAGTGAGAGAACGTTAGCTATAGCTAACGTCAGTGAAAATGTAACCTAGTTAGCTTAGCGTAACGGTTTATCAAATAGTGTGACTGGCTCTGAAAATTGTACGTTCTAACAACGCTACAAATGTATGAATGGTCCAGTTTGTGTGCTCTGGTGCTCTCGGAGTGACTAGTGACAACCCATTGACAACTTTGTCTTTAACTTTTGGTATTATATTCTTAATAAAATATCTCAGCCATCTTCTGTAGTACGGAGTATCGTGACGCCACGCCAATGTCCTGTTGTAATTCGTCCTTTCGCACATGAAAGGAGTGTAATAAATACTGTCTGTTACTTTTTTAGAAAGGGAAATGTTTTACTTCATCGTGTATTTAAACGTAAAATTTAATAACAAACAAATATTGTTAATTTGGCATATTCATTGTCATGAATGGCTTAGCTTACTGGTCGCTTGTCACAAAGTCTCTACAGTTACAGGTCTATTCTGATAAGGAGCTCAACAAGTCACTAATAAAACACGCCTAGTACAAATGGTCTATGAGGGGATTATTGCTGGTAATGAGTGAACCTGTACATACTTGTTTTTAGCGAGGCCTAGGGAGAAAATATGTATTTATGTGTGTGTGTTTGTATATCATTTGTTTCTTGTTAATATACTCGTTTGCTCATTTTTGGAGATACCCCAGAGAATACCAGCATGGAGTCAGCTGGGGATCTTTATCGATAAAGTAAAGAATAATAGTAACAACAACAATTTAAACAATGTCAACAACAACAGTATTTGCACTAACCCTAATTGGCTTCATAGCATTCCTAATAGCAGTACTGCTGACTCGGCATCAGTTTATAAGACCATAACATAAGCTTCAGTGCCTAAAAGCTCAAGTGCAGACCATATAATCCTGTTAGAGATTGGGATGTGATTCATGATCTTTAGTGGATGTCATCCCTTTCTCTTCCTCTCCCATCTTTCATGTCACTGTCCTCTGTATGCAGCACTGAAATAATCTTACACTCTCTAAGACTCTCCACTAATACGCAATGTGAAATCCGTCCGTGTTCAGTGGGATTCCTCTCACTCTGTGGTGGAGGAGAGGGGATTATTGAGTGCAGGAAGTTTACGCTGGGCTACAGTTTGGAAGAGGAACCCATTAATTAGAAGCAGATGCAAATAGTGATTTCATTTTTTTTTACATTTTATTAATGATACTAAGGCTTAATCATTTGGAGAAACCTGCAGGAGTTAATTGTTAAAGAGCTCCTCCTCTCAAAATCGTCTTTTTCTATGTCGCCTAAAATGTCCGACCTTGACTACACTGATTTGTATCAAAGTGTTTTTACATTCCTCTGATGAGTAGGGGGGGTCAAATGTACCCCAGGCCAGCTAGATTTGGTACATCACAAGATTGAAATTCAATCGCAGTGTAATATGGAAATGCATATATTTAAAGGGAAACAGTCCACAACACAACCTGAAACCTTCAACGCACTTTTTAAGTGGCAAAACCATGTTACACTATACATTAATCTTTGCAGAGTATTTTTACATACTTTAAAACGTGTGTGGAGGGGAACTTAAACTTCAGTAGCCAGGATCCAGTGAAAAGACCGTCTCTCATTTTAGTGATTTAAATATGATGAGATGTGTCTAAGGTCTGGTCCAGACCAATGGGAACACATTATGCATCAGTGTCTTTTAGTTCTAATCTGTTTTTACAAAAACCCAGGAGGAGGAAACATGGACTGATGGTACTGAGGTAACTCATTGATTGAATACTATTTCTTTCAGTCCTTTTTTAAATGAAGCATCAGAAAAGCAGTGAAGTAGTGCTCACATCAGCTGATCGGTGCCAACTCGGACACCCATTTGCACTCAATGTCCGATACGGCTTATGAACTCAGTTTTCACCATTACTCTGCTAATATCCTCTTTTAACACGGCCAATGCTGCAACTCCCACCACCAACCTCCTCTTTGTGTCAGCTGAACTTAGCTAACACTTAACTGAAGCCTTTTTGTCACTTCTGGTTGCAAAAAACAAATATGGTGATGGTCAAAAAACAAGATGCCAAAAGGACTAACTTGAGTCTTCAAAACCGTAACCAACATAACTATGGGTGACATCACCGTGACTACGACCACTTCTTATAAACAGACAATGTTTACAACTTTGACAATCCGACAGCTGACTGGGGAAAATGGGCGGATTCAAAGTATATGTTTGTATGTATTGAAACATGCAAGGGAGAAGCAGCGTATTTAAATTGTGTGGAAAAATTTGACCCATGCATTTTTAAATACACAGCTTTACGTACACCTGAAGTTAAGTCAACATTGACTTTGTATCACCACCGACAGAAACAGCCATCTCATGAGGGCAAGTACCCATCCACCCAGACTTCCCTCCTTCGTGGACTTTAAACTATGTTGGTCACTCCTCGCTCCTTATAATGACGTGGATGGGTTTACACTGGAGTTAGTTGAAAGCCCGGTGCATGTAGCTCAAGGGTGCCTCAGTGCTTCGTCGACTAATCGTCTGTATTTGACCAGTTCATTAAATGGCAGCACTTTGGATCAAACTAGTTCACACTGAATTCAACTTCTCTGTGTAATCTTGTCTCCATGTTTCTAACTATTAAAACCATTTAAACCTGTAAAGGGATCCACAACCGACTTCAAGAGGAGTGGACAAAGCACCTCGCTCCCACTTTAGAACGTCTTGTTTGCTTTCAGCTCCTCGGCAGGTCTTCCGGGCTGGCTGTGCCTGGCTGCTGCTAATGTGCTCTCAGACAGTTAGTAAGTGAATGGCCTCTAATTCCTGCCCCATCCTCGAGTCTTAGCAGAATGGTATTGCCTGCCTGTCCAGTGTGAAGCGCAAAGTGATTGTCCTCTAATGAGGAACAGTCGAGAAGCAATCTAACCTGGGAGCGGGGAGCGCATTGTTCCCCTCCAACATCCAATTTGCACCGGATTCATTTTAATGCAGCAGCCCTTGTAGCTCTGGATTAGTGATATAACTACGGTAGCAGGAGCTTAAAGTCCCAGACATCACTGATTGATTGAGCTTTAGTCAGGTTCATTTCTGCAGGACAAAATCCTGCTCATTTGCTTTTTTTTCTCCGGCTCTTTCCTGTGTTATCTTTAAGCATAATGCAGCGCACAGCGATCCAAGGAGAAGCGACTGTTATCTGTGGTTCTCCCTCCAGGAGCTGACGGACTAAATGTTCCAGCTGTGTGTTGATAGACTGACCTCAGGTGGGCCGCAGCGGGCCAAGGTCGCCACATTGAGGGAGTGGGTTGCTTCAATAGGGAGACAATGACAGAGAAAACAAGCATCTTTTATCTTGTGAAGGTGAAGCAGTGTTGACAGGGACCAGAGCACAACCCTGATGCTGATTAATAGCTGTATTGAAGAAAGGTTACAGGAGGCACATTGGATGCACATGTGGAAATGTTTGCTTGTGGGCCTTTTCCTCACTCTTGTCAGGTTTTTCTATATATGTTCAGCTTCCTACTTCTTTCTGTTTGCACCAGACATAGTTCTGCTGTGGCCGCCAAAAGCAAAACAATGGGGATAATTTTCAGAGAATAAACTCAGAATTTTCCAATATTTAATAAATTAAAGATCTTCTCTGTGAAGCAATGTGGTTCACAAAAAAATACACTGTTTATCCTTTTTTTTCCTTTGAAATTTATGACTTTATATTCTCAGAGAATGTCCTGGGATAACCCAGATTTCTTTTGTCAGAATATCAACCCCCTCCCCCGCTGTGTAGTTATTTTTACTGTTTGTGATGCACTGCATACTTTTACCACTTCAAGCCTCTAAAGATCCAGGGAATAAAAGCCATCAATTGGTTTAGCTGCTCACACCTCATGCCCGTACTAACACCCTGACCTATGATGAGGGGTCGTGGTGAATAGATCTGGCTGCATTTTAAATGATAATGACCCAAAAACATCTGGCAGCGTATGGTGGTGGAGCAGTTAGGGGAATTCAGACCTTCAATATGTGAGCTAATAATAGTTTGATAGATGTAACGCTGCTTGGTGCATGAGGATAACTACTCTAGGGGGTTCGTGTATGTTAGATGGGTAGTGCATCTATTTACAGGCTCAGGACTGTAAACTGAACCCTGTCAGGATAATTATCTCAACTTGTTATGTATTGTTCGAAACCAGTATGGGATCATAACTGTGATTAATGAAGTTGTTGAGTCAGTGTTAAACTGTGCTGCTGTTCTACTGGACTCCTACTGTCTACATTTGTAGAATTTATTCATCAAAAATGTAAATGCTGTGTGTTAATTCATTTTTCTATATTTATTCTGTGACAACCTTGACCATAACCCAAAAACCGCTACCCAACATTAATTATCTCCTTGTTTTATTATTATCATTTTTGGGCCTTTATTTTAAAGGCAGAACGGGTAGATAATAATGGAGGTCACGATTTGCCCCTATATATGTTACCAAATAACCAAGTTCATGTCATACAATGATCCCTGAGCTACTAGCTCTATTCAAATTGTGAGATGTGGCAAAGTTTGTCAAAGGATTTTTGAGCTTGGATTTTCTCAATCATGTACTGTCTCCACTTGTCGGAAATGAGGTTGGATTGGTGGGAAGATGGGGAGGACCATGCTTGTTGGGGAGAAAAAAACAAGTTTATATCAAGCACTGTAGTACTTGATTACATCCAGCTTTTGCAAAAAAACAATATGTAAGTCTGTCTATAAAGGGGAAGCTAACATACTTACTGCAGAGTAGGCAACTTGGTGCTCCCCAAATGGTAGTAAGAGTAATTAAGTGCATGTGTTTCTTCAGCAGCGTGACTGTTTACACAGCACTGGTGTATTTTTTTTCCCATGGGACCTCACACACTAACCCTCCAGGCAATTGCTATGTCACTATGCAACCCCCATCCTGCAAACCAGAAGTATTACTTAAAGTATTCTGTATGTATCAAAGGTGGTGCAATGAGTCCGCATCGCATTATAGCTTCTTTGTGCCCTCTCTGCATTAAAGCTCCTCACTGTGATTATTATTCAGCCTGAC
The DNA here is from genome assembly GCF_004355925.1 of Anarrhichthys ocellatus. NCBI lineage: Eukaryota > Metazoa > Chordata > Actinopteri > Perciformes > Anarhichadidae > Anarrhichthys > Anarrhichthys ocellatus. The sequence goes on from NW_022280042.1 coordinate 882,241, forward strand.
AGCGGCCCTGTGTCGATGTGGGTGGACTGGCTGGGTTGATGTGTACATGGCATACTAATGAACACGGACAAGTCACTCCAATGTGATGCTTTGCTTTATCCGACAAACCTAAATCTGTGGAATGACAGAATCCATGTGAGTTAAGAGTTAAAGCTGCATGAGACTTGGAGCCGGTCTGATTAATATTCAGGGAAACATTTAACAATCCCATCGGACACGGCCCATGCCACAGTAAGTCAAAATTAAAAGGCAAGACTTCCAATTTCTACCTGTTTTTCATGGTGATGCTGGGGTGCTCTATCTTGACATTGCAGGCCATTAAGGATCAAACTATTTCTGGAAAGGCCTGCAAATGAGGCTCTCCGGCTACCTGTCTAATTAAAAGCAAAAAGGAGTGATGCTATCTGGTGGAGACGCTTGTAGGAGGTCCTGAGGGAGACGTAACTTTGCAGTTGACCAGATGTGTCTGCTGCTTTCATCCCCATCTCTTCTAGTGGACCGATGCCGCATAGTGCCTCGCAGCATAAATAGCAGATCTGAGGCACGGCGTCCAGTGACACAGGGGGAGGAGATGTAACAAAAGAAACACATGCCTCGCAGATATCAGTCCAGCATATGAGCTCACACTTTAGCTCGGTTTTAATTGTGTCTTTCGTGGCTTCAAAAGAGCCGTGATTGATGGAACTGCTTTGATCTTCCTCAGGATTTAACTAAATTGACATGTTCTGTAGTGGAAGAAAATTGGGTTTGTTTTTGGTATGATACCTCTTCTCTTAGAATTAGGCCCTGCAACTGCTTTAGCTGACAGAGACATATTTTTCAAAATCTTACTTCCAAATTGGTATTTGTACCGGTAAGATACATCTTTGAATTGTTAACCAACGTTTGGATTGGTAGGGGTTAGAGGGAAGTTCATAGAGGGATGGGAGATAGGTATGCAAAAATGAAAATTTTTAAAATAAAATGGGAACTTTCCATCACTGTATACCAGTGGCGGGCGGTGTATTTTATTCCTGGGCCTTCAGTACTGTCCTACTACAGTTGAACCACCACCTAATAACCTTGATATAACACCAGCATGACATGATGCTGAGTCAATAACGGGCAATGCATATCGTCAAAATCAATGTAATTAACACAATGACAAGAACAAACACAAGAACCAGTCACATATATTTATATGACAACAAAGCAGGTAGAATAACATAAAACCCAAATAACATGATTCAACAGGCCTCTGCACAATCCAGCAAAACGGTGGCGCTAAAACACACATTCTGCCACACACTCAAGGGCACCATTCAAATATTATTCACATCAGAGGGAACAATATAAAAAAAAATAAAAAATATAAAACTACCCAGCAGTAATGCTACTGCAGATGTAAAAACAAAAGCAGTTCACTTACCAAAGCTGCTGTTCACTATTTAAAGACAAAGTCCATCCTCTTTTCTTTGTTAACAAAGAGTTTAATACCGCGGTTGTACAGAACATCGGTTCAGTTCCAGTAAGAAGTCCTTCTCGATTCATGGACGCCAGTGAAGACAGTCGAGCCTCCCTAGTTGTATTTCTTGAATAGGTTTTAATGCGTTTGAGGCTGAAAATGTCCGCTCGACAGAGGCAGCAGATATTGGGAAACGCAAAGAATGTAATGTCACGTAAATACGTCTTACATATCTTTAAACTTTAATTCTTACTACTACAAAGTACTGCTAGCTAGGTTCACAACCAATCAAGCTGCACGTTAGTGCTGACGTATTTGTAGGCCAGCTAGAATACTCTGACATGTCAAAGAATACGCCCAACATGTCAAACTAAAAATCTGATTGGTTGAACACTATGACAATGAACAATATCGTGTCCATTTACTTAAACTGCAAAGGGATTCACTTGTAATTCTGAAGGCCTCCGAGCAGATTTATTTACTTAGAGACAGCATAGAGGTGAAATCTGATTGGATAAAAGCTCTACTTAAGGATATATTTTTCACAAACTCACTTGGTTGGAGATGAACCTTGGTATTACCCCCATAACACAGATGGCAAAGATTTTGGTCAGAAAGTTGCAATTGAGATTGAGCATTGTTGCATCGTGCACTCAAATGAAAGCTTCCTTTTAAGTTGGGGCTGCAGTGTAGATCCTTTCCTAAACATGTTCTGATAAACCTTTTGCAATACTAGGGCAAGGATATCTATAAACTCTTTATTGTCCTCTACTGGGAGTCCATTAAAGGTGGTTTCCCATTTTTCATTGAGGGAATTGCTTTCCTTTTTCCGGCTTCTGTTATGGGCAACTCCCGTCCCTCCGCCTCTTCAGGCTGCAGCTTGGGTACATCTAAGTTTAAAAGAAACTGTTCCATCTCCCTAGTGATGTATTAGTAGATATTGAAGATGTGTAGAACTTTTCATTGTACCTTATTTGTGTTGTTTGGTAAAAAAAATTGTCCGTCCCCCCGTTTCATCACTGGTATCATATTGGAAAACATCACATCACATTTTCTCTCTCAGTCGTCGAGCAAATAGTTTCTCTGTTTTTTCTCCCCCTTCCTAACAAACCTGTTATTCCGCCTTTTTTATTTCACATCTTGCGTAACTGACATTTGAGCTTACAGAGCTCCTGCAAATTGCCCATGAGAAAAGTGTTTGGACAGTTTTAGTTCCTTATCCTTAAGTTCTTTTTCTAGTTCTTTCATACTTAGATGCTCACTTTTCTTTATAGCTGCCTGTGCTATAACTTTACCCCGCACAGATGCTTTTGAAGCTTCCCAAACTAATTGTCTCCGTACTGCCACATTTCAAATCCTCCTTCAATGTTTTTCTAAAGGACGACTCTAGCATTAATGTTGTATTCATTCTTCAGTCAGTATCCCAATGTGCATTAATAAGTAGGTCTACTGGTGCATGATCTGTGATATAAGTCTAACCTGGAATGTGTTTTGTGACGGTGGGAGAAAACAGGATATTCCCTCTTGGTTGGGTTGATTAGTGTCCAAATGTCTGTTCGCCCCACATCTCTACTGAACATGTGCAGCGTTTCTCTCCCCTGAGTCAGTGAAGGAGCTCTGTATGATTTCTAATTGGATTGATAACTGTGTTGAAGTCACCTGCTGCAATAATTTAATCCTGTGTCTCCCAGAAAGAAATGTGGGTTGCTCTCATTATCAATGCACACAATAATTGATTTTGTATCTGTATTTTCTTTCAAGAGAACAAAACTTGTTCTCATTTATTATAATCTGCCCATTATGTTTAGTTAAAAAGGAACTATGAAAAATATGGCCCACCGCACCTGTTTTAAATGAACCACCCTTCATGTGGGTTTTTTGGATGAAGAAAATACTTATTAATAACACTGTTTTTCCAATAAAAATGTTGGCTTTTTATGTTTTTGCAAACCGTGGATACTTTAAATGTCAACATTTATGAACCAAAAACCGGTTTCATCAATATGTTTCATATCAGCTTCGTATCACGCTTGCAGAAACACACACTGCCACATGGTTAACACTGTGAAACGATTGGTCGGGTTTAGGCAACAAAACTACTTGGTTAAAGTTAGAAAAATAAATCATGGTTCAGAACAACCATTAAATGTAACCAGCATCAATAAACAACAACCGCCCATGGCTGACTTTCTTAGGCAACAGTATGTAACAAGGTTAACAATGTGACATAACAAGTGGAAAGTTAATGTTTACTTTTGATTTCACACATGAATAGCACATGAATAGCACATGAATAGCGATCTCCTGAGTTAAAGTCCTGTTTGTTTGATTCATCCACCACTGCTTCCACCTGCCATCTCGCTTGTTATACTCGTTATTACCACATACCATACATTCACTCAATGTGTCACCTGCTTTGTGCATTGCTCTGTGTACTGTACATTTTTGAGTGATTACTTGCTCTCTTACCAAATATCTTCCTGTTTTCTGAAAACATAACAGAACGATATACAAAAAAAACCAACAACATTCCAACAAGAACAAATTGAGAGCCAGGCTGTCCTAATACAGCAGTTCCCTGAGTACAAGGCCTCCTCCAGCCTCCTCCAGCCTCCTCCAGCCTCTCCCGCACAGCCGTCACTCTTCAACTTGACATTTCTGCAAATCATTTCATGATTTCATGATTTCATGTTGAAATAAAATACTTCATGTATGTCGTGTCCAACAGAGCAGAAACAAAATTCACACAAATGTCCAAGTCGTACAGCAAGAGGTGAGCAGGTTTGTCCAGCTCTTGTCCCGGGTGACGCAGCGGCAGATGTGGCAGAATCCCATTTAAAGCCGAACCCACCACTTTAACATAAAATATCCCTGCATACACTTTGTTACTGTGTACTTTTATTCTTCCCTGGGCAGCGCTTGGTGTCGAATGCAGCGTAAACGTCGGGCTCTGCTGCCTCACCACCTCTTGCCCTCATTAATTGTACCTTAAGTGACACTAAACGCGAGTAGTGAAACTGCTCAGGTGTCTCTATCAGCAGGAGGATTCCTGGCTTCGCGGGGCCGCTTTTAATTATTCGTGCACTCATTAAGTGTTGATGAACTTCCGGAGCGATCTCATCTAAACATCTGTGGTTCTGTCACATGGAGACCCAGCAGCCATGTTTGACTCGTCCCTGTGGAGCTGTGGAGGAAGTCAACAAACATATGAACTCTTCTGCAGTACACTTTACAACATCTGGCCTCATATCTATATATAGAAAAAAAATGGATTTACAGGATTTTTTCATAAAATGCATGGACCTGTTTTCTTGTCTTTCACTTCAGCTATATAATCTCCCTTGCCCCACTACATGATTGCTTTATCTATTCTATGTTTATAGAGTGAGTCTGGTGATCTGGTTTTGCTTCTTGTCGTCAAATATCATGTGCAGAGCCCGACCAACAGTGAATGTATCTTCTAACAAGTCTTGTGTGTGTATCAAAGCTGTACATAACTACTTCTTCTGTGCCACGAGCTGCAACACGTTCTTACTCACAACTCATCAACTACAGCATCGGTCAGTGTTTACATGTATCAAGTGAGAGCGGGCTGCTGGGCCATAGAGCTCCATTGTTGTCCAAAACCTATTCAAAACACTGGGTGACGTTTTCCTTCATCACCATGAACACACACACTGTAGTTAAGTTTGACGGTGTATGTGAAACCAATGATGGTCACTACTTCATAGACATTTTAACATATGGAATTGGATGAAGCCTGTCATTTATACGTATTTTATGTATTTTTGAAGTTTCTTCATACAACTCTATTATTATTGTAGCTCCGCTGTCAGACTACAGATTGTTCATGTCAATGAAATACTGTTCATTACACAATAATGCATGAGGAGCTTGATTTGACTCACACCTGTTGTCTTTTATGATCTGCTCTCCTAATTAAACAAGCTAGATAAAGTTTCTGCTGCTCACTTTTCAACTTGTAGGAAATGTTTGAATAAATGCTGAAAAGTATGTTTCTCTTTCTTGAAAACACACTGTGACAGTTAAAGTTTTAAGACAGAAACACGGACAACACCCAGACCAGACAGCGCCGTGGTAGCGACCTGTCACTCACTGCGTAGCCCCGCCCTAAAGCATCCCCTGCTTTATGGTCTGTTTGACTCTAAATGGACCATAATGTACTAAATGAACATCATGCTGTATTGAAGAAGACTTGAAACTAGAGATTGAGACCATAAACTCATGTTTACAATGTTTACTGAGGTAATAAATCAAGAGAGAAGTAGAGTCATTTTTTTAAAGACATCCATTCAAAAGACTTATTTTTACAACCGTAGGAGTCACCCCTAGCTGGCCTCTAGCAGTAATGCAGGTTTAAGGCACATCAGCATTGGCTTCACTTTTCAGAAGTGGAGGTTGCCTTCTGGTTTGTCCAGCTCCCGACTGAAGTATACTGCTGTGTAGAGGACTTGGGAATTCATCAAATTTTTGAGGACGGATAGAATATGTGTATGTAGCAGTGGTGGGCCGTCAGGACCAGCAAGTCCTTCTCTGCTGGCCTAGCCAGAATCACAAAGTTGTAGCTATTTTATAATTTAATAATTTTCCCCATTATCTTATTTTCTCATTGCACAGCTCCTGTCTTCCTCAGTTGCTCTGCTTCCAGTGCAGCTTGTTTTAACTGAAAATGTTAGATTGTTGTTGAAGTTAAAATTACTGTGAGGAACTTTTAACTGGTTATGAAACTCAAATGAACACTGTTGCCTCACTATGATCTACATAAGTAAACAAGACCATCTTCGAGGAGTTTGGCTATGACTATATAGTTCTTCTTAAGGGATTCCATACAAATTGGACAAAATATTGCAGGTTCACTAGAAACTCCAACAGCTGAGACTCTAGCGAGGCCTCCGGCGATGACCAACCCATCGTGGACTGACCCAGATCTGGCTTCACAGCCGCCTTCGGTCATGCAGGTGGAGCTCCGCCGGGAGGTGGAAAGCTCCATGCCCGGTGCGCTGGCTCCTCCTCCAGCCAGGAGCAGAGCTTCTCCTCGCTGCTCCTTCACACCGACACCACACTGGTGGAGGCTCAGGCCCACTGGAAGAAAGGGAGGCATAGGAGAACCAACCAGGACTTTGCAAGGCCGATTGTCATACCCTGCTGCAGTAAAATGGTTTTCTAAAGGGACTCTGGTGCTCAGAAACACTACCACTCTTGTCCACAGCAACTGCCAAAATAAACACAATATGAACGTTTCTTGTAGTAGCTTTATTGTGGTTGAGCCAGAATAAAACAATCCAATAATAGCTTGGTTTGGAGAAAGCCTTTGATAAGATGGAATGGTGATTCTTATTCTCCACCATATGTCACTCTGGCTTAAATTCTGAGTTAACTGGGTAAAAATATCATATAAAGAACTAAAGGCTGCAATGATGACAAATGGATTGGAGTCAGCCTTTTTGACCTCTCCAGAGGGACACGCCGGGGGTGTTCATTAAGTCCATTACTGTTCATTATTTTCTAAGAGATGCCGTGAGTTGCCATTTAGGCACACCCTGACATTAGAGGAGTCAAGGGAGGGGATGAAGAACAGAACGTTTTGGCGACTGTGGCTCAGTGGTAGAGCAGGGTTGTGTTTCAATCAGAGGATCTGCGGTTCGATCTCCGGCTCCGCTAGCCAATGTCGATGTGTTCTTGGGAAAGACACTTAACCCCAAATTGCTCCCGTAGCTGTGCCTACGGTGTGTGAATGTTGGTTGGTCCTGATGGGCAGGTGGTACCTTTGCATGTTAGCCCCTGTCGTCAGTGTATGAATGGGTGTGAATGGGTGAAGGATGACATGTAGATTTAAAGCGCTTTGAGTGGTCGGAAGACGAGAAAAGAGCCTCTAAGCCGATGATGTTCTACAGAGATATCTGACCTCCTGGCATCCCTACCAATTCTGATGGACACCATTATAGTTTTTAAAACTATCAGGTTATAATATTAGTTTGACTACACACAAAGAAATGTCCTTTTACAAACTCTGTCTCCCATTTACAGTGAAAAAGTTCACCTTTAATAGTGTAAATGTTAAGTGCTACCCAAGTTCCGTCTAAAAACATTTTTTAAAGGAACACTCCAACATTTTGGGAGGTGCTCTCATTTGCTCTTTCATCCCCCTCAACATCTAACTGAAAAAGTTCTTTCTAAAATAGTTTTTTTCTCTGAATGTTTGCCTGATTATTTGTACGCCTGGCAACAGCCGTGGCTAGCATTATGTGTTTTTCAATCAATATGCTAATTATGAAAACTAAACACAAATGTCTAACAGAATGAATTCATGTCATTTTGGACAGACATGGATGTAAACTGTAACTTGACTGGTTGGTGGAGGTATACAAAACCAAGGTGGTAATTCTAAAGTGTTTTAGCTGCAATAAGCCCTAACGTGCAGGACTTTAGACTTTTTACTTTCTTAAATGGACAGAAAAAAGTATATTATTATTTGTTGTGATTGCTTATGATTTATGAGTGCATTTCGATCAGAAATCCACCGTTACCTTTTTGTCTTTGGAATATAAATGGTTTCTGAAAAATCTATATGGAGAGGATTGTAATTTGTCACTTAATCCATCACAGCGTTCACAGACATTCCTGTCTGTCTCGTCTGATTGTTGCCTGGTGCTGCAGGGCAGACTCCACACAGATGAAACACGCTGTGCACTAAGACTCATACATTATGAGTCTCTTGGTGGTTTAAAACTGAATGGCAAATCAATTGACCCGCAGGAACTGAAGATCATTTCAAAGGTATGCAAATCCCATTACATCACATGTAAAATGAATCTCACACTCGCACCGAGTCACACTTCTCTCACACATTGAAAGCAACACTTGATGTTGCGTTGCCCTCATCAGGATGGATAAACAAGGAGATCTCCTTCTAATTGGATAGCGGTCGGGGCCTGCCTTCCATACATCTTGGAAATAGAAGCCTGCCAAAGCACAAAGTAATTAAAACCAAAATAAAACATGATGGTCTTCTAAAAGCCATGCCTTTAATGAACAAAAAGACTAATTAATTGCACTGTGTCAAGGAGCGCACTCGCACTGAATTATAGATGAGCCGTGAGGGGTGGAAGGCTCACAGAGTAATAGGAGTTATGTGGGCTATGGAACAATAACAGGCACTGCGTCATATCACAGTGCAGGCTTCTCTCTACTGCTACGGCATGAGGAAGGTCCAGTCCTTATACAGAGAAAGGCAAATTCACTTAACATTTGATGATTTACTAATCGCCTTAATCAAGTGATCAATATATTTTCACACTACCAGAACTCTGAATTTGCTTTATATTGACTAAATGTCTGGGGGGAAAAAAAACGGCAATTTTTTCTCAAGTAATAACCAGAATCCAATATGAATAATTTGATCCGCACGTGTAAAGAAAAATGAGGATTAGTCGAGATGTTCCCACGGGAAGATGCCCCACTCTCTCTTCAGTTGTTTGTCATTCATGAGTATGTTCCATCTCTTTCCTGAGTGATGCAGGGGATCATTTAGAACTCCAGTAATACATTTTCATTTGGCTGATGCTACTGTACAAAAGTACAGTAATCAAGCAACAGTGGTGTCATGAGCTCAGGTCCATCTTTGACACTCTGTTTACTGCGAGTCACATCTTTCACGAGTTGTTTTTTCATTTAGTTTTATTAAAGATCACCAGATTGATTTTTAAGGGCAGTGTGATTAAAAGCATCTAAGAACTAAAGAACAGGGCTGGACTACACAACAGCTCAGGGACACCAGACCAACACGTTCTTGAGTGAGACCGGGTTACTCAGAACCTGTGCAACAAGTACTTTGTGCTAAATTGAGGAATTACTAATTTGTTGGGTAATATTCACAACAGCACAAGATTAATCAAATATGTTCATTCGTTCTAAGTTTTTAATGGATACTCAGTAGCGTACTAGCTAAACCGTCTTTGCATGTTTACTAATTATTGATGGGAAGGTTCGGGATTGGGTGGTGGTGCCAAAAACTAATTTCTGCACCGTGGCCCCCTACAGTGAGGATGTAGCCCTAGTTCTATAAAGAAGTCAAACTGTCTGTGGGCGTGGATTTCAACACCAATGGTAGACGTGTAAAAGAGGACTGGAGTAGCTTCGGGACAGTTAGGACTCATGCGCTCAGTATTTACACAATCCTGACCGTATGTTAAAGCCCAGCTCAAAGAGTGCAACATCAGTCATCAGCTGACGATCAACATCCTGAAAGACAAAGAAGAGCCAGCAAGCAGGACACCTAGTGGAAGGGAGAGGTCGTCACACCTCCGTCCATAAAAACGGTGTTCCCACCGGGAATACCGACAGCTCTGGCATTTATTTATCGCCAACTACATACAGATTTAAAATATACAGATTTCATACTGAACGGTTGTAGTGCATCCCCCAGCCCACCAACACATTGCCACGCTGCAACTCCTAAGCATGAAGAAGCATTTAACAGAGAGATTACACAGTAATATGGTATAAAACAAGATTAAAAAGCAGGGTTTCTTTGGAGAGCCAGTTCATGCAGGGAGAGTGGTGCATAATTCATAACACAAATTACCAGCTTTCAAAAAGCACTGAACTACCATGAGCGCTAAACCAAAGTATTATCCAAAAGGCTCCTCTTGCCAACCAACTCGTCCAGACGCACAGCACAGAGTCCACCAAACTACAACAAAGCTCACACCACCCAAGGCGTGAGCTGTAGAGCTTCTGTTCCCAGAGGTAACAGGATAAGCTACCAACTGGCATGTCACCGCACAAACACAACAAACTCCAGTTCACCACAACCCTCCATTATCGACTTGTTTACCATGAGAACCTCCTGCAGACTGTGCAGCAGTACTCTTCAGGTTCAGGTAACTGGATCCAAATACCAAGACACCCTACAGGCTGTGCCGAGCTCTCATTACTGGGTCCAGAAACATCACCAACAGCATCCAAAATCTGGAACCCAATAAGCAGCGCTTCAATAACTCCTGCGAAGAATTCCTCCACAGAAGCCATAACAGAGGAAACAAACTTTGACTGCAGAACACACACAAAACCCAAACTGATCCGTATAGAATGAAACTATTACACTCACACACTAACAGCAGGAACAGCCCATCACTGCAGCCCCGTCCCTCTGACTGCCTAACCAGAACTAACTAAACTCCCCCCTAGTCTTCAGGTGCTACTTGTGGTGGGTACCGCAGACCCGGTAAAGCAGCCATGAACCTGCAGCCTCGGATTTAACTTTATTTCACTTTTAGGCATTTCTCTGCTTACATGTGAAAGAGTGCCACCAGTAAATGAACTTGCTTATGGAAACTGTAAATATCAAAGCAGGACACAATAAACCTAATAAAATATGTCAACTTGTGCTTGAACTGAAAATGAAAACGTTACTTCCAGTAAACAACAAATGGATGATAAATACATTCTTCTTGCTGCTGCTGTCTTTACCTCCTGCTTGTTTAAAATGTTGTAAATGTATATATGTCACTATAGCTTTTATAACTGTGTCCTCTTCCAACCTTTAAACTGCACTGTTTTTGTTGCTGTTTTCATGTATTTTGTACCACCAAGGGTCAGAGGGAGCGCCGGTTGCCCTTCAATCAGTGGATCAGCGGTTCAATCCATGGTTCCTCAAGTCCATGTCTGGATTTGCTGAAACAGGTCCACGTGGAGGCACACACCTCAAAGAATACACACACACACACACACACACACACACACACACACTCGTTAGAACATCCAAGCAACCTATTACACAACGGTTTGTAGTCGGTTCTCCGCAGAACTTCAATCATCCTGCCAGTGCAGTGAGCAGGAGCCGCTCATGTCTGATTGGCTGCTGCTGGAGGAAGAGGGCCGGCAGTGGGAGGAGCTAGCTGGCCAGGATGAGCGTTCTTAAGAGAGCAGCACTTTGCTGGGGCATCGCTCCCAGCTACCATTCAGCACTTCCTGCTGATAAGAAGCTGTTTATACGTTGAGCTTTCCCCTCAACACTCAACACTGAAAAAAACCCCGGCACACAGCAACCAGAGAGGGAAATTGCTTCTACTTCTTGAGTCAGCAGTGTTTACGCAGCAAACACCATTTCCATATATTAACACCGCTGATTGTAGCACTACCACACTTCCTGCCGCACATGTTTGTCTGGCTTTTGAAATGAAATTATCAAATAACACATTTGACCGTGTTTGAATGGGAATAGATAAGCATTCTGAGTCGGCCGGATATGAACAAACTTTTGAATCTTCCGCTGACATGGCGATGCTCCACGGATCCAGCCGTGCTGGCGTTCGTGACACCTATGTGATGGCTTCACAGCGGGGTTCCTCCACTTGCCTTACATTAGTGGGGAAGAGCTCAGAGGCTGTTCCTCAAAGTGGAGTGAAGGGGTCACGGAGGGCCTTTGATGGGCTGATGATCCCCCTCGTCCACTGAATAGGATCAAATAACAGTCTGGGATAAGTCATTGAACATATGTGCTAAATGTGGCATGATGAAGCTGTTTGTATTCTATCAGAGAACGTTCTTTCCTTGATCAACTTGCATGAGTTTAACCAGACCTCTGAATCCAGCTCTTCATCTCTGCTGGAGGGATGGAGCTTCTATCCTGGAAAGACAATTCCTCTGGTTCCGGCATCAGTTTTTCAAATTTCAATGACCAGTTACGTTTAAACCACGCCAACCACGCCACATTATTTTACTTTCAGTGCGCTTTTCTCTTCTTCTATCAATATTGAAGCCGTGGAGGAGACTCTCAAGGAGCTCAATCAGCACAGCATGGTGGCTGGTATGGAGCTCCATTAGAAGGTGGAAACATCTAAAAAACAAATTAAAAGCGGGGGCATTACTTCACCATAGATGGCTGGAATACCCTGGGCCTGCACACTACATACCTCCACGATGTTGTAGTTCTAAATTCGTTAAGTATGAGCATTATGTGATGACCCAAAGTTATACAGACAAAGGAAACATCCATATCCTGCCAGAATGCCCAGCTAGAAATGCTGGAATAAGAACAAACATTGCATGGCTACCCCATCAGACCAGTGCTCTATTAGACTTAAGTGAGCATGTGATTTCCTGGAATGCAAACTGTGTGAACACGACGCTGGAAATGAGCTCTTTTTCCAAAACCTATAAACCAGATATGATCAAGTGCTCTCAGTGATGAGCGTTCAGCGCAAATAACTCAATAATGGAAGATGAACAAAAAACCCACAGTCATTGCTGCGCTGGGAACAAAACTCTGCCCGCAGAGCTTTCTAATCCTTAATGCGATGCAGTGCTGATGCAAAGATTGCACCGCCTTCCCTTCCAATGCACCCCAGCAGCACGGCACTGCATTTTCATTTCATGTTCAGCTGAGCGGAGGTGAGAGTGTTCAAGGAGTGTTAGCGCCCTATCACACGCCCACCGGAGCGTATTAGGACGCACGGCTTCACCGCACAGCTCTGCTCTGGGCTTCTCACAAACATACACACACCTGAGTTTACCGTATGCAATCATGTGGACATGGAAAGGGAAAAGCACCACAATGAGAGTTAATGTTCTTTAAAACATCTGTAAAAAATAAAGCCTTTATATAAAATCTCAAAGAGTCATTGTTAGGTTGTCTTTCTTTGCAACAAAGAGCACATCGCCGACGTGAAACAACGACAATGGCCGGGCCTCTTCCTTACTCACATAATGGTGTGAATGCATGGCAACATTCTGGGTGGTTAACAAAGGGCTCTGCACTGCTGTAGCACCTTCTAAGGAGACTTGTGTTTGTCCATATTGAGAGCTTGTGCATCTCAACAATGCACGTCCTGGAGGATTTCGTGGGAAGCGGTGTTTGGCTCGCTGATAAGCAGACAAGGAGGGCTTCTTATTTCATGAGGCAAAGCAACACAATAATCCACTTATGACACGTAGAACTGAAGATGTGAATGTGACGTCTGTGTGTGAAGCGTTCTTGTGCTTCTTTGGGTCTCAATTGAGCAGAGGACTAAAGCATATAAATGAAATCATAGGGTACGTTTTCTGCAGAGCCATCATTCGATAGAGGCAGGCAAAAGACACCTTTAAAAGAAATTGAGACGCACCAAGAGATTTCTGAAGGAAGGAGTTGATCTTTTGGGCCGCACATAGAGTGCAAATCACTTTCCGTTAGTGCATCAGACTTTACTGTGGTATGTTAGAGCCATGATGGACGTCATCCAATAAAGTCCATTTATGTGTAAATCTTTGCACAGAGCTCTGCAGTACATACATGCACACAGCTGCAATAGCCCTTACACAATCCCATGAGTACAACACGTCGCCAATAGAAGGCTATTACGCTGTCAGTGAGCAGTAAGTAGTCTGGGGAAATTTACACAGTCACCTTTAGGCACACCTACCGTTTAACCTAATCACAGTCTCTGTTCTTCCCACTGAGACAAACTCATGACACAGCGTCATTGACTTATGTAACGCAAATTAGCATGACCCTGTGTCACGGAAGCCTATTACAGTCCTGACTTTGTTTAATCAGAAACAAATGGTTGTAGCCGTCTTCGGACACCCAGAGCTTCACGTTAGTACATTAGTCACAATATAATTCAGATTTAATCTGGTTGTAAAATGAAAATGCATTAAGCCTGGGTTCTTGGCAATAATAGCCTCTACATTATCAAAAGTCACATGTTTATTCACTATAATACAAAATAAATCAAAACAAACTAAATTTAAACTCATATCAATAGAAAGCTGCTATTTGTTTTGTGTCTCTTTGTGATCATCTTGTTGTGGTTCTTTAATTGGCTCTCACCCCTCGAACTTCACGCCTGCAGATCCATAAACTGTTTTCACCTCGGTTATCCTGGATGGTTGGACCTGATGGCAGTATTGTGTTGTGCTACATTATATTTAAAGCTTATTTTTCCCATTCAAAAACAATGCTACATTGATCTGTGTTGTGTGTTGTGATGCTACTACTAGTCATCGGTGTCCTGGTAACTCTTCCCTCCTTCACGGTTGTCAGGATTTGATGTTCCAAAAGTCAATGTTATTTAAGAATGTTCAGGTACATTCTGCTGATCTAAGATTATTGTTCTGGGGCATTACTTCCTGCTTTCATTTTGGTCATTGTGCATTAATCACACTGTGGTGATGTCACTAAGTTCTAAAGATTTAAATTGGCAGCCTGATGCCTCAATTAGACCAAAAGTCATTTTGAAATGATATGTATTCAACAGATCCTCTCAAAATATGCTCACTATACCAAACCTTCTGGGGGAAAATATTTAGATCAAAGTTAATGGAAAATCAACAGATCATAATGCTATGATTGCATCGTTTGGTGTAACTCCAGCCACAGTACCACCCTGTTCCCTAGAGGCAGCCTTTGTCAGCCGGACGCTTGGTGACAATTGTCTTTATCTTTCATCACTTTGTTGGTTTACCTTCCAATTACCATCGTATAACATCACTGGGATTGGGCTTTCCTGTCCTCCAATGATCATCATAGCGGTTGGACAGTTTTATCTGTCTCTGCCGTCGTTGCAGTCCATCCACCTATCTACGCCCTGGGGGGGGGGGGGATCTCTGACTGACAGCCTATCATAGGGCTCTATCCCTATAGGTCTATCTAATCCACATGGTCAACACCAAAGCCTTTATCAAATAAAGCCTCCACAGTTTGATTAACTTGTGTTGTCTTTCCTGATTGAAATATCATTTACACAGGGTTATTGGCACTGTTATGCATTACTCGCATTGCTGTGGACGCGATGGTGTACATCAGTCCCTGCCTGTTGAAGAATGTCCTAAATTTTAATGTTTTCTAAACCTAATGTTGACCACATGTTTCAAACTGTTTGAAAACTGCAACTGTCATCTGGGAGAAAATGCGTGTTTAGTTTCATGGGAACCTAAATTTGTGGGAGACAGGGTCGCCTCATTGCAAAAAGACCATTCACTCATTTGATTAGAGAGTGAAAATCAATCCGCAACTATTTTGATAATCCATGAATCATTGGACTTTACAGGGATGCCAAATATGACGTAGCTACAGCCTCTTAATGGTGATTGGCTGCTTTTGTGATAGTAAACTAAACATCTGTTGGTCGAACGAAACTGGACGGGCCTCTTTCACTCTTTGTCTGATATTTAATGATGTTTTTACAGCCACTGAAATTGTGACTTGTCATGGTAGGAACAAGCACAGGTGTTACTGACAACATTAAAAGCAGCTCTGTTCTATTCAAGTGTCCCAGTTATCTATGACAGCGTACGCCAGCATGAACAACAGCAGGACCCTGAAACTGAAGCAGCTAAATAGAATTCAGTCATCATTTATTTGATTATTTGCGGCTATCTAGCACACAGCACATCCTCTATGTCTGTGTACAATCAAAGTGAAGGTACAGATTTCACCTAATTGACTAAAAACTTGTGTAACTGCAGCTGTTTCCGTCCAGGAAGTAATTACTTAGGATTGAAAAAAGAGTGGAGATGAATGGATGGGATATGCAACTATAAAAGTTAGTAGACCAGATGGGAATCGGAAGAATTAAATCAGGGCCAAGATAGAAAGCAGGAAAATGTCACCCCCATGTCACCCTCTACTTAGCAGCACTCCCATTGAATCTCAGTCCAGACCTCTTTTGGAGCATCTGCAGAGCTTACAGATATGACTCCCAATCCCTCCAATGATACACTTTGATCCTGGGACACCGAAATCCTTTTTGTGCCTTAACAAGATAATTAAACATTCTTGACACTCTAGAGTAGGAACAGTGTTTTCCATTTTGGTAAGCACCACAGCAGTGGGTAAAGGAGAAAGCTCCTTGCTCAGCTGCAATATAGGATAAGAGATGCAATATCCCCCAAATGAGGTCCTCAACCCCGCATCTGGATTCCACGGTAATCTCTTTCTGCTGCTCGCTTGATGTTGGTGCACAGAGGAGAGAGGAAGAGTAGAGATACGGAATGACAGTCAAGGTCTCCAATTGTATGGCTTGTTTCGATTGGAGGTGCAAAGGCCATGTTGCATTCAGAATCATTTGAATTAAACACAATTGCAGTGACCTCAATAAAGCGTTGAAAGGAAAAGTCTGCTAGGACGTTGAAAGACGGTTGAGGTCAATTGTGCAATAGGTTCTTTTATTTTCGTTAAAGGGAAACAGATTCCTTTACAGCCTCACTATTCACTGCAGCCCATCCAGAACTGTGTAATCCTGTTCGGCATAAAGCACCCAAACAGCCCATCATTTCCAGAAACAGGTTTTTATATTTTAGGTTAAGGGGTGGTTTGCATGCACCCTCCATGCTGGATTACTAATTGATCTTGTTTTACATTGCAAATGAGTCATTCATATTAGTGTTGGCTCTGGCTCAAAGCGAGGGTGCAGTGGTCTTATCCAGCCGCTGCAGGATTTGATTAGCATTGCACAGAGAGTGAGTCTTGGCAGCATCCGACATAACCATGCAAATGTGAATGAATAGCTAATGTATCATGGGAAGGATGTTTGTTCCTCTCATGTTGGGGATTTCCGAGGGGAATGCATTTCCACGACGGCAAACACTGCCGGTCCTGATCTCTTCTATTTCAGGAAGAAGAAAACACACCTCTCAAGCAGTGTGTAGCAGTGCAATACAAATGCAAAATGTGTGGTGTTTCAATGTCTGAGTTGATAGTTTGTGCTGCGAATCACTCGCCCGGTGAGTCAATCGTGTGCATCGACCTCAGCACGAGGGAGGAAATACAGAGGAAGGTGCGTTTCGTCTTTCATTTGCTTTTGCTGCATCATTATGACGATGCCCCAGGCCTCCGGGCGCTTTTCCCAGATGCACATCGTTGTTTTTCTGCGGGACGAGATGTGCTGCGCTGTCGTGCCAGGTCGTGTCTGGATGCGCTCAAGCTGCCGTCACCAGTCATGGTGAGCCAGCGGGGCCTCCGGCGCCGGGGATCTTACAGGTCACGTGATGCGTAAATAAAAGCCTGTGCACCTCGTTATGCTATCATGAGCCTGGACAGAACTCAAGGTGCTGAGAGGCTATTGAGCCTCTCTGGCCGCCAGTCATCCATGGTTGCTGACAGCGGTCACATCCTATTGCATTGCTCTCATTGCATCGCATTCCATTTCAGATCCTGCTGCCTCAAGTGAATGCAGCGCAATTGATAACATTTAAGTCTTTCATCTGTATTGCTTACAGGATAAGACCAGAAACATTTGATCTTTTTGTCAACAAATCTCTTTAAAAGACACAAACCAACATTTTTTTGTCTCTCCAAGCCCATTCGAGTGCGCTGAAGATGTACAGTACATGCTGGAGATAATTATGCTTTGTTGAAACTATGTTCAGCAGATGTTTACACATTCAAGGTTCTGACGTATGTGGGAGTGTTTGGGATTGAGTTAATGGGAACGTTGACGTGTTTCCTTATATTTTTTTGATAGAGATGTGGTTCTAAGAAAAGATACATCAGGAAGACGAGTTGCATACTTTGATAAAGCTACAGCCAGCAGCAGGCTTTACATTTCAGCACACAGGCTGGTGTGTTTGTTGGCCTTCAGACCGAGTGTAACTCACACGGATTCCTGCCTTTGTAGGAACATTGCTTACATTCACTAACATTGATTAATAGGTTCTTCTCCACAGGAAGAAATTGACTCTTGCTAACTGACAGATACCCCCTGGTATTAATACAACCAAAGGATAAAACTGGTTCAAGGATAACAACAACACATGTTCAACTACTGCCTTTATGCTGTTCCCAGAGGATGGCAGTAATCCACTGCCGGTAACAGTGACGTCCACATTGTGTTTTCATGTCACACCAGGAAGCAAACAGCCAGCTCTTTCTGCTGACACTCCCCAAGGACAAGACCTGTTTCTAGCACAAGATTGAGACGTAGTGATAATGACTGCTGGGGCTCGGGTCCCGTCTTTAATAAGTTAATTTGGATGAGGCCCCGGCCTCTGCATTAAATGTCAGGAACATCTCGACAGTTGTTGTGGTTTGGCAATTGCATTATGTGTTGCTTGTGAACTCCCTTTGGCATTGTTACAAGGCAGAATCTCACGGCCCAATGTTCGCAGAACAGCAACTTGTCTTTCTGTTGCACATAAAATTTGGCAGGAAAAGATTAGGCTTTGGACATTAGCACAGTCATAAGTATAGTTAGTGACAGGTAGTTGTTATTTACCACTGCACAGAGACAGGTGAATGCTTTCCGCTTAGTATGGGGAACTCTCAAAGCACATCGCAGGGAGGAGTGAACCATTTTGGAGGATTTCCCAATGCTAAAATCAATCACGTGCACCAGCAGTAGGAATTCACTGTTCATATCAATACCTTCCATGCTAACTGACTAGAAGTGACTCCCTACTGTTCATTTATTTCTTAAATAATATATACTCTATAGTTCCTACCTGTGAATATGGAGTGATACAGTGAGCCAACACTGCCTCAACATTGTCTGTATGATGTCATCAAACGAGTCTTTATTTACATTTGAGATGTACATTACACTGACAGTAATGTGGATGGCTAAAGAAAGAAAGAGGTTATTCCCACTGCTACTGGAATCTTAAACCTAGACATGGCTTATTGAGAGTCAACAATGTCAACACTGGCGCTATCTCTATCCAGCTGTAACATGACCCTAGTCATACTGTACTTGTATTTGGGTTTTGTACGCTCACGTTGATTAACTGTATGTGCGATTTACTGAACTGTATGTATTTAACTATTGAACATATTGTGTTATTTTCCATCAATTTACATTTGTTTGAATGTTGAGCAATGTACATCGGCCCTTTGAAAGAAAAAAAAATGTAATTAAACTGACTTTGAAGTGTTGTATCTACCTGTTTCTTGAAAGCACTTACAGAAAGTCGAATTACTGGCTCTTTTTGGCGAATGAACATCTGGTTAACTTCCCCGCCTCAAGAGAAGTGCACAGCTGCTTGCCTGAGATCGAGTCCCAAGCACTGCATAAAACAGGTAGTGTTACACTACCCCTTTCCCCTTACACTTAGTGGTATGATCCACTGACCCACTGTTAATGAGAAAATATTGATCAGTGCAGCTTCTTAGCCGCTGTAATCTATATTTATTTTTATATAATAACAATGTACCTACAAAGAATTATGACATAAATCCGCAGCTCCCGTCGGCTTTAGTGAGTCTTATATTGAGTGTCAACTCATTCTTTATTTGTCCAGCTGCAACTTTATTGTTTCGGTTCCCTCTCACTTCTCTCCTATTGAGGCTTTTGGCTGCAGGAGACAGCTGTTTTCTGTAAAAAAAAGAAAAGCTCTAATATTCCAATGTGCACTACCTCCTCAACAACAAACAGTTGAACACAGTGGAGCATTTATCAGCTAAAGAGGCGGATATCTCCCACACAGCTTAGTAGTGGGCTTAATAAACAACTGTTTACTGGTTTTGCAGCTTTCTGGAGAACCGGGTCTCTTTTCTATTAGCCTTTGGTCCTAGCTGGCTTATCTTAGCTTCCATCTCGGCTGTGCTCCATTAATAGTATTACTTTAGATGCATTTTTGAGTACTTTTTATTTCACTGCTGATACCAACATTCCCAGTTTGAGAAAGA
Source organism: Anarrhichthys ocellatus (assembly GCF_004355925.1). NCBI lineage: Eukaryota > Metazoa > Chordata > Actinopteri > Perciformes > Anarhichadidae > Anarrhichthys > Anarrhichthys ocellatus. The sequence goes on from NW_022280042.1 coordinate 902,313, forward strand.
ATAAAAAGTAAAGGAGGACAGCGTAGGCCTGGGGCCCTCAAATCTTTAAATCCAGACCTGAAAAACACACCCAGGTTGGGTTTACTCACGATAAGAAACATCGGTGAAATACACTTAGCGGAGGTCATTTTTAAATAAGCTAACTTTGACAAAGTATGCTTGCTTTGACATAACCACTGCAGTCATAAAGCAGGACATGGGTTTTATTAGTAGAGCTATTTTGCAGGTGGTAATGTTATCAGTGTTAGTGTTAGACCCAAGTCACGCAAGTAATACTGGCTGAAACATCGCTGATATACACTAAGCAGGCGTGTTAATTAGCTTTGACATAACCACTGCGGTTACAAAATAGAGCATATATTTAATGTGTGATGTTATTTTTCGGTTGTAGAGATGTATGAAGAACACACAGACAAACAAACTGAGATTTCTAGTTTTATTGTGAGATGAGCAAAAATTGACTTTTTGTAGCAAATCAACTCGTGTGTCCCAGTGTTTATTATATCTGTCAATCTAAAATCCAACTAGCTATGAAGTGACTCAGGAGCATTTTGAAGTACAAGTGCCAACACACATCCAAAGGCAGGACTTTGACATCTTCTAAGAACAAGTTTCTTGTCTGTGCTCTAAAGAGGGAGAATATGCCAGCATAGCGCCTCGGCTGACAACACAATACATCGCATTAACTCTGCAAATGATTTCATGCACAGTTGGTGGTGGGAGGAATTGAATGTGATCTGATCCCTTACCTCACGCACTCACGGAATCCCATCACAAGCAAGCTTTTTCCACGTGAAACTGAGAACCTCTTGTGAGTATTACATGTCGGTGATATCGTCTGAGAACACGTCTTTCACTGAAATAATGAACCCTCCAGCACTGTGGCAGGCCCTGTGTGCCAAAACATGATAAATAAATATGTAAGTGATGCTGAAACATGATATGGAGGCTGCGTGACGTGATGCCAGGCCAAAGTGCACTTGGACTAGCTAGTTTGCAAGTTAACTTAGTTTATCTTTTGAAGGTGTGAAGTAGGTTTAGGCCGATATATTAGGCCTTCATTAAAAATGCAATCCGGTTCATTACTCCTGGTTTCAGTTAGCTCCCGTCAGTGTGGCTCATTTAATCATCCCTTTTACATTGATGATTAAAGTCTCAGAAATAAGCCTCTGTTTTCATCAGGGCAGGATTAAAGCCGGCGACAGGTCATTTAACAAGCCTTTACATGTATTTGAAGACATCTTCAGAATCCTCACAGACTTTGATATCTTGCCTACCGCCACTGGTGTAGTTTGAAACTGTTCATTTCTTCTGCCATGTGGCAAAGTGGAAATGATAGCTCCTTACTCTGAGAACTCTGAGTGTTAATTAAAGTCATCTACTTCAAGATCATGCAAATGGACAACAAACAAACTTATTAAAACAAAAACAATGATATTAAGTGACCTCTGGAGTGTGTGGGGACCCCAGTTGGTAGGATGAGGGTTAAAGGTGCTAAATTCAATATTCAGAGTATAAACTGAGCATCAAAACTATTTGCTTTGTATATATATATAAATATAAATATATATATATATATATATATGGTGGAGAAATGTCTACCTGAGCAGAGAATGAAGTCACTCTCCCTGTCTGTGTTGTAATCGAGCTTCTGATTTGTTTTGTGTGCGTGACCGTCACCATCTTCCCAATCTTGTATTCAGCACCTTTAATTTAGTAATGTTTACAAGGCAGTGGTGTAAGATTAAAGGTCAAGGGATCGTGAAAATGATCATGAGGAGAGCATTATGGTCCAACATTTCTTGGTAATCTCCCCAGTTTTTGTTGCTCCGAGCTACTGTGTGCCCGGACAGATGGATGGAGCAACAGACCAGCATTGCCATCTTAAAGGACGAGCTTAAAAGGTATGTTTTATCCTCCCTAAGCTGTGTCTTACATGGCTCTCTGAGTCAGCTCTCAGTACTTTTGCAGCTTCGAGCTCGGTCAGTGTGGTTTGGAGTTCAGTTTGTACTTCCAGATATCAGCCTTACTTCACTCTTTACTTCAGTGCTTAGGGTTTTGGGTTCGGGTCAGCTGTCTCGGCGCTGTGCTCAGTACATTTCCGGCTGCTGTTTCAAATGAAGTGTTTAGAGAGCAGAGCTAGGTCAGAGCTGGGCTAGCTGTTACCCCCCTGCTCCCAGTCTTTATGCTAAGCTAGGCTAACTATGTCCTGATTTGAGATTAATATCTGTAAGAGCCAAATTCAATGTGATGTTAAATATTCACTTGTATTTACATGTTTAACTTTAATCACATCTGTTTCTACTTTGAATGTTACAAGGATGTCGTTATAATTTGTTATAGTAAGAAATACATGTAAGTGACAGACAACTGTCACTTTAAGGACACTTTGCGACAGTTACTGACAGTTGTGAGTAATATCTGAAGCAGTACGGAGCCGCATAGTTTTCCGAACGTGTTATGAACCGTGTTATGAACCGTGTTATATGGAACGATGTACGTGTATTAAGTTGTGGATAACCTGTGGATACTTTAAGTATGTCCAAGTAATCAGCGTACTTTTAGGAAGAAAGGAAGTTGATTGACTGACTTGTACGAAGGAAATTGGATCAATAAAAACACGTATTGCTTTCATCTACGAGCGGCGTCGGTGTGAGCTATGTGCTAAGGACAAGAAACACGCGTCAACTTAAGGTTTACATTCTGCTAAAGATTTGGAGCTACAATATCCATGTCATCTCACTGTCGAAGAGGAAGCAAACAAGCTAATTTCCAAAAAGGTTAAACTATTCCTTCACGATGGATAGAAACAACTTTTCCTTCTACAGTAACTTACTCTGACCTCTGAATCAGCAGCACTGAAAGCAACTTCAAACACATTCATATCCCTCCCTGATCCCCGTGTTTTCAGAAAAGTTCACTGAAGGACTTTATATTTGTTATTTAATCTCTCGCTGTATTTGCTCCAGTACACACTACACTCGCCTGTGACTTGTCCTCACCAACACATTGTAGCGAGGGCATGCATTTCACTACGGCTACAGGTGTGAGATGGCGAATCTTGATTTAGGTACCTTATGAGCTGTGAAAACAATAGCCCCAGCATGTCTCAAGTAATCCAGCAATCTGATGCCGTCTCAGCTGAGGAGTGTTTATCCGAGAGCCGCTTTCTCTTCGTCCAGCCCCGTATCCTATGAATTACAGTCAATTTGGATGATTTCTAATTTACATTGGGTGCCAATGTTTAGTGCTGATGAAAGGAGAAGTGTGTTCTTTACAAAGAGGGGTGGGAGCTGTAGCTCAGTACATATAGGGGGCCAGTAATGGTACAGCTGATGGTTGGTGGTTTGATCCACAACCACGTCAGTCCACATGCTTAGGTGTGAGATACTGAACCCTTAATACAAACAGGAAAAATAAAGGATGAAGACGTCTGCCTACTGAATGTGATGTAAGGATGTGACAGTCATAGTGGTGGGTAGGGTCCATTCTCAGTGAATGTGACGCGACGGCTTCAAGTTTCTACATCGCGCTACAGTAAGTTGGATACTGGACCACGAATGGCTTCTACCTCAGAAGTTCTTTTCATTAATTAGAGCTGACGAAACAGATGCTCCAATTAATGATGCTGGAGTTGTTCTGGAGAGTGAAACGCGTCAAAGAATGGACAGGTTTAACTTTCTACTCACCTTGCCGACTGTCATTCCTATAAAATACTGCCCACTTTTTCAAGGGTTCACACTTTGTTACAGCAACATTTTTATTGGCTGTGAGAAATGTTCAGCTTCACCTTCAGCTGATGTCTTGGCCTTTTTTCCCTTGCTGAATTTTTCCACCAATACCATCACTAGAGGGCTCACTGAACGGAGGACATCAAGGCAAGACAACGTGCTAATGTGGAACAAAATGCACCGTATGATAGATCCGTCTCACCTTAATGTCGGTGTGTGATGTTATCTGATTCTTGTTTGGCTATTACAGAGAAACAGTATGCCTTCTGGCTTCCTTTATGGCTCACTGAGATCAGTCAGATCAACAAACATGCTTCGTTTATCAGTATTGTAATTTGTCTCTGAAGACAAGTTAATAGTCTCTTTACAAGGACACATCAAGAAAGCAATGAAAAATAGCCTATTAAACCGTTTTCTCTCTTATTTTCTATCTCTGGCACACAGTCAGCCAGAAGCACATTATACCTTTATCAAAGATAACTACTCCAAGGACCTCCAGGAGCCATATGCCTTTGATTGAAGAAAAGAAGCTGCTAATCTGTCAAAAAAGATGAAAGATACACAGCTGAGCTGAAGGCGTTTCTTTTCTGTCTGGAAACAAATCTTCAGCTCATTCTGACATAGCCAGCTATGAAATATAATTTCTCTAATTTGGAGATTCTGGCTTGACATGCTAGTTTGAAAGTAATCACCTCCATCAGTATTTTGTCAGTGTCTACCAGCTGGCTGCTGGATCAAACACAGCTCAACAGCATTTCCAGCATGAAGCTGAAAGCCTGACAAATGGAATAACCATAGGGTGTTTTAGAAAATAACACTCATTCTTCTCACACTTCCAACTCAACTCAAGACTGAGTGAAAAACAGGAAAGTGAAAATGCCCAAAAGCATCTGCAGAGTTTGATTGGTATTGTATCTATTGCCTGAGAAAACATGAATCACTGCACAATTCTGAGAAAAGGATGCTGTGGTGAAACATCTGAAACAGTAGATGAAGTCTTTATTGAAGTCAAATTACATTCTCACTAGCAGTCTAGTGTTTGCAGTTACACAACTTTCTTACTGAGATCTGAAGATTCTGCAGCTCTACGTGACACAACTTCACACATCAATCCCAGGAGCCATTAGTATGAGTCGACACAAGTCAACACTGATTTTAAAGAAGAAACATGTTAAGTTATTAAACTGTCGATTTTAAATGTCCATTAGATCCTGCAAAGCAACTATCTGGTTCAACATATTGCAGTTGCGCACAAAGACACTTTATAACCTAAGTTCTGCATTGGCCTAAAACTGAGACCTGAACCTGAGTGGATCTGATTGGTTCTGTCAAATTTCACTTCCCAAACACAAATCCTCTTTCCACTAGGCATGGCATATCACATGCATTGGTCAAAGTCAGAGATACTTCCTTATAGATAGTATTTATATAATAAGACCTGAACTCTAAACAAGCCAAAAACTTTAAACAACAAAATTACCTGAAAATGACCCCAAACCTGTTTCAAGACACAACAGGTTTATCAAAAGTCTCTGATGCTTTTAGTTTGTTAACTTCAAGTTTCCCTTCCCAACGAATGACCTCACAGCAAATATTGTTCAACATTTACAGCCTTTGCTTCCAGTACAATGGCTGCTCCTAAGAGGTTAGCATCGATGCTACAATAGCATCAGTTATATCAGAAGTTACAGAAATAATTCTTGAATCAGCATTTCTTTATGCTTCATTAAGTTGTCATGAAGTACATTGTTGGATGGGCAATGCTTTACTTCATGTCAAGTAGGCTTATTGTGCTTGATTTTGTATTTAGTGTAAAACCAGCATTTGACAACTGGGTTCAACTCAATTCAATTTAGGCTTCTGAAATTGAAGCAAAAGGTCTGTTTTTGATCGTTAGACCTTTATGATGAATTATGACAATGTTGTTAGGATTTATAACACGGTTGGACATCCAGACCACCTTAAAGGTAGGAAGACCCCATATTCTTAGGACTTTAGTTGGATGTACTGTACTTCGATGAATTGTACCAGGATCATTTTTATGACAGCGGTTTCTGTTTTTATCATAACCACAGTAATCAAAAAAACGTTTGGGACTCAGGAGGCTCCGTAAAAGACAAATCAAAGTTACATTACATTACAAGAGTAAATGGTGTGACTGTGAAAGTTTGACCAACACCACTAAAACAAGTCATTTTCCTCAAAATCTGAACACTGAGACACTGACATTGCATTTCAGTCTCACGCACAACTAACTGTCCCAAAAGCGGATTTCCTCTGTCAGACTCAGCAGTGCAGAGACAGCAAGAGAAAATCCACGTCAATCTGCAAAGGGGGGCCGCTGATGCTGAAATAGCAACTCATTCACAGCTAGATTTGCTGCAAATTATACACAGACTTCCTGTCTTTGTGCTCTGTCACCCAGTGGCTGCTACACATATCGAGAGGTGGAGGAAATGGCTTTGAGGAATTAGAAAATGCTGCTCTGACATTCCATCCCTGTCATGGCACTCTTATGTTCTGTTGAGGACATAGAAAACATTCCATCTTGAGACAATAACATCCTTGAAGAAACAGCTAGACTTTGAAATAACACTGTTCTCTTTAAAGCATACTTGACGTTTACTACAGCTTGGCTTTTATTTTTATAGTTTTGTCCATTTGGTGCATTTAGGAACACATGCACATAGCAGGACTTAGAATTGCATGTTATTTGCCCGCCAGCATGGCCGATGTTAGAGACTGTGATGATCAACTCCAAGACCTTCCTTTAGCTCGACGTTCCCTCTTCTTCTTGGAAACAGCAGTTGGCCGGATAACCAAAAGTCAAGGTCCACTTGCTCGCTTGTTCCAGTGCTTTCTACTGTATTGCATGGTTTCCATGCAGATGGTGTTTGCGCCGTGCAAATAAAGTTAGCTAGTTTGTACCTAATGTTAAGTATTCAACAGTTGTATTAACGTCTGTATGTAGTCAACAACTGACTGTCAAATCAAATAAAGAAAGTTCCATTTAATAATATCTCAACAATATTTATTGTCAGATTTCAAATTGAACTGGTTGAATTATAAATAATACATACTCTAATAATAAATAAATGTTCTCTCGCTTCAAGTAAAATAAGAGCTGGATTAAAGAATAAATTACATAATGGAAAGCTTTTGAAAAACTTGACTCTTAAAATAAAGTACTTCATTTTACAAAAATGAATTTAACTGAATTGCCCTGCGGCTTTAAATTCAGCTAATTCAGGGTGAAGTGATGTCAACCAAGAAAAGCTTGATATTGTATTTTTCTCATCTTCTAATAAGAATGTGTGAGCATGGACTTTATCTGTGGTTATTAAACCACTTGTTTCAGCTCTATTCCTCTCTGTTAACATCATTGTTGGGCAGTGAATTCATGCGTTAGGATTCTGATCATATTGGGCTCTTAGGTTTATTATCTGAGTCTATTTTTTGTCTCGTTGTGGCGCTTCACATTACTGCTTTTAATAATCGTCAAAGTCTCTGACACAAACTGGTTTTAAACTACCCATTGGAAGAATGAACATTTCAGAGTTTGTCCACTAAACATTATTATTACTATATAATGCTTGGTTTTGTTCTCTCAAGTATTTCCTATTATGGCTCTATGTGGAAGGCATTACAGGTCCTTTGACATCTCTTGGTCCGGCTGTTCAACTATTTGGTCTCAAGTATCAGATTACAGCAAATGCATGTTGGTTGAAAGATATTCCTGGTCCCTAGAGCTTGAAATCATAGTTACATAAGAAGTGGACGTAGTTACTGTGATCACCCATTGGTTTGTGGACGACATTTTTGAAGTCATTTTGGCTGTTTGCCATCTTGATTTTTGTCAAATGCCATCTTGGATTTTTGCAACCAGAAGTGCATCCGGTTCTCATTTCCATGGCGTCAAAAACCAACACTTTTTCACTACAACAGAGAGGGAACGAAGAGAGAGGTCAACACCTTTTATTGGGTCACAGGGTACAGCAGCCTATTGTTACTGTAAATGTTGAGTCCATGGATGGCGTTTAGGGCTCAAGGATCCTTGGAAATTAAGCTAAATGACTTAGCCGCCATTTTGAGTGGTATGTCCCGACAGTTGTTCACTTTTATGTTAAAGAATATCATGAACTCTGCAGCCTCTGTGGACCACTAGCAGAGCTCTGGTGTGTTTAACACAGGGTTTTGTATTGTAAAGTAAAACAGAGTTTTGCCGTACCTCACCCATCACCACTGCGCGCACACACACACACACACACACACACACACACACACACACACACACAC
>NW_022280042.1:910349-967149 GCF_004355925.1 Anarrhichthys ocellatus
CACACACACACACACACACACACACACACACACACACACACACACACTAAAAGACATCTAAATGTTCAAGTTGCCCATGTTTCTGTCGATCATTATTTCACTACAGGCTCTTAAAGCTTTTCAAATGGAAATAGCTTGTTTGTAGGCTGTAGCTGTTGGTTACTGTTACCATTGTTAAGAGTGAAGATGCATGTGGCGATGCTTTACTTCCTGCGACGCAGCAACCTGCCTGTAATCAGGTGGGTAAACAGCATTTGGCTGCATCCCAGTCCCTGCACAGCATTTTGATCACACTCCTGTGACACAGAACACCTGTGGACGGCTGCTGGAGATAAGACTTGTCAAGCGCGCTGAGTAGCAGCACCGTCCCTGCATACCAATGGTCTGCAGGGGGACAAACAGCGTCTCAAGGTAATTCTATTGTGAAGGCCTTTTCACCAAAATGGGCGCAGAAATTTTAATTAGTTCCGTTACTGTGGATGATTAAATCAACCTGGCACCGGTAATCTCTAAGCAAAGACAGAGCTGGAATGCACCAAGATATTCCCCCCTGCTCGTCTTCCAACAGTGCTGCCTGGAGTGCATACAGTATGTCACATTTGGATTCAAGACCACATTCAGCCTTTATTTGTTTTCGGCTCTGATAGCAGGTAGCAAATAGAATGAAATGTGACAGTATTGTACCCGTAATTACCAGATAAGAATGTCTGTTTTCTGCAAAAATCCACCTCCTATCACAATCCGTCTGTCTTCAGAACTGTTATTGTGGAGTAACACAAGGTCACCACGTTGTCCTATTCGAATGCTATCAAAGACTTGCCTTCACGGGATGTCAGTGCAGTGCTGTGTCTCACATTTACAATAAAGGTCTTGACTCTAAAAAAACCAATTCAAATAATGTGGAGGAAGAAATACTGCTGCTGTGTCATTGTAATGTCCAACATTCAAGTATGTGGAATATTTGCGCTCTAACTTCTGTATATGACTTTGCTTGTAAAGACTTAAGACTTGACCTTCAGGTTCAGTTGTTTAATTTAATCCCGTTTTATTTTGGTTTGTGTTTGAGACATTGGGAGATACTTAGTGTCTTGAAGTAATATAGATGGTACTGTTATTTCCGTTGTACTCTGTGGTGATCCAGTATTTCCAGGAACTGCCTGATTGTCTCTTGACAATATCAGTTGAACTGATCCTGGGGAAACACTGCGATGTCCAGCAGATCAGAATGGGCTTTACATCTGAACAACTGCAAAGTGCTGAGGTGCCGCGTTAAGTAGATAAACTAATAACAATACAAGTTCTATAAGCACAGGCGGAGCCCTCTACTGGACTCTATGGGAAATACTCTCCTTCAATCACGAGCACGATTAAATAAGCGTGCTCATGAATGCGGTACAGTATGTCCCATAGAGTGCAGTAGTGTTTGGAGTAGTGTGTGAGTTCGAACAATGCCATCACATGATGATTCTGTTTTTATTTATTCAAATATCTATTTGTTTAATGATGTGTATTTATGTGATTTTGATGTGGAATTTCTTTTGAGAATTTTTATCCTTGCAACCAAACACCTTATTTCCTGGAATCCCAGAAGGATTGGCCTATTGACAGCAGCAATTTGTTTGGCAGGAGTCACTATCACCTCAATCCACCTTCGTCCTGCGTGGAAAAATTCTACAAAGAGCGGCAAATTATTCATTACTGACCGACTCTCTGAAATCCCAGCTTCCTCTTTCGCAGACTGCCCTTGTATGTAAATTTAAAGATACATTCTCACCTCATTATAGATAGCGGTAATGAGAAACAGGGAAAAGAGCATGTACTTGTCACTATTGGCTTGAGTGTGTTGATAAATAGTACCAATTAGCGGTAACCTTCAAGGGGCCACTCGAGGTTTTGCCACAAAATCAGCTTTGTTTGGCTGGAACAAGTCCTCATGCTCAAGTGATTGAACATCTCAAAACTGTGAAGAACTAAGTTTATCCTCAGCGGTGCATGCCTCCAGAGTTTCAACTTAAGTTTGTCCTTAACTGAAGGAGTTCCATTCTGTTAGAGGCTTTTATTGCTCAGAGAAAGTGCATTTACTCCACCAACATGTTATTTTTATATAAATATTATGGTGCATCTTTCCATTTGACCCTGATGTACCGAGTGCCAGTAAGCTCTCACCTCATGGTCATGACAGAGTTAGAGCTTTTGCTTCTGTGCCTGCCGGCTGGTGAGAGCTGTTTCCGCTGGACAGCATGCGCAAACATTTGACGAATGCACAAGCCAGGCTGTTTACTTCCTTGGATTTCACCAAGTTGCAACCTCATAACCTTCGACACAGTCAGTTTTCGTGGAAAGGAGTCTGGAAAATAGCATTCCTACTTTCACTTATATCTTTTTTTAAATGATATATCTTCCCAATATCACTTTGCATTTGGAAATGTCCGTCCATAAAGCCCAATATCACTCATTTGCCTCAATAGGCTTTACAATCAGTACAGCACCCAGCACCCTCTGTCCTTAGACCCTCCAATCAGAAAAGGGAAAAGTCCAGGAAGAGGAGGAATCCCTCTCCTATAGACAGATGTGTCGTAGATGCGTGTACAGAACGCAAACATGATGAAAACTCAGATTTGATCAAGTACGGAGAAATTGATGAGAACATTTGACTTGCAGTGTATCTTGTGTTGTGATAAACCAAAACTTGTGAATTCAGCATGAGTCCAAGGGATGTTTTGAGTACCACAACGCAAGCATGATGGTGTTCACTGGAAACACCAGGACATCCACAACTCCCTGCTTGGAATCGAGGGGTTCTCTTTCGCCGGAGCGGACAGAAACAAACTGTGGGTGAAAAACAGAGATAGCAGCATGCCTAGGTGTGTGAATAACAACAGCTGGAAACATTCTGCTGCCCCGATGTTGAGGTCTTTTGTATGAGCTTGAGTCTCAAGCTCATACAAAAGACCTCAACACCTTCCGAGGGATTTTGGTAGCGATGTTGTTTGTGCTGTTTATGTCCCTCCCACTGGGAATGCAGCAAGAGCAGCAGCTCACATTGCAGACTGTGTTAAAGGGTACATTTTTCAATCTGGACTCTATTTTCCCATGTTTTTTGTATCTAAGTGATTGCAGCCGGCAGCAACAAAATGAGCTGCAATGAAAAAGGCTTCTCCTCTTCCTCAATGTACGTCCACTAAACGTACCTGTTTTTACATCTGAAAGGCTCAGATTGTTATCATAAGTGTCACATTATAGAAAAGAGCTGATGAAATAATAAAACATTTTTCTTTACCTTTTACTTGATCCAGTCTTTTTGCTATTGTGTCACACAACACTTTTTTTCTCAAATATTCTCCATATTATTACATGTGAACTAATCTGATCTGATTCATGCATGCTTTTTCTTATTTGTGTATTGTTTGACCCATGAACATGGATGTCCTTATAGCAATCAATTGCTTTCAATGAGGAGAGAGCAATGCTTACAGTTAAAATCCTTTAATATTCAGAAAGACGCTGCAGTGTCCAGCACCCTGCCAGTGCTGTTCTGCAAGAGAAAAAAAAAAATGCTACATGGACACACAGCTTGAGGTTGTTGTGTTTATACAGTTTTAAACTGGACAAGGTAATTTGTCTTCGATTGATTTATTCTTTTCTTCTCTTTTTTCTCCTGAGGGGGTTTAGGAGAAACATGTCAGAATCCAGTAATCTCCAAATAAGTAGATTTATTTCTCATAATTGAAGTCAATGTAAAGCATTGAAAATATTCTAACTAAAGCGTAAACTTAAACTGACCGATATTTCTCGACGTCTACATTAAGTTTTGCTGCTGTCCCCATCCACAGCAGTATACTGCTTTGTTCCCGTGCTGGTACTCCTGTCTGTTTCTCCTTCTAATAGCTATCTATCCAAGTATATATAACTGTAGTAACACACCAACTATGGAGAAGTAGCTCATACAACCACACTTCAAGTAACCTATCCCTTTAAGTTAGCGGTGATACATTTGGTTCTCAGGCTGCTGTCCGTGGTGCTGATCAAAGGCTGGTTTTCAGGGTGAGAGTTGCACGGTGAACCTTTCCACTGCGGCATAGTGATGGTCTGCTTTGCAATCGTCTGGAGTGGTTGTGTGTATCCGGGCATGTGTGTGTGGGAGAGGGCCCAAGAAAGAACCCTTCACTGGGGCCAATCACATGCTGTGTACACCCTGTTGTACAATGACAGTAAAATCACCTTGTTACCTTGTAACATTCCTGTTTCTGTTAGCTAATGCAAGTTACAACAAATGATAACTATGACAACAGTACATATGTTACATCTCGTTAAAATGTCGCATTTAAATGAAGCAGGACTTCCCACAGACAGCCAGTTTAGTATTGATCAATGATAGTGACTGATGCGATTTCTAATGAAAGCACTGACCATCACTTCAATAATTAAATGCTTTTCTTTTGTGCCAGCGAAGCGCCACTTAATCACGTTATCCACTCTAACAGGGAGCTGCACACAGATCTGTGCGGCTCGGTCGTGACGCGCAGGATGTGGCTTCATTGAGTTTCTTAAGAAGCTCTTAAACTGAGGGGGAGCTCCTTGAGATGTTCACACATCAAAAGTAATTAATTCCTCTAAAGTTGATAATCACAGCGTTAATTATACCTGTTTACATCTTCAGAGGTATAATCAGAAAGCCCCATGCGTATTCATGAGTCTTTGATTATATATGCAGTTTAACATAGAAGAGTTTACTCCAGAGGCACCTAAAAGGAAATGACATTAATGCATGATTAATGCCGTTAAAGAGAGCAATCATTGGTTTGTCCAAACAGGAAAGGGATGATGTTGTTGAAAGAAGTTCCATGTGGCTGTTTGGTTTTAATTGCTGTGTTTAAAACACAACTCAGGGTTAAGTACGTGTTAGCATGGTCATTATGGAGAATGGAGAATAGTGCAGCATAAATGTATAATAGAAAGGGATAGTGTCACGGTTTAGGCTTTGCCCCCTGTGTTCCTGTGTTCCTGTCTCTGTGTCTGTGTCCCCTGATTGCACTCATCCTACTCACCTGCCCAGTCCACCCAGCTGCCTTCAATCTCCTCATCACCCCACACATATATACTCCCCTGCTTTCCCTGTTCTGGTTGTCAGATCGTCCTCGTTCGTTCCCCTGTCTGTCCCAGTATTTTGTCCCCCTCGTGTTTGCTCGGTGCTCTAGCGTTTGCTCCTGATTCATCCCTTTGCCTTTCTTTTGTGTTTTTGGATCTTTTTCCCCGCTCCGTTGGAGTCCCTTTAAGTTTGTTTATGATATTTTTGACCAGTAAAGATTCCTAAGTTTAAACTTCATCTCGTCTCCTGTGTCTGCGTTTGAGTCTCCGATCTGCCCCTCGGGCGTGACAGAGCACATTTCATGAATCAGCCAGTGTTTTCCCTTTCGGTCATTATTTACTTATAATGTACTTTGCTTTGCTATTGTCTAATGAGAAATGAGGACAACAATTTCACTTAAAGGATTTTCCTTTTTAATGAAACAGCTACAAAATGTGCAATAATCACATCAAATAAATTGCAGCAATAGCCCATAAAAAGAATGTGCTCATACGTAGGCCTCAAAACCAATGAATAAATAAATAGTCTGCAGCCTATCCCAACATATGAAATAAACGACCTGGCTTTGTTGAGACGATCTCCTGCGCCGGCACACACACACACACACACACACCCTCTACACACAGCAGACAGCACTCTCCGTCTGTGAATAACTCATAAGTAAGGGATAATATGTCTTTATTGTGAAATGAATCCCGACAGGGTGAGCAGAACGCCGGCACAAAGCGTAAAAAAAACCTTAAAACATGATGCATATGTGATGTGATTACCATGGCAAAGCATTTGGTATTGAGGGGGGATCTTTGTCAAAGAAAAGGGGCAATTTAGAGAAGCATTTTGGATTTCTACAGTTGGCAAAAGGATACTTCCAGTTAATTTCAACCTGTTATATTTCCTGTTAATGTGGCTATTGCACTGTAAACCCGAATAAGTTACCAGAACTCAAAAGAATTGAGGCAATCGATTACCTCAATTTTTTTGAGTTCTCCAGAACTTTTTTTTAATTTTCCAGAACTTAAAAGCTTGGATGACTTGCTACTTGTACCTTTTGATAACAGTTAAATTAAAGTGCTCATTTAGCTCAACTCAATTATTCTCAGTTATTATGACTTAAAATTTCAAGTTTTCAAACCACTAGAATAAGTTCACAGAACTTTAAAAAATAAGTACACAACCACATCATTTCATATTAACCAAACTCAATGTTTATTAGTTTGTTTTCATTGTTTTAAGTACACATTAGTCAAACATGTTGAATTTGTTTTCTTAAAAAGATGTGACTCGAAACTTAACATTTTCGAGGCAATTGATTGCCTCAATTATATTGAGTTTAACTAACTCAATATGAACAGTAGTAATGGAAGTAGTAGAAGTGGTAGTAAACCTGACAGTGTCAATGACGACAGAGATTCTCACAGGGTCATGGTCACTGATGACAGTAAGGAGGCCCACTGCAACACCATCAAGCTCTGGCTCATCAGACTCGTCCTGAATGAATGAAAAAGAGATACTAATCACAAACTAACACATGGAACAGAACAGATGACATATAATGTATCTTTCTTTAACCAAGTCCAATTGAAAACCAATACCTCTTTTACAAGGGCGACCTGGGTCTCATTGTAAGAGGTGAAAAACATAAGATCCATGTTCTGCACACACGAATCAGAGAATCTAAGTGGTGTGAGATAGACTGAAACCACGCTAAAGGACATTTACAGGAAAATGTTTTAATGAACATCTTATCATTTGCCAATACAGTTCCTTTGTAGTGAGGAGAAATAAAACAGACCATACATAAACTGTATGGGTAGACTAAACAAAGGTAAGTCCTAAAAGATATTAGTATTTTGATGAACTGTTTACATAATACACAGTAGAATCTGTTAGTGACTTAAGGAGACTCATTGTGCAGGTTCTGAAAAATCCAGAAACGTCCTCGTGCAGATACACAGGAAGGGCGTGGAGAACAGTAGTGCGCTTGGTGTGGATGTCATGGATTTCCTATTCAGATAAAAATAGAATTGTACATACTGAAGGGTTTACTGAACAAAGCTGATTATAAACAGTCCAATCAGAACATATGTCCACAAATAACCTGTTCACATCTTTAATGCTATCAGACAAATGGCAAACAAAAAGTGGACTAATTGCAAAATTCACAAAGCTCATTGAACCTGTTCGAAGTTCCACCGGTTCAACCTATGAAGTGTGGAATAATCTATTTACCTGTTCATCGTGGATTTTTAAAATTTCAGCCAGAGCATCTGCTGTCTTCCCAGTTTTGAGGCCTTCTGTCTGAATAAGGTCATCAGTTGAGGAAGATGACGATCAAGCTCAGAAATAGAATGTGTTGGGCAGGTTCTGATTCGTAATCCGCTGGAACTCTGCATACAACTACATTGAAATAACAGCAGGAGGAGAATACAGCAACACTTAAAAAAAACAGTTCAATTTGAAGAATCTAGCACACATTTATAAAGCAGAAAATAGCAGCCAAATGAGTAAGAATCACAATTTTCACTTAAAAAGAGAGAGCTGATCCATATTACCTCAGACTCTATTTTGAGAGCAGGCCAGAGGTCCATGAGCTCGTTCACTGGTGGGCAGGACATCACTATGGTCTGTCGGCGTAGGGGAAATGTGGTCTCCATCATCTTTCTAATGAAGGGCAGGGTTCTTCTCAGTCTTCTTGACTTCTTCAACAATTGTCTGCCTCAACTGCTCAAGGCTTGAAGGATCCTTTCCTTGGGGAAAGTTGGGTAGGAAGTTGACTTCTGCCCGCCTGGGTCTTTTAATGTTGGAATGTGAAGATTCATTTTCATGATTTCTTCTACTTCTTTTTCCAGCATTAACAGTGACCTCCTGACATCCAGCCTGTCTCATCTGAAATGTGCAAATGCAATTAGTGTAGAGGCATGGAAGAGGGCTGATTCTGGAATAGTGGCTGTGCTGCAGCCTAGTGTCTAAATAACTGTATTCTGGAGGTGAAAGAAGCTGCGCACAACTTACACTTCCAGATCATTTTGGAACCAGCAACCTAAAAGGCAAAGAAAAAAATAACAAAGTTTAGACCACCATCTAAAACTTTTAAAACAGAAAAGATGGTATATATGAACATAACACATTCATGAATCGTTGACTTGAATACGGCAAAACGTTTTATTTTGATCAAACAGGCAAATAGAAGATGAGCAATATATTGCTTTAGATTGATGCAAATGCTATGCCATATTCCAATTATTATTCATCACAGTTTGTCTTTTTTTTTTCTTCAAACAATATTTTTCTGTGCAGTTCTTTGATATTTCTTACTTAGGCACTCTTCCCACAACACGTGTGATTCCCATGCAACAACCTGTGATGTCCTGACACCCAGGTTAGGAACCACTGGTATAATGCACTGACATAAACATAGTTGTCAATAAATAATTTGTTGGTGGCATATCTGAACATTTCATTTATGCAGCTTACATGCAAGTCTCAATAACACCACCGTAAATTACTAGCTATTTAGTATTTACCATGCAGGGTCTAACAATAACGTGCTATTTTATTTGCCACGGTATACATGTCTTGAATAACTTACTTAGCTTGACAAAACCTGTTGTCTGAAGTTTGGTGGCGTTAGCTCAGAACAATAGTGTAGCCTAATCTTTATCTGCAACTGTGAAGAAATTCCAGGTTTACACAAAAATGAATGAACAGAATGACGTGCAATAAAACAAAAGAAATGCCACAGAGACGCGAGTGACGGCAAGTTTGATGCAGAAACTCCGGGCGCTACTCCTGGACCAGCCGAGAAGCGCGGGAGGCCAGTATTTGACTTAACTAGCTTGTTTCACTGAAAAGAAGACTGCAGTTTTAAGATGCACCGTTAAGTAACGTTAGCTAGCGTACGTTCGTTAGCCGCCTTTTTCTCAGTCAAACAAGCTAATTTAGTGCTCCTCGGCTGTTCAGAGATGCACCTTCAAGTAACGTTAGCTAGCGCTAACCTACGTTCGTTAGCTAACCATTTAATCAAAAATTATTAGTTAAAATTACTCAAAAGGAAGAACATGTTACACCAACTTGACATAATTAGGTTCGAACTTTTTTTAAAACTTTGAGTATACACTACTTAATCTATTTGAATACTTTGGACGTTCGGGTTTACAGTGTGGGAATCTCACTCAGGCCTTCTGTTATAAATGTATCATCTTGAATCCAATCTGAGATATTGCTGACTAACAAAGGAGGTCAACAAGGACCCACAGCTTCATTTTTCCCTGGGGCTCCATAGCTGGTTAATCCAGACACATGTCGGTGTTTTACCTTTCTGCAAACCACAGAGTTGGTTGAATAGCAGAAACTCACAATGCCATGTTAACGTAACAATGTGACTAACATAAATAAATCACAACCACCCTGAGCAGACTCTTACTTAACGTTACATAACACTCAAACTCACTACTCACACGGGACACAAACAACGGTGAAAGTCCTGTACGTGTTTGACCCACACACCACATCTCCCACCTAAGCCTTAGTGGACTTTCTCACTTGTTATACACCTTATTATAAAACGCAACTTTCAACAATAACTTCTCAAAGTTCGAAGTGATTGCTAATATTCCACAGTTGCATAAGTGAGATTGCGCTGGGCCACTCAGTGTGTGATCTCATCTATGATTTAGCCAAGAGGATCAATATCGCAGTATACATTCTGCATAATTGTGGGAGTGTTTGATCAATACCTGTGTCTCAATAACTGAGCTGAGATTTCTAAAATTGTAAAACTCAGTTTACAGCGTGCAGTGTGTATTTTGATGCAGTGTGGACACTCTGGATGTGTTGGAGAAAAACAGCAATAAAAGTCAAATTAATAGTCCCACATTATTAAGCATCTGCCTCGCTAAGCTTCTTATATTCTTATAGCCGTTCAATAAACCCACAGCGCTGCAAATGTGAGAAGATGGTAAGAGCAATTTCCTTTAACTTTGTTTTAAAATCTATTCATGCTTTATTCTGCACTCCACAAAAGATCGGCAATCCACAAACTGCTGACGCTGACTGCTCATCATGCCGCCTCAGCAACTTGCAAACAAACATCAGCCGTAACTTTCTTCCGGAGTGACTTCCAAAACAGCTGCGTATGAAATTGGACGGCTCGAATTAAAAATTCACCATTTGTTTTGCTTCTCCCAGTCTGACAGAGGGATCAGTGCGAGTCACTGGGTGCAGTAGTGCAGGGAGCTCCCATTCCAGATGTCTGCTGTGTGCAGCACCCTGATGAACACGGCGCCCAAAGCCCCGGGTGGGCCTGGGGTTCTGTTAATGAGCAGAGCCGCGAGGACGTGTGTGTCTGGACGACGGCCACCTGTAGAAAGAGCTCTGTGGGAGGTGAGAAGGAGGCAATCGACTGCTAGCAGCATCTGGTCTCTGGGAGTGTAAAATATGAAAGCAGCTGGGTACATGGGTGTCATGCGTGGGCACGGATACTGCTGCAGTCATTTAGGGTGTTGTGGGTTTGGCTGTATCATGCTGCAGTTTGCCTCAAGTACACAGTCTGCCTTTATTTTCATCACTGAAGCTCTGCCAGTTTTTAATTGCACTTGCAGAATAATAATAAATCACTTTTATATAGCGCTTTTCAAAATACCCAAAGACTCTTAAATCAAACCCAAGCTTGTTATGTCTTTTCAAATGAATACAACACAATTATGTTATGACCGTAGTCTGCAGACTGGCAACCCAAAGATGCTGATTGAGGTTATATGACATGCAAGGTCAACTGGCCCTTTTCCAACCAAAGATACGTTGAATGTCGAACCATCAAATAAGTTTCATAAATATGTTTCATCAGCTTCATATCACGCTTTAAGTTAACACAATTTGGTTACGGTTCAGATCAAATAATTATGTAATAACTTACAGTAACAAACGTAAGTGGTATGAATATTTGACAACCTCCCTTACGTTGCGTAACAACATTACGTAACAAGCGCAAAGTCAACATTTACTTTTGGATTCACACGGGACATGAACTGCAGTCTGGGTGAAAGTTCTCCGTTTGTTTGACCAGATGCTTTACTTTCCACAATGGTCCCTCGATGTATGACTTCACTTGCTCTGACCAGATAGAAAAACATTGACCTTCAACGTTTCCATGCTTTGCAGAAATGTACAATGTCAAAATTGTTTCCTGGCCACTGGGCTGATATTCTCATCACTGTATACACAGTTACTACAAACCAGGGTCCGGAAATATCAATAACACAGTACTCAGAGGCATGAGGTTAAAACTGTCTGTAGTGGGAAGAGGTGATGTTGACACTCAGTCAATCAGAAGAAGACCTGTTCCACCCTGCAGATGGCGAACAGAGAGCCTCTTGTTCAATCCAGATAAGCTCCATCTAAGCTCAAGGGTCCAATCACTAGCTGTTCTGAGCTTTCAACCACATTTCACTTTAATGAGGTGTGGTTGAAAGCCTACAAAATGTGTCATACTAAGTATCATGAATGAAGGTTCCACTATCAGAAATCTCCCCTGAAAATGTTTCACCCAGTGGCCTTCATGAGACCCTGGATTAAAGCAGGACATTGACAAGTGATGTGTGTGTAACATGCTACAGCCTAGTTGCCTCGGCTTGCATCCATGGAATCTTTCTGCCACATGATTTCTGTACATATGTATGCTTTTTGGAGATTAATCTTTTTCTACTTATTCCTCTTCTCTACCTTGTCCTCCTGTTTTGTAAATTCACCAGGTAATCTTCTGTCTTTATCACAGTTTTCTGACTAGTTTAAGAGCCCCCCACACACTCTGAGCAGAAACTGTTTGCCTGGCTACACCGGTTAATCTAGACCAAGGACTGATGAGAGATGAGGCTGAGCTGATTTATGTCGCTTCTCATTACAAGCTAACATGGTCTAACACTTACTTGGGGGCTGGAGTGTCTGTATGTGTGTGTGTGTATGTAGCTGCACGGGTGTGGACGGCTGACAACAATGGATGGAGCGGGCTGCAGGTCTGACCTTGGCAGCTGCTCTCCGGAGAATCAGTCACTCTTTAAAAAAAAAAAAAAAAGGCAGCTTGGGTAAATGTGTGAGATGAAGGAGCTCCTGTATGAACGAGATGAACACTGCTTCTCAACGTCATAGACTGCAAAGGACGTTTGGGGATTTTAGGGGCACTGTAAAGTTCTGTTCCTTCTCTTTCTGGCATCTTTTTTTCTCTTTTTATTTTTCTCATGGGTAGGCCTGGCCTCCGTACTCGCTACCTTTAAGGTATCGACTAAAGTAACCCAGTGCCAAATAGTTTTGACTTCTTTAGTCAAATAATACCTGCAATCGAAATAAAAGGGTGGTGATCTGCGGTAACCGCAGACATGTACTTTAGATACGAATGTACAACATGTACATTCGTATCTAAAGTAAGTAAAGGCATCCATGCACTGCTAGTAGTTTCTTTTCAGAGCATATTGATGACCTGAAACCTCTTGTATCCACTTGAGATGTGAGATCATTTTGCATAGGGTAAAAAAAGTACTTCCATGAGTTGCATTGAATAAAGCTCCTCATTATAAGTGAGCTCCTCACTTATAGTACTCCTCGGAAGTGTAGCCTGAGGACAGCACTTGGATAAATGTACTTAATGCAGTTACTGAGAGTTGCTCGCGGAGAGATGTACTTCCTGTGCTGCATCTGAGCCCAACGTGAGTCATGTCTGCCAGATGCAGGGAGAGCATGGATCACTGCAGATGATGACAGCGTAATGTGGCATGTACTACGTTTCCTTAACCAAAATCACACAACAAGCGCATTCGTGTCAAACAGCAGCCTCGGATCAAAATAGCAAAGAGTGTGCCGTATGCA
Source organism: Anarrhichthys ocellatus (assembly GCF_004355925.1). NCBI lineage: Eukaryota > Metazoa > Chordata > Actinopteri > Perciformes > Anarhichadidae > Anarrhichthys > Anarrhichthys ocellatus. The sequence continues at coordinate 923,296 of NW_022280042.1, forward strand.
GTCCTCATGAGGCAACCCTGTCAAGTACAACAGTTATATTGAACAATTCTGAAAATTGCAATAGCAACATTAGTAAAGGTTAGGTGAGGTCTTTTTTTTCTTTACCTAATCCCATGTGCAGAGCCAAACCAGCAATGTATGTATCCTCCTAATCCTACTACCAACAAATGAACTACTTCCTCCTGTTTCAGTAACATTTGATTAAAAAAAAAAAAAAAAAACAGTGACCAGTGGCTGCAGAAAATTGCTGAGTCTTTACTAAAAATCCCACTAGATGTGTGAGGTGTTTTTAAAGGTTAACATATTCAGTAGGAACCAATTAGCTTGGAGCTTAAAGACACGGACATTAGGGAAGTCAGAAGATATCGAGAGGAAGTCAGAAGTCGAGAGACTTACCAGCAGTCTGATGGCAGTTTATGAAATAGTCAAGAAATGTAGTCTCTTGGTTTGTACAGCGACACGAATTGCCAGCTTCTTTCGTGCCCATCAAAAAGACTTTACAAAACAATAGTTGGGTTTATGCAAAAAAACACTTTGTTAAGTGGATGGGGGTGAAGAGGAAGTCAGGCGACGTAGTATGAAGAGTGACAAAGTCGATGCAGGGAGGAGGTCGGGGCGGATGGATGGATCAAACAAACACCCAGGATACAGCTGATCGTATTTTGCCAAGTTACGCAAGTTACTTAAAAGGTTATTCTAACCCAAACCACGCAGTTTTGTTGCCTAAACCTAAATTTACGGCTGATGTATTAAGATCAGTGGTGATGACCACTGATGACACCCATTCAATCGGCTGGTAACGTTCAAAGTGGGTGGTCTCTTTCCTGACAACGTACACAAAGCTGGCTTACGAAAGAAACGTTTCATCCAGTTTGGAGTGGAACAACTTGACTGACCTCACTCCCATCCAACACCTTTGATATGAACTGGAACACATACGCAGTGATTTTAAAGACAATTCAAATGACAGTGAATACTCTGTGAATCCTACTATGAAAGGCTACTGTGATATAACCTGCTGTATAATCAGATCTACTGTTAACAACACATTAACATCAGTATACAAACAGTTAAGACGATGCATACAGTTGGAAATATACACTTATATCACATAATAAGGAGGATGTGCAGCTGTGCTGACAATTTTCTACTTGAACAAAAGGAAATTTCCTCTTGATAGCTTTCTAATATGGTGTCCCAAGGCAGCAGCACTTCTAATGGAAGGCTGACAGGTAATATAGGTATGTTCTGACACATTCTTTCTCAATGTCCTTCTGTCAAATTGAAAAATACTGCATGGATATGAGATGCGTCTTCGGCCGCTCCGACCCCGTAGGGAGCAAATGCAAATGATAAACACAGCAAGCAGTGTGTTTCCACTTGAGCCTGTCAGATAAATGCCTGATGTTCCTACCTTGATCCTGCTAAAGGAAGATGCAAGAGGAGTGTTTGTGTGCTATCATAGAGAAGATAAAATCAGAGGCTGGCACATTTTAATATAGATCCTTTTAGTCCTCCTAGTTTCCACACATATAGTTGTATACTGTGGATTTTTTAGGTGATATTCTGGTAGCTGAATCCACAGTTTCCAAGCTATATTAAGGAGTTGTTTGTCTTGTTTGCCGGTCTTCATCCTTGAAGCCTTTTTGGAAACCCCAAAATACTGTGAAAAAATCACTAAGGTAAATGGGGCAGAAAGCACACACTGGAACTGGACAGTTACTGAGAAACACAGTTTAAGTTGCTGCTGTTCCTCTCATGGACGGCCACAAGGGGGAACAAGGATTCCAAGGATTAATTTGCCTTAAAAGGCCTTTGGTGCTTTTAGATACTGTCTGTATGCCACCAGACTGAGAAGTTGAACAATCCACATTCTCGCTCCTGCTCATACAGTAGTGCTGTTCTGTGCGTAAATGATGGCGTGGCCGTTTGGATCAAGTGCACATCCTGAGCGGGCCCATTGCTTGGCTTGTCGGGGGGGCATGCCTGTTCAGAGCGCGTTACCGTTCGGAATGCATGAACGCTTGGAGCCACATTGTCTTGAACGCTCATCACACGTTGACTCCAGGGAAGTGAAGAAGAGTCAATGAGCTGCGGCTTGCAAAGGCCCGCTGTGGACGACGTGCTCGACTCTCGTCCACAGAGCCCCGAAGCTCCGCCCCCGCCGCTGTACAGAGCGCTACCACTTGTTTATCAAACGTTTTTTACTATCACAGGTGTTGCTGTTGACGATGTGGGACACCGCACGTCTTTTGGTGCCCAACAATCCACCCACCAAATGTGAAGTAGATGGGATGAACGGTTCCCGAGATATGCAAAGGACACACATGCACAGACTGACAGGCATGACCAGTGCTTTAAAGTTAGATGCCTTTTTAAAAAAGAAATCAAAAGCAACTGGAAAAATGATGGCGTGCGACTGCTATTTATTATTTCAGAAATGTCATCACGAATGGCTCCATAAAAAGTGAATGAAGGCTAAATTATGGATATGGTGAACCTGAGTACTAGTTATTATTTTAATGTAATTTATAGCTGTTACTTTGCAGCATGAGGTACACAGGAGGACACTGAAAACAGGAGCAGGTGCCTCTGCATGGCTCACACTAAAACACATTCTTTAATGAGGACACAGAGGCAACATTAGTTGCAAACAAAAATCACTTATTTATGATGCATGCTCTGTTTGGTCATCCATGTATGCGAAGCAGACTCATTTTTCACTGTCATCCTTTCCTCCTTACTCGGCTGCTAGGGGATCACAGGACCTTCCAAGACAAACTCCTCACTGGCCGTTCACTCTGTAATTATCGACAGCCGTGACACCCCCGATGATTTATTGTCATTATTTTAGCAGGAGATAAAATGTAAATCTGGATAATGGCTGTCATTTTCAGGATCAGTACAGGGAAACTTAGCATAAAGATTGATTCTCGTCCATCGGCTGGTCAGAGTCAGGAAATTAAGCAGTGAGTCATTTGCCCAGTGCGGTGGAAGATGCTTTGTGATGGTTCGGGCTGAGAGCATATCACGATTCCGTCACTTTATTCCTGCTCCTCACAGAGGACTCACATAATCATCAGGGAGGCAGAAGCTGTCTGCTGATGAATAAATATCTGTACAAGAGCAACTGGGAAATGGAAAACTAATGACAAACTGGTGGGTCGGTTTATGCGAACGAATATTTCTGTTTGATAAAACGGTCCAGCCATGAAAACATGGTGTTGTTTTAAACTGGGTGTAAGCTACAGATATACAGGACATCATATATCTGATGTTGTGGTGTAGAACAATGGGTTTTTCTGTATGAAATCAACGGGGCATTTAAAGGGAACCTGTTCATACATACATGTCCGTTTTTCAATCACGGTATAGTTCTGTAAATGTTTTATACTTTTACAGTGCTTTTTTATTATTCATGTGCTTTGTTGCTTTGAGCAATCAGCAAAAAAAATTATATCTCTGGATCTGGAAAAAGTACATTTTGATGTTCCCTACATCAAAATGTAGGGAACATTGTGCTCAAATGTATGCTCAAATGCTGAGGACAGGACAAGTGTAGATATGTCTGAATGACCATGACAAATTGGTGTCATTTGGCTTTTAGGTGGTGCTGTAGCATCATCTAAATCTAGAATCGCTGTGTCTGTCTATCTTTGCATGTATGTATGACCGTCCTTAGCATCTCTCGAGAGCCGTTTATCCAATCAACTCACACTTAGCGGGTTTAGTGGCCATTTGAGGAACTGCAGTGTTTTGCATTTTTGCGTTGGATTCATTTCTCAGGACTGGAGGTTGCTGCTTGATGGGCACTCGCTCAGAACAGGTCTAGATAACTGAAATAGTTCTCAGAATAGAGCCCACATATTGACTTTATTCCACCTTTTTTATGCGAACAAAAAATATTTTTGTTGTATAAACAGCCGTAAAGTCAACATTATACTTTTGAGGCGAAGGAGACAAATGTCCTTATTTCTGAGCTGATGGATTGGCCTCACTTTGAACCATGCCAGGCAGATGGTGTGAACAGTTGTAAGTGACAAACAAAGGCATCTGCTGCAAACGGACAATACTGCTTCATTTTGTTTGGAGAGGTTTGGATACTTTTCAGATGAATTTTTTGACTTTAGTTTTTCTACATATTTGGAATAAAAACAAGGAAATAAAATCAAGAGTTTTGAAATTCATATAGGTTCACTGTAAAACAAAGACCAAACCAAGTGTGTGCTTCATCTCAAGTTGTGTATTCCATATTCAAAGATTTGATGGTCACTTCATTTAAGTTTTTTCTTTGTTTGCATACAAAGCAGAATCAGTTTGAATATAAATGTGAAATGTGTCATTGTTATTATGCGTTAGCAGCAGGGATGTGCTGTATGATTGATGATTGCATTGATCTAACTCACACAGGCCTCGCCGTCTACTGGACTCTCTGGGTAATACTCTCCCCCAATCCCCAGCATGCGTTTGCCCACTGGAAATTTCCATAAATGTAGCCATCAAATCAGAACTTGTTTACCCAAATATGTGTGGATAGTATACACATCAGCTCACATCTCTGTCTGACTATCCTTTTTCTCGTCCGAACAGCGATTCGCCCACTGACTGCCTACCTTCACGGACGTAGTTGCCGCTTAAAGAACCTTGTCCGTGTCTGTTATGTACTGATCTTCACAGCCTCTCGAAATCATCGCTCCAGTGGCCAACGTTCCACCCCTGCCTCCGCTTCAGTTTGTCGTGGCATCCTGTCAGCAGCCACTGAGGACATGGCTCCGGTTGCAGCTTTGGTGGATTTTGTCAGGGTGCCATCCTTTCCCTGCTTAGCTCCTCAAAGGGACGGGTTGAGTAGTTCTGGACTGTCTGTATGGGTTAAGAAGACCATCCAGGAAGCAAGAGCGGGATCCACTATTTCCTGTTACAAGGCAAAGTGGTCAGGGTTCCGAGGCTGGTGTGAGGAAAGGAAGCTAGATCCCCTGTCATGTGGAGTTGGGTTGGGCGTAGGATAGTCAGGCAGCGAGGTGTGCTTCCTCATATACTGTCGGGTCTGCAAGTATTAGGGTAGGGGCGTCCTGATTGGCTGGTTACGCTTATGCACATTTTCGGTGGGCGAATGCGTGTTTGTGATTGGAAGAGGATATTACCCATAGTATCCAGTAGAGGGCTTCGCCTGTGCTTATAGAACTAGGGTTACAATATGGTAACCTTCAGCATTGCCAATGATTCCCAAAATGAGATATACGACCATTCTATTCAATGTTATGAAATGGTCACAAAGTAAGCAACTCTCACTCTACATGGACTCTTAGTGAAACGTTTACTAGCATTGTGTAACTTACAACTGTGCCATTGCAGATGTATTGATGTGATTAATGTATTCAGAGTTTTATTGCTGTGATATTGTTGGAGTCAGGATATTTGGGTCGCTGGCTTCGCCACAGTGGATGTGTTAGTTATACTTAAGACAGACAAAGGGTCTTTCATGCCCACCAACCATCTCTTCTAACCTGACACATTATCCCACACATATCACAATCCATTATGCTCTGTATTGGTCTTAAACAGAGCTGTACAGCAGAGGGGAAATTAAAAAGGATCTGATTGTTCTGATCTGACCATGTGTGTTCGGGCTTGTCCATGCAGCAGAATGCACTAGACGGAACAAAGAGGCACACTCTGAACAGCGCACACCCAACAGGCAAACACATACTCTCTCTTTGGTTTTCTTTAGTTTACTTTGATTACTATTTTGTGTTTCACCTTTATTGTCTTGTAAATGGATGTTTGTGGAATATAAACCTTTGTCTATCTAATGTTGGTAATTTGTGTTTGTTTTATGTTTCAAAATTGATAGTTTAGTACAACTAAACAGTAGACAATAATAATTTGCTATTTTCCTTTTGTTACGAAATGTGGTTCTCCCAGGTGGTTTTATTAATTCATTTGCCATTTTAATGCCGTTTTAGTTACTGCACCAACATCATTTTGGTGCCTTGTTATTAGTGATATGTCAATAACTTTATTAATATAGATTTTAAATATATTAATATTAAATATTTGCAAATAACCAGACATGCCTATTCGAACATAGCCTAACAAATCCTGCATTAAAGTTAAAGCACGCTGCAGGTCTGCTTGTGTTCATTGTCGCCCACACAGTCACGGCTGTTCACCTTCGTGTTATTTGAAACACTTTTAAACTCCTGCCTTTGACCGGAGGGTCTGGGTAAGGCACGGAGGCCATTTCTAAAATTTCAGCCCGACTTCCACCACCGCTCCCCCGCTCATGACTCTATAACTTGGCAGCAGTCACTGTGGATACACACCATCACAGAGACAGACAGCAAGCTGCCTGCCAGCTCTGGTTTTCACCATCTAATCTGCTCTATAGACATGTTCAATAATGAAACTCACTGCATTGTTATTCATAACTATCTCACTCTCACTTTCATCACTGAACAAATGATATTGTGTATTAGCTCGTTTGGAACACGTCTTCTCTTCATTAGGTATGATTTGGTTTAGAGAGACAGGAGACTCTGCTGCTCCCTGTGTGTGCAGTCATGTTACTGCACGCACTATCTTCCCACATCACGACCCAGTGAGCAGGACGAGGTGACACTATGTTCAACAGAACAGTGCCCTCTGAGGCACTACGCACACTATGAAGGGCAGAAAGTTTGATCGTGCATCTGATCAATCCAATCATCTTTAATAACTACATTGTCTGAATGCAAAAGGAACATTTTCATTCGCAGAGTCAATGCATAAACGGAGTGAAATGCAGCAAATATACAGTATTTTATTTAATCTTTACTTAATTAGGTAGTCTCATTGAGACAAAGATCTTTATTCCAGGAGAGACTTCAGCACATGAAACATTCACAAGAACACAATCAACAAAACAGAAACACTAAAAACAAGGAATTAAAAACGGTTACAAGGACCATGAACTGTCACGATCAGGCTTTGCCTTGGGTGTTTTGTGTGGTTTTCTGTAGCTCCTCACTTCCTTCACCTGTCCCTAATCAGTTCATTCAGTGCACCTGCCAGTCACTCTCCCTCATCAGCACAACTCTCCTCATCTGTTCTAGTCACTATTTAAACCCTGTCTTTCACTCACTCACTGCCAGATCATTGTTTGTTTTCTACCTACCCGCCCGTTTTGCTCGTCCTGTTCCCGGTTTTTCAGCCTGCCTGTTCTGCCTTGTCCAGCCGGATTTTCCCCCTCGTTTCTTGTCCTTGGATTCCCTGTGTGTTTTTGGTTTGTTCATTAAACCCTTTTTTCACTTCACCTGACTGTCTGCATTTGAGTCCTCACGGGGTGACCATGGCTCACTGGCTTAAGAGGGTTGTCTGGCAGGGTCAACGGTTCGATCCTCGACTGGGACGTGCCACGTGTCGTAGTGTCCCTGAGCAAGACACTGAACCCCGGCGCCTGTCATTGGCAGCCCACTGCTCCCTATATACAGAGATGGGTCAAATGCAGAGGTCAAATTTCGTGTATATGTATACGACGATAAAAAGGGTTTCTTTCTTCATTATGTCCCGTGACATGAACAAACATCAGTTAAAGCTTTCAAATCTCCCAGGAGAACACAAGGCAGAGTAACTATCCTCCGGTTATATTAAGGTAAAAGATTCCTTTGTTTGACATTACTTTGCGTCTTTTAAGGTCAATCACATTCTGCATTATTCAGTCTCATAATAAGATTGTTTTTTGCTACTCCAGAGAACCAAAATAAAGGCATCAGGTTCAGTACGGAGCTGTCACTTAACAGAATTAGATTTCCTCCCCATTGGTCCATTCAGTGCTGATGATGCAGGATGAAATAGCCCAAACAGGGCGATCCATGAGTTGCATGTCAGTCTGGAGAAGCTCATGTTTACAGCTCTTGGTTTGTTTGAAAGAAGTCGATGCAATTACATTTGGGGATTGATTCCCCCACATTCAACATATTCTATGTTTTCCAGAAATGCATAATGCCAACATTGTTTCCTGGCAACTGGACTGTCATTTTATTAAATTATGATATTTTCATGGCGAACATGAAACATAGCAACTTACACCTCCAGCAGACACAGCATGTAAATCTAATGGCACGCTCCTTTAAGCTCTGTGTTTGGTCCCCACCAACTCGTAAGACACATCTTGGCTTCTAAATGCTCCATTACATTCACCAGCTAGTCTCTAGTTGTTTGATGCTGAGTTGGTGCAGGTAGTGGAGGCTGCAGTGGGTTTATTAGAGCTAGTGGAGGCTGCAGTGGGTTTATTAGAGCTAGTAGAGGCTGCAGTGGGTTTATTAGAGCTAGTGGAGGCTGCAGTGGGTTTATTAGAGCTAGTGGAGGCTGCAGTAGGTTTATTAGAGCTAGTGGAGGCTGCAGTAGGTTTATTAGAGCTAGTGGAGGCTGCAGTGGGTTTATTAAAGCTACATGTAAGCAGGCTAATGAGAGCAAAGTTGGACTGTCGTAAAACCAAAACAAGAAAAAGGCTTTTAGAACTGTGGAGCTGAGGGGAACTAGATAATGCATCGCTACGAGCAAAACGCTGCACATAGTAACAATGTATTGGTGATATAGATACATCAAAATATTGGTTATTGCAAATAAATATATTCTATTTCTTTGCAGCACAAAGTTAGTCAGAAGAAATGTTTCCGTTTCCTGCAGAATAAGAAGTTCCAACCCGGGAAAACAGAGTAGTAAGAAGCTTTATCGTCTCGTCCGAGAGCTCCTTGTTGATAGAGCCCGTCTCAAGGGCTTCTTTGGACTGAAGTGAAGTGCAGTGCAGCTAAAGATAACACACAATCAAGTCCGAGTCCATGGCGGTGCTCCAAAAGGAATTCACCCAATACAGAAAGCACACAAGCAGTGCAGGTCTGGTCCAAACACTGTCCCCCTCTGCTAGATTATCTAAATGAATGCATCTATCTTTACCTCTGCAACATCTTTGATTAAAAGCTATTAAAGACACCTGACACACTGAGACAGTGTGCCTCCAGCGTCCCTGCTGTGCTGCAGGTGCTCCTGTCTGACACAACAAACCGGTGAAAAGGTGCGGGTGTGTGTTCAGGAATAAAGCTGCAGTATTGCAGAGAGCAGTGCTATAGAATGGAGATGGTTTAGTGTGTGGGTGACAGATCTGTTGACAGCTATAGCTGACTATTTCATTACATACTGTGATACATGACGGCCCGTGTACCTCCAATCACACTAGCAGAAACAAAGATGGGATTTGGAGTGAGCTTCTTTAATTGATACTCAATACCAAAGTATGATTATATTAGTAGGTTTGTTTTTAATGGACTGGGGCTCATTTGTCTTCCAACCTTCTAGATTTCAAAATAAAAGCAAACAAGTTTAAAAAAGTAATAAATGCAGGTAGTGTTGTTCCAATTGAATTATCATATTATTGGAATATCTTAATGAGTTTACTTTTACCAGCAGATATTATAGATTAAAGTTGCTCTCCACAAATGTATTGTGCTTACTATAACTTGAATTTGATGTTTGACATCTTGTGTCCAGAAGTTAAAGCTACAATTTGTTGATTGTTTGATTTCTTATATCTGAGTTAGGAGCAAAGTGTGAAAAATGCCTGCTGTTCTTGACGATGTCTTCTGTCGGGGTGCAGCTGCAAAATGTGTTGTTCTTTGGTGACGTGAGAGTGACGTCGTTGGAGGCAGGGAAGAGCTGCAGCTTTGGAAGCTGTGGGGTGCTAATGCTAATGGAATCCCAAAATCGGAGTGCAGGGGAAGTTATGGACGAGTATCTTTTGCATTGTAGATTTTACAAGGTGGAGCCTTTGCTCAAATTGCACTTCGACACCAACAAACAGAATCACTCTGCTGTAATGGATGTCAGCATCAGCATCAGCTATATACGTATATATATATGTATATACGTATATATATATGTATATACGTATATATATATATATATACGTATATATATATATATACGTATATACATACATATATATTTGTCTAAAAGGCCTTCGCTGCTGAATTCTGGTTGGATGATAACAGACTTGAGTTATGTTTTCTGTGGCAGAGGATGCTCTTTTCTGACAAATGTTGCTTTACTGTTGCAATAGTATTGCATTGTTATTGCTACTCCTTTCCCTCTTTATTAGGTACACCCGCACAATCCAATGCAGTCCATTACATTAGCTCTGCCACATATTCAACCTCTACAAAGCTAGGAATGGTGTTTATTTAACGATGATTATTACCGGAATCTTTGTGTCATGGTGTATTATTTAAAATGCTATTTAGGCTTTCTCTGTAATATCCCCAAAGTGAATACATTGACAGAGTAGATTAAAATAGCATACATTCAGCAGCAGGCTCACAGGGTTTTCAGATGTTTCTTTTAAATATTAAAGCTATCCTGTGGAGTTTCTTACCATTAGTAGAACTATGGAGCACTGTTTATGTATCATGAGGAGGGAAATTCATCCAACACGTTTGTTCGGCCTCAAGGATACACACATATTTTGACCATAGACAGTCTTGAGCAGCGGTGGAACTATTCTGATCCTCTAAGTAAAAGTACCAACAAAACTGGAAGAAGAGAGGTGATTAATGGGAGGGAAAAGAAGAAAAAAGGCAAACTACTCAGACATCTGGCATGTGACAAGGACCCACAACTACACACTTTGTAAGGGGTCTAAGACAAAAATAGTGTATTTGTATGAAGCTATCTTTTGTTTTTGTGTACAATCTTCATCTGAAAAGTATCTTAACCTGTCAGACAAAGCTAGTGTTGAATAACAGTTCAACGTTCCCCTCTGAAATGTGGTTAAACAGAAGGAGAAAGCACTCTGGCATAACATTGAGAAAAGAACAAGTACCTTCAAATTGTACTTAACTGTAGTGCTTGAGTAAATCAACTACTGGAATGCTGTGCAACATGCATTTGTAACAGACCATTAAACCACCAGAAGGTGCAAGACCTTTATTAAAGAATAAAGTGATCTTTTATGGCTGCTGTTTGTAGCTGCTGTTTTGTGTGTTTTATTTGAATGTCAGATATCCTGACATTGTAATAATCTTCAATGATTAAACAAAAATGCTGTTTTATTCTTCTTCCAGCCGCTGTCATTCTAATACAGCAAACCAATAGTAATAGTGGCATCCCCAATGGAAGGCTGGCCTTCAGTCCCCTTAATAAAGTTTCTTTACCTCTAACCAGCTGTTTCTGCTTTCAAGATAACACTGCAGCCCAGACAGACAAAGAGCAGCCTATCAGAGGGCTGCTTCATCGGCCCCACTTTTATTGCTGTCTGGTCCTCCCTTGATTTCAGAGATGAAAATTCAGAAAACAAGGGAGCAGAAATGAGCGTGCCTTCGTTTCCACCCCCACAGACTCTCCATGCATATCTACACATCCATTGTTATTGGACTCTATGTGACCTCTGGCTGTTTGAAATTCATCACTGCACGGCCGAGCTATTAAGCGTCACGTAATATCGCCACACATATTTCAATCTAATAACTCCCCCCCTTGTTTAATGATTAAAACAAATGGCATTTTATTCCTCGCCTCTAAATGGACTGTTTTAGTATGTTTCCCTGCGCATCTGTTGGCAAATGATAATGTGGGGCATGAAAATGTGCCATCTTCTATTTATAGGCTGGCAGCCTAATAACTTGTGTCTGACGTTTCTTATAGAAGTAAGATAAGCAGAGGACCTCACCGAGGAGGCTACTGTTGGTATTCCGTGTGAAATCTAAAGTAAATGTTGAGTTTGAACATAACTTAAGTTATGGAACAAACATACTTGTTTGAACCCAAACCATGTTTTTTTCCCTTAAACTTACCAGGTAGTTGTGCTGCTTAAACCTAACCAAACTGAGCATTTCACAACATCAACCAATATTTAAACATGTGACTGTTAAATTTAGGATGACCTCCTGCCTGTAGGGGCACTAATTTAATGTAGGAGGTTAGGAACAAGTGGCCGATGTGGGTCAGCATGTCTATGGACCATATCTCCATAATTCAAGACTAATAGGAAACTGCTTCAACTGCTTTCTCTTCCTGTATGAGAACTCATAAGATCGACTATATGATATTTTTATGTAAATTTCTCGACAATTCAGATGCCAAGATATTTGTATTCTCTTGCTCTCCCAATGTCAGACACATTCGCAGTGGATTGATACAAGTTTTTGAAAATAATACCTCTGGCTCTGGAGAAGAGCCTGCATTTTGATTTGTTTGTACCAGTTTTAGATTCATAAGTGCAACAGGTGTTGAAGTAGAGTTGCAAAACCTCAATGGCTCATTGCAAAGAGTCTGCAATACAATGGACTATCAGCATATATAGTAAAGGGACCCAATACTGATTCCTGCGGTACACATTTTGCAATGGACTCATTGGAAGAGCGGGTCGACCTTCAATCAAAGGATCGGCGGTTCGACCCCCAGCTCTGCTAGTCCATGTTGATGTGTCATTGGGCTTAACCTCTAGTTCCAGTAGGCTGTTCCTGTGCTGTGTGAATGGCTATGAATGATTCAATAGACCGAATGGGCACCTTGCATGGTAGCCCCTGCCATTAGTGTATGAATGGGTATTATTATTTTTTCCTTTCTGAGAAGCAGAGCCTTTTGTAAATTGTGAAATTGTGTTCCTTGTCCCTGTAGGAGCTGCTAAGCCAAGGTGGTGGGGTTGGTGTCTCCCTTCGTGTGCTGTGTGGTTTGGTGTACCCCTGGTTCGGAACCCTCACGTGTGGTTGTGTGAGTGTTGTGTTGTGTACACATGTGATCGGGGTGCCTCCTCTTTTGGGATCCTCACCTGTACTGGTCCACTTCGCCACTGGTAAGCCGCAGCTCTACACCTCTCTAAATGCATAAGGCTGTTTTTATTAGTAGTTTGCGTTTAAAATTATCTGTGAACCACTGTTTTTGTAATAAATAAAGATGAATTGTTTTGTAGTGGAACCATGTATCCGGCTAATCTGTATAATGAACCTGAGTGTCCTCTGAATCTTTGATACTTTGGGCAAAACTTAATCTTTAGGTGAAAATCCTAAGGTGGCGTTGTTGCTCTGACTATTGGTTAATGTCCACGTAAACTTTAAACCACATCCCCTCGTCTCGCCACATACACATAGTCTAGCATTGCTTCTACCATAAATAATAAAGTTTAAAAACTAAAAACTTCACTCAGCACTAGTTCCAGCAGGAATATGATTCAAAATTGGATAGAAATTAACATCGGCAACCAAGATAAAAGATTTCTCTGATTTGTTCTGGCAAAAATGCCATTTATATTTCTCTGTCCCATAATGTTAGCTTAGTATTTATGCATGAACTCTGTAAACATACAGAGCCCAGTGAAGAAGGAAGCATTTGTTGTGAAGGGATAGAGTGGACCAAAGTGAAGGGCATGTAGCAGAATTAGCTGTGTCTTCAACCACCAGTGGGTGCTCGGCTGACATCTGAGTATCAGTCAGTCATGCTGCAGATAGCTGGCAAGGTCATTAATTGTGAAAGGAAAATGAAACAAACTGTGCTGGAAAAAAGGAAAAATAGTTGACTAGAAAACCAAATGTCTAAATAGTTGCCCAAAAGTGGTCTCTTTCTTTGGTGCAGCATCTTTAAAGGCCTGCCCACCGACACAGCACGCTCGCCAAACAACTGGGGCTAGCGATATGGAATATGCTATGCAGCTGCTAATCAGACAAATGACAACGCAAACAGATGCTGATAATAATGACCAAGCTTTATGGTTTGATAAACAAGCACCACAAGATGATAATCATACAACTGAGATGGGTGAGGGAGATGCCGTCACCAGCACACACTATTCCAGCACATTGGCTAAACCCATATTCCCAGTGAACAATGAATCAATACTGTTAGGAGAGGTCCCCATCATTTAAAGGACGTTTTAAGGGAGCCATGGATCACACCATCGTTTTAAGGACAGATATTTCCTGCAGAGGAAAAATGGAGAAACCATTCGTGGGTTAGTGTTCTCACAATCATCCAATTCAGTCATCTGTGTGTGCAGTGACCTATTTGGCGAAGTCAAAGTCTCTTTTGCGGAGGTTTCAGACTCCAGGTTCATGTCATGAAGTCAAATGTGCACCATGCCAACATGGATAGCCGGCTGGAGCTGGAAACACACAGCACAATTGACAGCCCTTTCCAAGAAATGCAAATGCTGAAAAGAAAAAAAACATGGCATGATATAATGAAGAGGTTCATTGCCAAAGTCTGTCACCTTGCAGAACGAAACCTTGCTCTTTCCGAGGCCATTTTCTCGGTCTGGTGTAGCTGCTTGCCAAGTTTGACCCAGTGATGAGCAAACACGTCGGAGAACAGGGAACAAAGAGATTACTGACCCCTACATGAGGAGAAGCAAACTAAATGAGACAGTCACACTAATTGGAGACAAGACACTGGAAGCTCTAATAGAGAGAGTAAAACAAACAAATTACTACTCTGAACAAACAGAGCAGCTCTCTGTGACACTGCACTTCAATAAATGCCAAGTCAGTGTCGGGGCTACTGTCAGGGATCATTTTGTCGGTTTGCTACCAGTGCTTGACACATCAGGTGAAGGCTTAACGGACGGCTTCTTGAAGCAGGAGAGGATAGGATTGGACATCTCAAAATGCAGGAAGCAATTAACCTAAACTGCATGTCTTTGGACTGTGGGAGGAACCTGGAGAACCCCATGCTGACATGGGGAGAACATACATGCTCTACACAGAAGGGCCGGCCAGCGGGTTCGAATCCGGCGCCGACTTGGTGTGAAGGGACGGTTCCAACTACCTTTACACCACCACCAACGCATCAAACAGCATTGATGTGAAATTGTGACAGTTGCGACATTTTAAATAAAGAAAAAAGTTTTGAATAGATTTGCACAGGCAGACTTACTAAGGAAGCTACTGCGTTATTTTATTAAATTTCCTATTGTGGATTGTCCTCTGGTAAACAGTTACAGTTTATATGTTTAGGGCTTTTATTGTGAAAGGAACAAAACAAGTGAATCTGGTATGCGCTGCCTTTTTCAAGGCTGAAAGGAACAATAAAGCATAGAGGCAACTCATAACCCGTGTTGAATATGTCCGTTCCACACAATGTGATTGTCACGGTTCAGGGCTGGGCTAAGACTCATGAGCAGAGACCCACACTGGAGACGAGGTGAAGTTTAGAAATAAGAATCTGTACTGGTCATCAAAAGAGAAATAAACAAAAACTCAAAGCGACTCCAAACGGGAGCGAGCAAAAACAAACAAAAAGGCAAAGTCCAAAATCATTGAATCCACACGAGGGAACAGCACGGGAGACACAAGGAGCACAAGGGGAAGAACAATGACGATCTGACAGCCGGAGCGGGGAAAGCAGGTGAGTATATGTGAGTGGGGTAATGAGAGGATTGGAGGCAGCTGGGGGGACCAGGCAGGTGAGTAGGATGAGTGCAATCAGGGGAACACACACACACACACAGATAGACACAGAGACACGATGAAACTAACGGGATGTTACAGTGATCTGTTGATGCTTTTATTTCTGGTATGAAAGCTTGGATAAATCAACCTTGTCCTGGAAAAAAATGCAGTTTTCATTATTGCTGCATGTTTTCTTCATGTTTGTACATGTCTGTTCATTAGTTGCTTTGTTTTTAAAGTGACTTTAATTCATTTGAGTGATGTTGCTAGCTTTGTCTGTTCGTCCATGACTGTTTCAATATTACATAAGTGCTTTTTTACTGCTAAAGGTAAAAAACAAGTCAGATGTTTTGTACTCTGTAAAAGCATACTGTCAGCAGGATTTGACATTATCATTTTTTATTGCTTAGAAAATTCTGCAGCAGTTTGTACACCAACTACGTTAGAAGAATGCTACAGCGTTTCCCAACCAGATGTACGACACAGAGTGTACCATTCAGCAGTGCCTTACGTCTTTCGTACAGTGAGGCAGTGAATAGATCATTCATTGGCATATGGAAACATGTAAGCATTATCTCTAGATTAATTGGCCCAGTAATTACTGGCCGACTTTAAAATGATGAGCTGTCTGATGAGGAGGGTCATTGAGGTTTTTATACAGATGAAATGAGGAGCTCATTATACTGAACAGCTTAGAAAAGAGGAAATGAATGCAACAAGAACAGCGGAGCCATTACGCAGCAACCCATAATGGCAAAATGAAAATGCTTGTACCGTCGGTGAGGAAGGACTGAGTATAATCTGTGTTCATGCTGCCCAACCTTCTCATGCATTTGTGTTGGAACTCATTGTCCTTCCATACGGACCATTTTCCTCCCTTTTCAAAATGTATCCCTGATTATGACAGGGTGTGATATTATTGTAGCACCAGTCATTTGCATCTCTCTGTGGTGAAATGAACTCATTTCATGGTCCGCTGGGCGGTTCGGGGCGTGGGGGCACAAATAAGTGAGAATTGCCACTTGGCCGGTGTTTGGATGGCCGGGGCACAGACATGAGGGAGTTGGAGAAATGTGAAAATTAGGCCTAAGTAATGCGGCC
This sequence comes from Anarrhichthys ocellatus, assembly GCF_004355925.1. NCBI lineage: Eukaryota > Metazoa > Chordata > Actinopteri > Perciformes > Anarhichadidae > Anarrhichthys > Anarrhichthys ocellatus. The sequence goes on from NW_022280042.1 coordinate 939,807, forward strand.
ATGGCGCACATTAGTGCAAAGAGATCTGCATATTGCTTTCCTTCACATGCAGTAAAAAGAGATGGATCATATCCCGAGCCTTTTAGCCCACAGGAGGCAGCTCTCCTGTCACTGATGTCACTCTCAACCTCCTGGACTGAGCTCAGATCTGAACCTGAGCCAAGACTCCTGCAATGCAATACGTCAAGGTCATTTTGAGCTGCTACTTTTAGCATTCATCATCAATAAATGATTGCCATATTAATTTTGAGACATTAGTATAATTACTGCAGACAAATGAGCCCATTGCTGAGGAGGCTGGCAGCCTCTACTGCAGTCTGTACAGCGTTTTACACTGTGCGACACACAGGTGGATGAAAAAGGACACATGGGGGATTGTTTGACAGAGCAAGACAGGAAGCAGTTTTTCAATAACAGTAATACTATATGCACTATGGATACTCTGAGAACGGCCATATCCAGAGCCAGATGTTGTAAGATTCGCGTAGGTCATTTGGAGAATAGCAGAGCCAGTGTTTGTGTGCTGGGAAGTGAGTAGTGAAGTAAAACAGAGAGAGAGCAGCAGCAAATTTATATGAGTGGTAACAAAAACACCATTCTTATTTTCAGGTGTTTATACAAAAAGGAAAACACACTTATTAATATTGTATTTCATTTCTGCCGATAGATTCCCAGCTAAGTGTTACATACTGTTCCTTAAATGGCTAACAACTGCTAATTAGCATTACATGGAGAGTACTCCTGAGACCTACTCAGTCTTGAAGGTCTCCTTTCAGAATTACGCCACATTATTACTTGGCCCGGAATTTTATTTCAAGACAGGTCAAGACCATAACTGAGGAAATATCACCAAATTTCCATCATATTTATTATTTTATCAAGACATTTGTAATGGTACACTTATACGTACACACATACAGCATATATGGCAATAAATGAGGTGGAGGAGAGGAATCTTCACTTGATTTCTGTGTGTTCATGGGAATTGTGGATCTTTCGGATCAATTTGAGGAGTTCGCTATGACTTACACTGGTTACACCGGTCTTGGTCTTGACTCGGTCTCGCCCTGCCTTGGTCTTGGTCTTGACTGGGTGTAAATCCCACAAAGTCTTGGTCTTGACTCAGTCTCGATGCACTCTGGCTTTCGTCATGATCTGACCAAACATCTGGCCGGGGACAGCAGATGGAAATTAGCCTCTCTGGCTAACTCTGGCTCACTTACAGTGCAACTGTTGATTAGTGTGCATTGTCCCTGAAAAATAAATAAATAAATGACTTGGTCTCAGTGTAGGTGGTCTCACTAAGTTTTTTTGTACAACATACCAGCTTCTCATGTTATGAAATAAGGAGAAGGCTCTGCGATTAAAACAAGACAGAAGACAAAGTTTATTATATAAACTGAAGCGTTTGGTATCTTGTTATGAAGTCATAATAACACGACTAATAGACATCGTTATAACACTATTTATACCACATACAATATTGAACATAAATGTTACCATTTGCTGTCTTGTACCATTGATAGTTTAAAGCTCATTTTCATCTGCAGCCCTGTTTCAGGTCACAATTGAAACAGGCATAGAGTGACAGAACAGCACTAAACAAACTAGACGGACAAGACATGTAATATCAAGTTACACACGCACCGCACACGCCATGTCAGCGCCATGTGTATGTTAGACACCTATTGTAGACTTAATGTTGCTAGACAGTGCATCATAACTAACACTAAATCCTATTAGATAAGGATACGGAGCTATGGAGACATCCACATCAGTAAAACACTTTAGAAATAAGCATGTCATGATTAACTATCAAATGCTTTATGCAAATCTAAAAATACAACACGGGCTTCTCCTTCTTTGTCAAGAACACCGTGTTGCATAATGACAATAAATGATCCTAAAACCAAACTACATGTTAGCTTGTGTTTGGGCCTTGTTTCAGAGATGAATACATTCCAGACAGTAGTACTAAAACTGTGTAAGCCTGCACTGTTGCTGCTGCTGTGGTTAGTTTTCAAATGCATAAACACTCAGCATATCGCCTCAAGCGGCGGCATGTGCTTCCCTTCAAGGCACATCTCTGTCAGCTGCACCAGTCAGCTTGTCTTGTCACAACGCTCATATCCACTGGTTTTAACCTCACTCACTCACTTGTGTGTGTGCCCGCACTGAAACAGAACCGTGTCTCTTTTTGTAGCTACTGGGCAAGACGAGGACGAGAGGAGCTGGAGAGTACAGTGGGTCCCTGTTGGCGACAAGGTGTAACAGTTGGTGCTGCAGATGGGTGGGAATGGAACAGACAATGCACCATGTACTGCAGTCACTTTCAATCAGCCTGTCCTAAGATGCTGGTTGGGTCCAAAAATGGGTCAGCTGTCTATTTTTGGAAAACCATAAGAAAGTATGATTCCATAAGTCTCAAGGCAACAGGGATATGATTTATTCCTTGAATCTTAAGCCCAAGGCCAAACTGAAAAGCTGAATGTCTAATAAGTATCTCATTTAGACCTGAGGCTGAAACGGTTTAAGAAGGCCTTATCTCAGTGATGCTCAGTGGCCCAAAGTCCCTATTGAGTTTTGGATATAAGCTTCCTTCAAGGGAAGATACACAGAGCCATATCGCCCTGCTACACTCTCTACATTGTCTTGTGCCTTCTGTGGCTTCACCTCCTACACATATAGGTGTCCTGATGCCTTTCAACATCTATTTCGGACACAACTTTTCAAAGTGCTGGGTCATCAGTGCCGCTGTGAGAGCCACAGACACAGTGAGAGGCCAATTACTCTGACGCTATTCTGGTTGCAAGGCACCTTTATCCAAATGGATGTTCTGCTGGGAGCTGTGCGAAGCTGCCCTGCAGTGATTGCAATCCTCAAACTCTTCTAAGACCGTGTTGTTCTGATCAGCACTAATTAGTTTGTGCCCACGTATATCTAAGATATGTCTGGAAGTGAAGTAGAGGTCACTCAGACATCTACGCCATCTCGTGTTTTTATCATTCAGTGCTTGGCCTCGTCGCTCTCTGTTGCAGTGTTTTTGCTCATTCTTTCCCTACAAAGCCAGATAAGCTATGAAAGAAACAACACTCACTCGCTCTACTTCAGGTTTTTTTCCTTTTCTGTTTTTCTTTTGAAAACAAACTATTTCAGTGGAGATGTAATGATTAACAGCAGATAGTTGAGAGAAGAAGTCTTCTCCAGGGGTGCTGTTTATTAAACTTATTTAATGTATAACCTACAGAATGACCTTTATATTCTCAAATAGTTCTTTATGTAGCTCACCTGCAAAAGTACCAGACCCTTACTTGACATATTCTTGCATCAAAAGTAGCCATTTATGTACTTGTTTTCCTGGCTGCATTGCTTATGGGACTGTACTGTAGGTAGTGGATGGATTGCTTTAACATGCTGTATACACATTCAGGGTTGAAGAGATCAAAACTCCACCAACATTTGTAGTACAAAGAACAACTTTCTTTTCGACTTGTAGATGAGCCTGATGATCGAACGGAAATATACCACCAAGTGCATGTTGTTGGAGTTTTGACTTCTCCCTTCGCCATGCACCTTGGAAATAAGTGAGGCTGTGCCAGAAAATCCCTACTGTGCTTAAACATTCACGATTCCCAGAGGAACCCTTTATAACTTTGATGCCCCGACTTTTCATCTAGATAGAATAAAACATCCCCTTGAATTGCACAGGGGACAAATGTAACAGTGACAGATTCTGACTGGAGTCACAGGCCACACACACAGACACTCATTTACTGCAGTAGAACTTTCTTTCTTCACAGTTGAGAGACTTTTATATAGAAATCAATAAGCTAAAGTCAACATTTAGGCACAGAGTTTTTAATGTCTGATTTATTGATTAATAACAGAGCATTTAGCTTTACGGCCCCAGCTAGCTTTTAGTGTCTGAGAAATAATGCCGTGTTTAGAATCAAGCCAATAAATAAAAGGTGCCAGCTGCCATCTTTAGCCAGCCTGTTGGCTGCATAACACAGAACATTTACCGGGTCTTATTCTCCACCATATCTAGCCCTGCACTCATATCTGCCATTCAATATTTAGAGATAATGCAGCCCAATCAAAATAGATTTGATGTAACTGAACAGATCATCTTATCAAGCACAAAAGAAAAGCTGATGATTTTTCATTTGAGACCAACAGTGGAGCAGGCATGGTGAAAAATGATTTGGTAGGTGGCAGAAATAACTCTGCTGGAAGAAATCTGCTCACCATTTTGTTAAAAAAGTCATGTATAATATGTGGAGCATTTCATTTACAACTAGAGTAGGCAATTTCTGAAGAAATGCAGTGTCACTGCTGTGAATGAGTGAGTGTATGCTGAACAGCTGACGTTATACTGAATTGCTGGCTTTAATGTGTATAAAGAAGTTGATGAGTTTTTGAAAAGCTGAACTAATTAGCTGGCTTTAATAGTTGAATATTACCAATAATGTATGAAAGATGTGAAACTATCGTATGTATTGGACAAGCTTTGAGCTGGTGAGTAGTTGTGTTATAAAGCTACCAGACTCCAACACTACAGTTTACCTCTATGTTTGACAACACACAGAGATTCAAATAAAACTCATCAAAACTTCCCTGGTTACCTCTTTCCCCTGTTCCAACAATCACCAACTCAGGTTTGGTCGAAGTACACCCTTAATTTACAGAGCTTGATGAAGAAATATGCTGGCTCTGAGACAACGCAACGGTGAGAAGGAGAGAGTCCTGGCGAGACAAAGCACCCCTGGATGCGACCACTTCTCATGGCCCACCAACACCTCTGGATTCAGCTGAGCGCAGAGAGGGTTCTGCTTGGAGTGGACCGAGGGTGTTCGGGGATCTGCCGAGGCAGGAGTAGATTAGTCGGACGGGGGAACCTGTGGTTGTGGGCTTCAGAGCTCCTGTATTCTCGAAAGGCTGTCGACATCCTGGTATTGGAGAACATGGGTGCCAACATCATGTCAAGAGGTAGACCCCTAACCGACAAGTGGAGGCTTCCCCCAAGGTGGCGATTGGGCCTGGTTTGGGATAGTAGAAGTGGATCTGTTTGCTAACTGATGCAACTTCCACTGTCCACTATGGTTCTTCCTGGCACAGTAGGACAATGCACCTATGGGGGTGGACTCATTTGCACACTTGCTATGGCCAAGAAAGCTGATGTACTTCATTCCAGTTCTGGGGTGCTCTCTTTCAGGAGGCGGGCAATAGGTGCGCTGCCCACATTGACGGTCCTCTTCAGGCTTTGCTTCTGAGAGAGACAGGCTGAGGAGGGCTGGTCTGTCCGCAAAGGTTGTGCAGTCCAGGCGGCCAAAAAGGAATCCAACATTGCCTGTTACAAGCCAAAGTGGTCATGATTTCAGTGTTTGTGTCAGGAAAGGAGGCTGGATCCCCTGTTGTGTTCAGCTGGGTGTATTTTCTCCTTTTAAGTGGATAGAGGGCTGTCTTATGACACTGGTTAAGTGTATGCAGGAGCCATGTCTTCCTGCCTAACCTTTAGTTGAAATTTGAGTCCATGTTACATTATATTGACTGGAATTCATATTGTTATGTTGGGAGTTTCCTAAAAGCTATTTGCTTCTGTAGGTTACACTTTTATTTATTTATTTTTTCCTGAAAAAAGGCAGAACTGATTGGATGAAACATAATGAGCAATTATGGCTAAACTAGAAATAATGACTACAAATAGTGTTTGAAATGTTGCGTGTCAGTTCTCTTCTTCAGTGTGATTATTGACATTTATTTTGTTATGCACAACTTATGCAAAACTTATCCGGATGTGATTGTAGAATAAACAATCTCAGGTTGTTGTTGCTACATGCCAGCTAATTAGCTAGCAACAGCATCTGCCAACCATCTTCTCTATCCTAGAACAGCAAGCAGTGCAACCCAATTGTTTGTAGGTGAATGAAGTATAATAATATACAATATAATGAGCCATGACTAAAATGTGTTACAGTTCACGTCATATTCAAACTTCAGTTAATTGTGAATGTCAGTGAGAGAGAATATCCTATAATCTGTGGCTAGCTATATGCTATATGCTAAAAAGTGAAACAAACAAAAAGGCAATGTTAAGTCTCATTAACCAGCCATTAAATAGTTGCCTAATGTCCAGTTTCTGAGCACCACAGTCTGGGCTTTGATCTTTCTGAAAATCAATGGAGGCCAGATGATAAAAATGCTGGCTGTAGACTGTGGATGAAGGGCTTTATGAAAAATGTTGACAGCAGCCTCTGTCTCATAATTCAGCCCGAGCAGGTGCGCAGCATTATGAATTCCCCATTATGACAAATAGAAGTACACTTGAAATAGAAACACTGGTGCACAATTATACATTATGGGGAAAAAAATAGCTCCCTGATGGGTTTATGTAACCAACATGCAGCTGATAGAGGAGTGTGTGTTTGTTTGTGTGTGTGTCGAGCTGGATTTCTTTTCTCTGTAAAAACAAGACAGAATGGTGTTTAATAACTAATCAGCATTGTATGTTAGGTGAAAATATATTATATAAGGTGTTTGGTGTAAGTCTGTTGTTTTTACTATCCTCCTCCCCGCTCATTTTGTCTCCTTTCCTTTCATGCCCTCATTCATTTCCTCTCGTCAGTTTTGCTTTCCTTTCCTTATCATCTTCTCCTTTCAACTCCTCTCTTTCACTTCTCTTTTTATACCTCTGCCTCCCCTGTCCTCTCCCCTCTTTCCTGTCGTCTTATCTCATTTCCTTTTCCTCCCCTCCTCCCCTCTGTTATTCTCCTGTCCTACCATGTCTCTGTTTATCATCTCCACCAGGAGATTATGTATTCAATCATGTGTAACTGTGCATGCGAGAGTATGTGCATCTCTGTGTCTGTCCATGGCAAATCTCACATACTGGATCCATCAGCCTAATATTATTTGTCATTTATGTAATGCTTAAGAACCTCTCATGGTTGCAGTCATTCACACTTTTTGCAAAAATATTTAATTGACTGTTTTTTACCGTCATTGAGTGCTGACTCCTCACTCCTCTTAACTGGCCGGTAGGGGCTACAAATGATCAACAACTCTCTGCTCCAGTTTGGACTCTTTTCTATACTGTTCAGGAATTGTTTTATTTACACACCCAGATAAGACAATGTCATGTATGTATGTAGGGCCGTTTTTAAGCCACAAGTTCGGCATTTTGGCTGTTGCCAACCAAATGCTGAATAAGACATTTTTATGCAACCGATAAGCTTACAATAAACTTTCAACGTTTAAGGTTGTAAGACAAAAACAGAGAATACTCCCAGACAGGACAACGCAGTGTTAGCAACCTGTCATTCAGGAGATAGACCATAAAGCAGGGGATGCTTTAGGGCGGGGCTGTTTGACTCTAAATGGACCATCATTTACTAAATCATGCTGTATTGAAGAAGACTTGAAACTAGAGATTGAGACCATAAACTCATGTTTACAATGTTTACTGAGGTAATAAATCAAGAGAGAAGTAGAGTCATTTTCTCATAGACTTCTATACAATCAAACTTATTTTCATAATGAGAGGAATCGCCCCCTGCTGGCTATTATAAATAATACAAGTTTAAAGAAGTTCAGCATTGACTTCTGAGTGCTGCCTGGTAACACACATGGTTTTTGCTGGCTGTTTAAAGATAAATGCCAGATGAATATTGCTTTAGATTGCATCGTTTTTACTAAGCTAATTAGTAAACAGCAGGACTGACAGTTTCCATTCAGAGGAAGGGTTCAAACATCAAGCGTCACACAGTGACTTGTAGTTCAGCTGCACAGAGCGGCTGCAGACAGCTGCAAAGACGCTTCTAGAGAGTGTTGCGTGAGACGTGTGAGTGACAAACGTGTCACTTGTCACACTTGCGGTCTAGACGGTGGGTGTTGTGGTTTGTATTCATTTAATCAATCATTTCAGCCGTGGTCACTGCAGACACACCTGGTGGAGATACACTCTGAGTGCACGCATCTTATTTTCTTTTCCTCTCTTTCTATCTCCTGTGTTTCTCCCTCTCCTCTCCTCTCACCTCCATGCCTCTGCTACTCCCCTGTCTTTCTTCTTCCCTCTCCCTTCCTTTCCACCACCCTCCACTATTTCCCCTTTTCTCATTCCCTCTCTTCCCTTCTATTTCCTTCACTTTCTGTCTTTCCCCCTCATCACTTCTCTCCCCCATCTCACCATTGCGCACCATAATAGAGTAAGTGGCCCATATAAACCTGCCTCCAGCTCCCCGGGGTGCTACTGGTGCATTAGACTTTGGGTGATGGTTTCTGGCTTTCCTCTCCTTTTTTTCAGCCTGGCTTCCACTGTTCCAGCAGACAACTCATTACACTCCCCACGGAGGCTCACTCTGAAGTATCCGGGAGACAGAGTCCAGAAAAATACTTCCTATTAGCCTCTCAGAGTCCAATATGAGCTCAATCCTGCTCTTATTTAGATTGTTCATCTTTTCGAGGTGATGAGATCAGAACCTCTGTGTGACAACAGAATCTGTAAAGAAAGCTTTGCAGGTGGTTTTGGAAAGGGAGGTTGTGTGTGTTTGGAGGTGGAGGTGGGGGAGACGATGCGGGGCTCGGTATCTTCCCGGCTGCTTCGTCAGCAAATTTGTTCGAGCGGAGGGCACAAGAGTTATGTGTCTGCAGGCCGAAGACGAGTGCACACACACTTCAGAACAGATGAACGCTGGCTCCATTACTTCCTATAAATATGTTTGATCCCAGCCTGTGTCAGGCAGGCCGGTGCTGTGGCACAGCAGAGCTACAGCAGGTGGACCCCGACAGCTGAAGGGGCACCAAATGATCATTTTGTTTTCGTAATTCATTTCAGAAACTACTTTTTAGTCAAAGTAAGCTGCCATTCACCAGACAGACACCTGCATTTGCTCTTGACTCTGCAGGAAGATGGCTTTCCATTCATCATCAACATCATCATGATGCGACAAAGAAAACAAATCAAAATGAGGAAGTAGGCAGGCATAGTGGTTTTTGAGCCTTAAACTACACAATTCACAAAACTAATGCGTTGAAAAAGTGAATTATCACAAGAATGAAATGTCAATGTTCGCATCATAAACACAGCATAGAAATCGCCAAACGTTCTCCTGGTAAATCCTGAAAAAAATCAGCAAACTAGTTCACACTTTAAGCTCCAAATAGTATTACAATATTTACATTTCTATCATAGCTCTATCATTTCTTACACCACTTTAAAATATAAACTCAGAAACTTATTATACTGCTTCGTTATATTTTTGACTTGAGGTGCACCCAATATTATGTTAGCTTTCATGTATCATTCAGTAATGTATGTTCCTCTGCTGCTACTCAACAGTGACTTCATTACATTATTCCCATACAAGTATAATATTATCCAGATATCGGGAAATTGATTCTTCTGCAGTCTGCAGCAGCCAAAGTGGAACAGATTAGGCAGAATATTCATAAAACACCCACATCATGATGACCACCCCCAGCTCAGTGTTACCGGCCTTTACCGCTAGTTCACCACTGAGACACATGAGGTCATGCGAGGCAATAAATCCTTCAGTAATCTGCCAAACATCAACATCACTTCAGCACCGAGGAGAGCGTGCACCACAGATCTGACTGTTAATAAACAACCAGCAACAAAGATATCAACCTCACTGTCAACAGTTTGACTGCACTGGGGATAAAATCCTCTGTAGCGCCATCAAATCATTTTAAGTAAGATTAGCAGAACACTTTCAGCCCCTAATCCATTACACTAAAGTAGCTCCTGCCACTCTCGCAAACAGAGAGGAATCTACTCAAACATATTTGTATCATTCAATTATTCAGTGAACTCCAAACATTTAAATACCAGTTCATGTCCAGTTTTAGATCATGAACGTGATTTACACTCACCTTCCACGTCTCTCAAGCATCCACATTTTAGTTTTATTTAAAGATTCAGATTAACATACTGAGAGCCGAGGCCAACACCACAAATATGACCTCAGAAGCACAGTAACTAACCACCATCAATCACCGACCAATGGTCTCTTCCTGGCACACACCTATTTGCATACACACACAGACACATTGCACACATTCATGAAAGCATGAAAGCCAAAAAAAAAAAAACATACAAAATATGACCACGGTCGTAACAGGATTAAAAGAGAACAATGGAAACGGTGACAGAGTGAGCACAGATTGAAAACAAAGGAAGAATTGTGCTGGAGAAGATGGAAAAGCAGATTTGAAGGAGGTTGTGAGAGAACAAAGGGATAGAAAGGAGGAGAAAGAGAGAATAAGTAGATGAATAGATTTTCTCACTGTGATTAATTATACGGATGGCAATTTTCTGACATGAAACCTTGGAGTTTTGGTCGAACCAACAAACACGGAGCTCATTTTCCTCCCCTCCACCTCCCCGTGTCTCTCTTTCACATGCAGAGAGTCATCTTTCTCTCCTTCTCCTCTCTGCTTCATTTACTCCCTGTGGTTCACCTGAGATTGATGATCCTCTCCTCTGATTGTGGTAATTACCCCTGTCCTGCTGCTGCAATGCATTATGCACCACAGACTCACAAAGCATTGAAGGGGGCAAGGCCAGATTGCTATTCATTGGCCTCCTGATGCATGCTGGGGGAGCCTAGTCAAGGACCGGAGACGATGGCTGACTCGTACCTGGAGTGTTTAGCACCGCTGGCTGACAATTGATGTGTCAAGAAGGAGACGTGCATGACACCTTGTTGTTCTCACAGTACAGACTGATGCAGATGAAGTCCCCTGCTTCAATATTCTGAAGCGAGACTGTCCTCGTAATGTGTCAAGCTGAAGATGGCTGCTCGCTCTGTTGGAGTGTCAGCTTTGACTTTGTATTGTTGCACTGATTTGTCATGCAGAATGAATGCAGGGCTTTGGGAAGTTATTTTCAAACCTGGGATGTGGTCTGTGGGTATGTGGCAACCTGACTCAGATACATTTTAATTCAATCAAACCTGGAATAAGAGATGCGTTTTAGCCACTTAGACATTGACAGTTTAAGTTGATATGGTAAACTGCTTATTTCCACATCCAGCACAAACCAAAGCTACATGCTCATTTATTTGGAGTCCTGTGTTTAGGTCGACTGTTCTCTCTCTTTTAGCTCCGTTTTTGGTCTCTACCGACTCCTGAGGGAAATATCCGGCTCTTTAGCTGCTAAATGACCATCAAGGTGAAGAGGGAGCAGAGCCAGCGAGCAGAGCCAGCCCTCGGCTTTGGTCATGAGCTTTGGATCGTGGCCGTAAGAAGTAGATTGTGGATTCAAGGGCCAAAACTAGTTTCCTCTGCGGCCTCTGAGATAGGATGAGCAGCTCACACATTGTTTCTCTGGATCCTTTCTAATCATGACATTTCAGTTCCACACACAGTCCAACGACTTTCAAACAAAGATTCTGAAATTGGAGGTAGATTTAGATATTATCATTGATATCGTACTGCAGCTTGAAAAATAATATGGAGAGTAAATGGACTGTATGGTATAGTGTTTTTCTAGTCTTCCGACCACTCAAAGCACTTCAACACTACATGTCATCATTCACCCATTCACACATTGATGACAGGGGCTACCATGCAAGGTGCCACCTGCCCATCAGGACTCTAACATTCATACACCACAGGAACAGCCTACAGGAGCAATTTGGGGTTAATTGTCTTGCCCAAGGACACATCCACATGGAATAGCAGAGCCGACGATCAGCTGACGATCATCTAACTCATTTAAATTTCACTTGATTTAACAGTGTGACACAATCTAGCAATTTCTTCGAGCAGGCTTTAGTTATTTTCCATTGAAAATTGTTGACACACAATTCATGATTTCAATTATTTAAAAAAATGGCGTTGAAAGTGTGTTGAATAATACAGAATATAAGAAAACTCCACATGGACCGTTTAACAGACTTGTGACAAAGGTATGAGCTGTCTTTAAATATTTATTTTCAGAACAAAAGTTGCCCATTTATGTCTCTGGAGGCGTCTGGATCACAAAGCTACATGAACATTAAACTGTCCTGGCATCAAATGATGATCAGTAGATCAGTCTGCAGCATCTTTTAACGTTACAGGTGGATCTTTTATAACATTGAGCAGGAAGTGTGTCATGATTGATGTCCAAGTAAAGCTTGAGAGATCTGTTGAACATATAGGATTATATGGAATGTTAGAGCGCGACACCAAGTGTGACCAGTCTGCCACTGGTGGACGAAATAAAACGATTTTCTTTAGCTTTACTTAAAATTTCTGTAGTTCTCTGGAAACTACAAGTCAAGTCCGGCAAATGTAGATGTTTGATCTGATATTCTGTTCCTTGGTGTTTGACCCCATGAATAAAGTCAATGTATAAGGACAGGACCATTAGAAGTTGGAGCCAATTCAGCGCCATGACTCAACGCGTTAACAGTGTCACAGTGACTCGGGATGACTCGCAGAGCCCACTGTTAAGACTGTTCATGAGGAAATAAAACATCCACAAAGGTCAATCCCTGATAGCTTTTCAGATGTAGCCGTTGTCTCAGAAGCCTCAGAGTCCTGGCAGAGAAAAGCTAATGTTTGCAGAAATCATTTTTTGGTTAACTCGGGTAAACTGACCCTTTTCACCTTCAAAAACAGCTGTGTCATCATTTGTTTGGAGCATGGCAAGAGTCAATTGTTAATCTCATGCGCAGAAATGAGTCATTGGCTCTCACAAATCAACTAATTAGATTAGATTAGATTAGCTGTATTGAATGGCAGTTCAGCATCTAACCAGAAGTGCAACAATCAGTAACGTGTAGAGTTATGTACCAAAGAAGATATAGAATAAAAAGAATATGGAATAAACAGTAAGAAGTATGACCACACTAGCTGTAATATACAGTATGAACAGAATACAGTATGTATGCTGTATGAATATAAAATGAATAATAAAGACTAGAAACAGGAACTTCCTCCTACTAGCACCTCTAAAGCTCATCAATTAACACCTTTTATCTCTTATCTGATTATCACTGTTTTACAGGGACTCATTTGCTGGACCATTTCCTGGGCTGGACCAGTTGCCAGGCAACCAGCCACAGACCCTTCCGATGGCTATGGAGGTAGAGAGAGAGTGTGTGTGTGTGTGTGTGTGTGTGAGAGAGAGAGAGAGAATGGGTGAATGAGCACAGTTGTGAATATTTGGAGAGTACAAATTAGTACTTTGTATTCTTCACTTACAGTCTGTGTTCCAAAGCAGAAAGTCAAACATTGTTGCCCTTGTGTGAATATAAATACATCTCATGAAGACGGTTTATTATACAGATCTCTTGCTTAAATTGACTCAACTGTGAACATCAGATCTAACCGAGCTATATTAGACCTCTTATTAAAAAAGACTGCATAACTGGTGTCACTCACTGATGGTGTGTCTTTGTGTAGTGAGACAGTAAACACTGATACTCCTTAGCTTCAATGTTGGACTCTTCTGATCTTTGTCAAGAAGCACATCAAAGTCACGAGGGACCTGCATCTATAATGTAGGACCTGACCCTGGAACACTTTGTGCAGAAGCCCCCCTTACACTCGCCTCCCTGGTCACACAGTTCCATTCTGCTGCATTGCAGTTTACAAAGATCATTATCAGCACATTTAGAACAATAATGTATGCATTCATCTCTGGGGCGAGAGCTGGAGGTTGCTAATTATCATCACTTCCCCTCTCTTGTTGCTTTGAGAGAAAGAGCTGAGAGTGTTCCTCAATCAATCGGGTGTCCCTGTGATTAGTGGTGATCGGCCCCAAATCAATTTCTGTTGTCCTGAATATTATAATTTGTAATTTGTATCATAATGTTTGTTCCCATTACTCACTAATGTGCTTTCTTAGGGCCAAAGCTATGAGGCAGCTTTAAAGTACCGATTGTGTGATGTCCTTTACGCCATACAAGTCAAGCTGCTGAATGGAATAAACACATCATTGGTTTTACTGGGCAATCAAACTATCAGCATCATTTGGACAATAGATCAAAGTATCAAAATGTTGCTGAAACAGAAGTTTGACCAAAAAGCGATCATGTAATCTGATCCTTTGTGAGCTGTGAGGCAAAAGTTTGCACTTAAAAGTTCAACTTCAGAGAAAAAGGCTTTGGGCCTGAATGTAGGATTTTGTCTGCTTGTTTTATGACATTTCTTCAATCATCGTCTGTATTCTATATTTTACTATTCATCCTTTGAGTAGGAGAATATTAATGTGCCATCACATTTTGTCGTATCTTATAGTTTCATTCCTGAAGGAAAAACCTTTTTGCACAACAAATGTTTGGTGTTTTCTTCTAATCTCAATCTCTAAGTCTCAATGTGTGTGATATTACATTTTATGTTTTCAAGTTTGCTTTCATACATTTTCTGTCACGGGAGTTCAAGATCAGGACCCAATAGCAAGACCACAGGAGACAGAATCTGGTACAACAGATTTTATTTTACCAAAAATAAAGGACAGGAATGGCTGTGTGGAGCCCGTGGTCCGACACAGGGTGCAGGCCGGATTGATGGTGTGGTACCCGTGGTCCAACACCGGAGGGCAGGCAGATCGACGGTGTGATTCCCGTGGAACACAATGGAGGGCGCGGGGGATTCCCGGACCGGCGGACAGTGGAGGCAGGCGCTCAAGGCAGAAGCCGATACAGGGTTGAAGCGGGTGAAAGATGGTACGAACTGACAACCCCAGACTGCAGGACCAGGGTTGATATAGTGCCAGGGGAATGATTAGTGGGATCTGAGTCTGGTGTGTTAGCCTGGGGGAGGTAATCGGCTGGAGTGTCCGCAGCTGTGCACTAGTCAGGGGTGTGGCCATGGGAGGTGTCTGGAGGCAGAGGACAAACACAGAGCACATGGCACACAATAACAAACAGGAGAATGACAGAACACATGAGGAGAAGAGATCGGGGGTGACACACAACGGGTCAGACAGGGATCCTGACATTAATTACAATAGATGTACATGTGCACAGCTTGAAGCTGTTATGGGGACAGTTTAGGAGTGGTGTTCTTAATTAATAGGGATGATGGCCAAAACTACAAAAACAAGATCCAGATTGTTAAAGGCGCAACATTTGATATTCAGAGCTTTCCTCCACACAGCTCTCAACATGGTGAATGAAATGCGATTGAATGAAGGCTGGGACACGACTTGAGTTATGGGTTATGACACATGCACAGTGTACCGGGCTCTTTGGGTGCGCCCGGCCTGACCGAACTTTCATTGCAGCCAAACGTACAATAGAACATTTTTAAATAGAAAGCTTTTGTTTGTGGTCTTTTATGAACCAAGAGCGTTGGAAATACACAGAGATGTCTCATTGTCTTAGTCTCATTGGCAACAGCTGCTGTTTCTCTGGGGGCCTGTTTCTGATCCATATCTCACTCATGCCCAGATAGTGAGAAATAACTAGTATTTATTTCAAGGAACAGTATCTATTCTTGTACCCCAACGGGCCTCATTAATAACATTCACATAACTTGTGCATGCAAACAAATATAAGAAGTCACATTAATACATTTTTTCTTATGTTTTCTTTCAAATCTTTAAGTCTACCTTTCTGATATAGACTCATAATAAATCATTTATAACGCACTATAACGTAGTTGTAGATGATATAAGTGCTTATTAATAAATGTGCCAACAACAAAGGCCTGATCTTATCTTAAAAACTCCTCAAACCCATAAGGAGGCTGCTGTATATACAGATAATGAATGTCAATGTATTAAAACACAGTTGCAATAATATTTTATTTATTTATTTTATTTATTTAATAAGGACGATGCAGACCCTGGACCAGCTGACCATCTGTCAAACGTAATGATTGTTCTCTAAAAATTTACTCAAGTGGAAACAAAAGTATGCTGCGTTGAAACTGCTCTGACAAGTTGAGTACCTGTTATGGAGTAAATGTAAGTTGTTACTACCCACCTCTGAGCAACAGCAAGACAATACACATTCTCAAGCCACACACTAGTACAGTAATACAGCAGCAACATCCACCAGAACGCCATGCAGTGCTTACATGCCCAAGCCATGCAGTGTTGTAGCTGCAGGGAGGACACATCCGAACTATCGAATATGACTTTCCAAGATAACTCAAAAGAGTTGGCTCAAACACGGGACAATTCTGTCCCCCCAACCTATTGGTAGCGCCGTACCCCTACCGTCCATATGTAAACCTATGCCCTCGGTTTATTCCAAAGGTGTTGCTGCAAGCCACCTACATCTCATAACATATTCTCTGATAAAAAATGAATGTTGCTCATAAAAAAGAATGATTAACTGAAGTCAGTTAGACGTGTGTGACTGACCCAAACTCGTGCTGCCTCGTTCATCAGCTTAGATGAAGACCTTGTGTGAAGCAGCTTTGGGTTGTGTGTGCCTGCTTACAAATTCTCCTCCTCCGCCTCCTCATAATTATACAAACCCACACACTGTCAGCAGATATATTCCGGAGAAGGAAAAAAAAGATCAATCTGTGCATCTAATCAGGCTTCATACAATGGCATTATATCCATAATTAAAAAGAAGATTAATAGCATCTTTAAATTATGACCTACAGAAGGAGAAGAGTGTTGTTTCTGTAAACACTGGGCTGCTCAAAGCTGCAATCCATTTAGTGCATGTTAATGCACAGACCTTGTAATTAATTGGAACCGTTTGCACTTGCATGTGACCTTGCAGTGGCATCATGTCAACCGGGGACATGCGAGGGGGGGAAATAATGTGCTGACAGTCACATACAACCTCTCCCCCAACTCGCCAGCAATAACCAGATTCATTTATTAAATCATGAATATGCATGAGATGTGAGATTCATTGAAAAGAACAGTCTAGATGCACACAGTAGTGTCAGAGACATACACGTGAAGACAGTGTCATGTTAATGTTTTAATCATGAAGGTTTGAACGGAGGGGTTTACCAGCCTGACACTAAGTAAATGACGGGCTGACGGGGGTGGAGCTGAGTCAAGACTGTTCTCAACAGAAAAACAACATCAGTTGTTTGTTCAAACCCTCGGTCACCATCACCATGTTACTGTGTTTACATGGAAGCAGAGTCCTTCAAGCACGCATAACAAGTTATTTAGTGTCTGGTATGTACCGGGTCAGCCTGTTGAATGAATCAACACCTTCTCCCACTCGCTGTTATCGTAGCTTTCTGCTCACGCTGCCGGCTACCACGGTGAAGTCGCTCAAAACATACAGTAGGAAGCGGCGTACACGGACCCAACAGCACTGAATAAATGAGCGAGCACTGACAGCACAGCAGGTTATTGGTGCATTGATGTGCTCATCTGATGTTTCCAGAGCCAGGACATTGTTCTTCCGACCACTGCTTTACGTGACGACATTCAACCATTCACATGCATTCATATATTGTTGCCAAAGCCTGCGTGAGCAATTTAGAGTTCGGTGTCTTGCCCCAGTACTCTTCGACACACGGACTGGAGGAGCCGGGGACCAAACTGCCGCTCTTACACCAGCCGCCCCCCTGGATGCTACAAAGATGATTTGTTGTATTTGAATTCCTCGGAACATGCTATGAAATTGCTATGAAATATGATCAGGAAGTCATTATTCTGACACCACACGAATGCAGCACAAATGGTCTATGGTCAGGGACATTACCGTTAAATTGTATTCAGCTTACTTAGCCTACCAACATACAAGTGGGATGCTAAATCAATGAGTTAGAATGAATATTGTATCTTTATTAATCTAAAATTGTACATGAAGAATGGTAATGCATTGATGAGTGGTTCTGTGGGGCAGGCAGCACTATAAGCATGTAGATTAGTGCAGTACATGCACTAAAAGGAGTGTCATGGAGAGACCAACTAAAACTCAAAAGGTTAAATTACAGTCGGTCTGCACTTCAGTAATAACCCCAAACACAAAATACTCAGCTGTTTGTAACTGTAATGGCACATCGGGGTATTACATCAAAACTTTTTAGCTCTGCACTGTAGTCTGTCTGCATCCTCCTCCGCAGGGTTGGAATACAGTTCTCACCCTTACTCGCAGCCATCTTTACGCTTGTCGCAGCGTAAATCTGCCTGTAAAATGCTGAGCCTGGCTCACAGGAGAAGAGAGACCTCGCACTTAATATTCACGCCCATAAATAAACTCACAGCTGCCATTTTTATACGGGCTCAAGAGGCTAAGATGGAGATGCACGAAGAGGAGGAAATACTGGATCCATGACTTGAAAGCAAGACACTCTTGTCTAGTGCATCATGAATATATTCATTACGGGGGAGAATTATCAGATATACTTCATGTGCAGACATGCTCTTTAAACACACACACACACACACACACACACACACAGGTTGTCTGCTTGTGTTGTGTATTTCTGCTAATTGTCAACAGTCCAAGTGTTTGTTGAAACGGTGAGAGTGTGGAAGAGCTTCAGAACATCGTCTAATGAGCCCCTATGTTGCTGATGCAAAAACATGGCACACAGCTCAGACTACTGCTTTAAAATGTAGTGTTCCAAAACAACAGAAACTAGAGGTGACGGGTCAATTGGGTAAAGTGGAGTGAAACTCCATTCTTTGGACCAGGTACCATCTCCTCCGAATACCCCTTTAAGTCCCCCCAACACACAGCAACATTTTGACTAGATTCCAAAATAAAGTCTGTAGAATGTATCAATTATTTGGATATGTCCAATTATATTCATCCAGCTATTTGTTGAACTATATTTTCTGACTATTTTATTTTTACAAAGTCTGTCTCAAGGCTGCTCCACACACAGTTCTACTGAACAGCATACTCTGTGAGCAGTAGAGCGACACTTGTTAGTGTCACACAGCTGTAATTATCCAATAAAGACAAATGCACGGTGGGTACATGCACCTTTCCTAGTGTGTTGTTATATAGTGCACATAAGTCAGTCGGACACATACTAAAAAAAAAGATTTGAGAATATATCTGATATATATGATTATTTCAATATATATAATCTCAATATGTAGTGTCGATATTAAACTCCCCCCACAGGAAACATATAGTTTCCGCTCATCACATGCATAGTGTCTTTTCAAAATAAACTTCCAACGAAGGTTTACTTAATAGCATTGGGATAGAAACATCTACTTTGCAGCCACTGCAGTGTAACATCCCGTTAGTTTCTTCGTGTCTCTGTGTCCATCTGTCTCTGTGTGTGTGTGTGTGTTCCCCTGATTGCACTCATCCTACTCACCTGCCTGGTCCCCCCAGCTGCCTCCAATCCTCTCATTACCCCACTCACATATACTCACCTGCTTTCCCCGCTCCGGCTGTCAGATCGTCATTGTTCTTCCCCTTGTGCTCCTTGTGTCTCCCGTGCTGTTCCCTCGTGTGGATTCAATGATTTTGGACTTTGCCTTTTTGTTTGTTTTTGCTTGCTCCCGTTTGGAGTCGCTTTAAGTTTTTGTTTATTTCTCTTTTGATGACCAGTACAGATTCTTATTTCTAAACTTCACCTCGTCTCCAGTGTCGGTCTCTGCTCATGAGTCTTAGCCCAGCCCTGAACCGTGACATGCAGAAGTTTTATTGCTCAGCAGATAGTGGCCAGAAAGAGCCTCAAATAAAAACCATGGCAAGCATGATTGAGATTTCTGATGCTAATTTTATGGTAATGTGTTCCCCTACAAGCTTACTATGAGAACTAGTAAGGTAGCCAGCTCCATTACATCTTCAACTAGCAGCTTTTCACAATAAATGCAAAACGAAACTGCAGCCCTGTGTGCATAATAAATACCAGCAGAATTTCAGTTAACAGGGACGTAGTGTAGTCCCTCTGCTCCTCATCTATCATGCAAAATGTGCTGACCGTTCACTTCTTATGTACAGGGGTCCTCTGCACAGAAAACCCTCTCGTACTCCAACCCTCCGTTCATACCTCCCTCCATCCTCGGGGAAATAAACCAACGAAGGAAAGGTTAAGCTTGGCAAGTGGCCAGCCCCATCCAAACACTCATAAATGAATGACTGGGCTTGTAAACAGCCCCCATTGTGACTCCACCAGCGCTGCCTGAGAAGGACATACTGTTTCTGGTCTACACATCACAATCTGCATCTAATATTACGTTTCTCTCCAGTGGGAGCTGCTATTACCTCTGGGTCGTGCCACTTTGCTTTGTTTGAAGTGTAATGTGCTCCCCCGAGGATCACTCGATTGTGACTCCACAGGAATCGCCTCTAATGACTCACTGGGACCACGTGAGCAGAGGTAAATTGCCATGAAATGGTGCCATCAAGCTGGAGGTGAGACTGAGCTGCAGATGGTGTCATCATGAGAGGAAGACATTAGGCTAGAACACACACAGACACACGCGCCACACCAGTTTCACAGATCTAATCTAACGTCTTCACATTACATGGGTTAAACACACCATATGGTCAGTTTGTGCAGATGAAGCTAAAGTATAGTGGCGGTTTAACCAGGAAGGTGGACCAACAGTTAGCTAGCTCTCAGTCCCAATGCATCAAGTATCGCCGTCATTTCTCATCCTTTTCCCTAAATTATGTTTCTTTATTTTTTGACGTTTCAGTAATCCCTGATTTATTTTGTGTTTATTACCGCCTTTGTGTTTGTCTGCCCTGCCCCTGATTGGATCCTCCTGTGTCTCATCACCTCCACCTCCCCAGTGTATTTAAGCCCTGTGTTCCCCTGTCTCTGTGCCAGTTCGTCTTATGCTGCGTTCACACCAAACCAGTTTTTTAAAAAATTGCTGCGATTGAATTGCAAATAACGGATAAATGGGATGCTGAAATAACTACATAATGATGGCGATTTGTAAAAAGTCTGAATTCATGTTTTGCTTGTTTTCGCAATAGAGCTCTGATTTAAGTTGCTAGGCTTTGCTAATAATGTAGCAGCTCCATCAACACTCAAAATAATATCATATAGGCGTAAATACAGCAGCGTTGTTTTATTGTTTTCATACACATACATTTCTACACATAGTTTCGTCCGGTCTCTACTAATATCAGGTATCGTAGAGCTCTGGGTGCCCACCTACGGCTACAATATTTTTTCCTCCATAGTTTCTGATTCAACGTTGATAGGCTTTCATGATAGAGTTTCCTGTGAAGACAGGTTTCTTTTGAAATAAATGGGGGAGGATGGATGGGTCAAATGAACAGGGCATTCACCCAGGAGACCACTGTTGGTGTCCCATGTGAAACCTAGTCAACGTTTACTTATTTTACCTAACTTAAGCTAGTTACGTAACAAGCATACTTATTTGAACCCAGACCACGTTTTTCCCTGAAGCCTAACTAAATCATTTTGTTGTGTAAGTAAACCTGGAAAACTAAGTAAACCTCCATTGGAAGTTTATTTTGAAAATAAACTGTCTGCATGTATTGAGCAGAAACTGAGCAATTTTATTTTGAAAAGACATTTATCATGTAAGTGGAAACTTAAACACGAGTTTAAGTTTGAAACTGACACGAGAGGCTACCCAGAGCATCGTAGTTTGAAGCTTAGGGCCGCTGACCAAGCTGAGTGTGTAGCTCTCTTTTTAGCTTCTTAGCTAGCAGTGTGGCTTTAGGGGCCACACTGGCACTGATGGATTATCACAAAATGTGGTTTAACCATCCATGATCCCTTCAGGCTGAACTGTGATAACGTTGGTGATCCTCTGACTTTTCACCTATAGTGATTAAAGAATATTAAAAATAATTGTTAGTCAGAGTTCTGTCAAACTGCAAAGCTGTAATACCTTTTATCTTTTTAAATCCTCTCTGCAGGAGGACGATGTCCTTCAGTACACTGTCTGCTCTAGGTCTTTAAGTGTAAAACGTTAATCATGTTTTTAATACCGTCACATTAAAACTGAGCTGGGTAACGCACAGATGAGGAGACGGTGCAAAGACAAAGGGCACATTGCCTGCTGTCACTCTCCCAGCACACATTTCATTATAGAAATGAACTTATTATGGGATTCTGCTTATGTTTTGTTAAGAGAAGGGCAGGACTTACTGGTTCTATTGATGCAAGTTAAAGGTGCACGATCCGAGATTGAGAGCATTAAGATTGCCTCATAGCTCATAGCTAATAGTGGTAACAGTGCAAACTATTGCTGAGATATTACTCGACTACATCTTTACATACAGTGGGTACGGAAAGTATTCAGACCCCTATAAATTTTTCACTTTGTTTCATTGCAGCCATTTGCTAAAATCAAAAAAGTTCATTTTATTTCTCATTAATGTACACTCAGCACCCTATCTTGACAGAAAAAAACTGAAATGTAGAAATTTTTGCAAATTTATTAAAAAAGAAAAACTGAAATATCACATGGTCATAAGTATTCACACCCTTTGCTCAGTATTGAGTAGAAGCACCCTTTTGAGCTAGTACAGCCATGAGTCTTCTTGGGAATGATGCAACAAGTTTTTCACGCCTGGATTTGGGGATCCTCTGCCATTCTTCCTTGCAGATCCTCTCCAGTTCCGTCAGGTTGGATGGTGAACATTGGTGGACAGCCATTTTCAGGTCTCTCCAGAGATGCTCAATTGGGTTTAGGTCAGGGCTCCGGCTGGGCCAGTCAAGAATGGTCACAGAGTTGTTCCGAAGCCACTCCTTTGTTATTTTAGCTGTGTGCTCAGGGTCATTGTCTTGTTGGAAGGTGAACCTTCGGCCCAGTCTGAGGTCCAGAGCACTCTGGAAGAGGTTTTCTTCCAGGATATCTCTGTACTTGGCCGCATTCATCTTTCCTTCAATTGCAACCAGTCGTCCTGTCCCTGCAGCTGAAAAACACCCCCATAGCATGATGCTGCCACCACCATGTTTCACTGTTGGGATTGTATTGGGCATGTGATGAGCAGTGCCTGATTTTCTCCACACATACCGCTTAGAATTAACGCCAAAAAGTTCAATCTTGGTCTCATCAGACCAGAGAATCTTATTTCTTATAGTCTGGGAGTCCTTCATGTGTTTTTTGGCAAACTCTATGCGGGCTTTCATATGTCTTGCACTGAGGAGAGGCTTCCGTCGGGCCACTCTGCCATAAAGCCCCGACTGGTGGAGGGCTGCAGTGATAGTTGACTTTGTGGAACTTTCTCCCATCTCCCTACTGCATCTCTGGAGCTCAGCCACAGTGATCTTTGGGTTCTTCTTTACCTCTCTCACCAAGGCTCTTCTTCCACGATTGCTCAGTTTGGCTGGACAGCCAGGTCTAGGAAGTCCCAAACTTCTTCCATTTAAGGATTATGGATGCCACTGTGCTCTTAGGAACCTTGAGTGCTGCAGGAATTCTTTTGTAACCTTGGCCAGATCTGTGCCTTGCCACAATTCTGTCTCTGAGCTCCTTGGGCAGTTCCTTCGACCTCATGATTCTCATTTGCTCTGACATGCACTGTGAGCTGTAAGGTCATATATAGACAGGTGTGTGCCTTTCCAAATCAAGTCCAATCAGTTTAATTAAACACAGCTGGACTCCAATGAAGGAGTAGAACCATCTCAAGGAGGATCAGAAGAAATGGACAGCATGTGAGTTAAATATGAGTGTCACAGCAAAGGGTCTGAATACTTATGACCATGTGATATTTCAGTTTTTCTTTTTTAATAAATTTGCAAAAATTTCTACATTTCTGTTTTTTCTGTCAAGATGGGGTGCTGAGTGTACATTAATGAGAAATAAAATGAACTTTTTTGATTTTAGCAAATGGCTGCAATGAAACAAAGAGTGAAAAATTGAAAGGGGTCTGAATACTTTCCGTACCCACTGTAGATAATAGTCACTTTTTGCTATATTAACGTTCACAATGTTAATTAAGGCTCCTTTTGAAACAAAGGATAGCGATGAATTCAGATGTTGTTGAGCTGCACCCCTCGCCCCCGTGTCTTTGTAAATATACTGCTCATAGGGAACAGAGCTGCAGCTCCCTTCACCTCCTCCACATGCCTCCAGGTGATATTATGCTGCAGTCGGGGCAGATGTCACAGATAAGAATTGTGTCTGATAGCGATGATACTGCCCATGATTGCTACCTTACCGTGAGCCCATTAGTGCTCTGGCATGCCTGTTGGTATTTGGCCGTAGCCGGTTGTTTGCAGCAGTGAGTACTGATGGCCAGAACAGGTGCTGCAATGGTTTATGCTGGCTCCCAGCCATCAGAAGCCTGAAATGTGCTGAGAAGTGTGTGAGTTTGCCTGAGCAGCTGTCCCACATTTCTGAGCACAGTCACTGGATCTCTGTGTGGAACTGTTCCAAAAAATATTCGGAAATGTACTTATTTTCCTTTCTTTGGTTTCTCACAGCCATAGATGTCGAGAAAGATGGATAGATAGATAGACCAGTGTAAGCTTCTCCCTAGTACAGCAAGGTCTGTACTATACACACAACACACCATTAAGACATGCAAATATACAATATAAAATAACGCAAATAGGCAGGCATCATAAAATATGTAATGCAAACAATAAGAGAGAGAGCATCATATTACATAACAAGTGTTCCCTGATGCAGTCCTAAGGGGGTTAATGCTTGCACTGCACAGAGAATAAAAGACTTCCATGTTCTGGCTGACCTTTAGGATCTTAAATTGATGGCCAGACGGGAGCAGCTCAAAATATGTCTCGCCTCCCCGTGTACAGCTCTGATGAATATATTGCAGAGTTGTTTCAGGGATTTGCCAATCACCTTTAATGCCATGCCAACAATCTTGGAGTGCTTGCTTTTGCTGTTTCCACTGAAGTTGCAGAATCATGTTAAACCAGGCCTCTGTATCCCATTTCAATGTGGTTGGCCCTCATAAATGGCTCTCAGAGCTCTCATTAAAACTTCAGGTCAAATCAATGAGTGTGCCGATACTTGAAGGGCTCTACTTTCCTACAGGCTCCTTATTGTATGACAGGGAGGATGGTAATGTTTTTACTTGCTTTTATTTGTATTAATTAAAACAAAATAAAACAAAATGACATGGTTAACTTTAGACAACAGGTCTCCTGGTTGTTAGTTTCACCCATCAGTCCTCACCTATGATGACTTTCTCGCTCTTTATACACTTGAACGAGACAGAAAGTTCCTCTGACTGTTTAATACTGACACAAATGGGTTCACAATGGAGTTAGCTGAAAGCCCTGTGCAATGAGTTGGAAGTGAGAACAGGTTGTAGGAATAATCTCTCTCAGAAGACCACGGTAATGAACTACTAATTCAGTTTTTATAACATGAACTTCTGAGTTCAAAGTAATTCTCATTCATTCACTGTGTGAATAAAAGCCGCGTAGATATAACATGACCCCCTAGAATTTGCCCACACACAGGGGGACACACTCATTAATAGTGGACCACATAGCCAGACAACCGAAACGATTTACTTGTCTGCTTTTTGTTTATTTTAGCTTTGATTTTAAAAAGGGAAAGTTGCCACCTTTCAAGTTGTCCAATCAGTATTGATGGCCAATGTAGTCAATTGAGGCAAGCATTTCCTTTCGAACCAGAAAGTCCACAGTAGTACGGTCAAGCTGTTGAAACATGCTGACGTATGGTCATTGTTCTCCTGACAGACAATGCCATGAGGAGGCATACTTGGTCACTCCACTTCAGGCGGGGTGTCAGACAAGTAGACTGCAAATGAATGTGGCCAAAACAAAAGATCTTTTAAGTATAGTGGATTATAAAGAACATTTGAATTAACTAGCATGTGAATAAAACCATCCATCCATCCATCCATTTTCCACCGCTTATCCGGGGTCGGGTCGCGGTGGCAGCAGGTCAAGCAGGCCGACCCAGACCTCCCTCTCACCGGCAACATGTTCCAGCTCATTCTGGGGGATCCAGAGGCGTTCCCAGGCCAGCTGGGAGATGTAATCTCTCCAGCGTGTTCTGGGTCTTCCCCGGGGTCTCTTCCCAGTTGGACGTGCCTGGAAAACCTCCAGTGGGAGGCGTCCAGGAGGCATCCTAATTAGATGCCCGAACCACCTCAGCTGACTCCTTTCGACGCGAAGGAGTAGCGGCTCTACTCCAAGCTCCCTCCTGATGACCGAGCTCCTTACCCTATCTCTAAGGCTGAGCCCGGCCACCCTACGGAGGAAACTCATTTCGGCCGCTTGTAGCCACGACCTTGTCCTTTCGGTCACGACCCACAGTTCGTGACCATAGGTGAGGGTAGGAACGTAGACCGAGTGGTAAATTGAGAGCTTTGCCTTCCGGCTCAGCTCCCTCTTCACCAAAACGGTCCGGTGCAGCGCCTGCTTTACTGCTGCAGCTGCACCGATCCGTCTGTCGATCTCCCGCTCCATCTTACCCTCACTCGTGAACAAGACCCCGAGATACTTGAACTCCTTCGCTTGAGGTAGGCACTCCGTCCCCACCTGGAGGGAACAATCCACCGGTTTCCGGCAGAGAACCATGGCCTCAGATTTGGAGGTGCTAACTCTCATCCCCGCCGCTTCACACTCGGCTGCAAACCGCCCCAGTGAATGCTGGAGGTCATGATCCGAGGAGGCTAACAGGACCACATCATCTGCAAATAGCAGAGAAGCGATCCCGAGACCCCCGAGACTGACGTTCTCCGCCCCCAGGCTGCGCCTAGATATCCTGTCCATGAAAATCACGAACAGGACCGGTGACAAAGGGCAGCCCTGGCGGAGGCCAACACCCACCGGGAACGTGTCTGACTTATTGCCGAGAATGCGGACACAGCTCCTACTGCAGTCGTACAGAGACCGGATCGCCCGTTGTAGCGGGTCCGGCACCCCATACTCCCGCAGCACCCCCCACAAGACCCCCTGAGGGACCCGGTCGAAAGCCTTCTCCAAGTCCACAAAGCACATGTAGACTGGTTGGGCAAACTCCCAGAACCCCTCCAGTAGTCTTGCGAGGGTAAAGAGCTGGTCCACTGTTCCACGGCCGGGACGGAATCCGCACTGCTCCTCTTGAATCTGAGGTTCGACAAGCGGTCGGAGCCTCCTTTCCAGCACCCTGGCATAAGCCTTCCCCGGGAGGCTGAGTAGTGTGATACCCCGGTAATTCGAGCACACTCTCCGGTCCCCCTTTTTGAAGATGGGAACCACCACCCCGGTCTGCCATTCCATGGGCACTGATCCCAACCCCCATGCGACATTGAAGAGGCGTGTCATCCAGGACAGCCCAACCATGTCCAGCGCCTTCAGCATCTCAGGGCGGATCTCATCCACCCCCGGCGCCTTGCCACCAAGGAGCTTTTTGACTACCTCAGCGACCTCTGCCAGGGATATGAGTGAGCCTCCTCCTGGGTCCTCAGGCGCTGCCTCCTCTGCAGAGGACATGTTGGTCGGGTTTAGGAGTTCCTCAAAGTGCTCTTTCCACCGCCCGACGATGTCCTCCGTCCGGGTTAGCAGT
>NW_022280042.1:967249-1055602 GCF_004355925.1 Anarrhichthys ocellatus
GTACCTGTCAGCTGCTTCAGGAGACCCCTGGGCCAACCAGGCCTTGAAGGTCTCCTTCTTCAGCTTGACGGCTTCCCTCACCTCCGGTGTCCACCACCGGGTTCTCGGGTTGCCGCCACGACAGGCACCGATGACCTTCCGGCCACAGCTCCTAGCGGCCGCGTCCACAATAGAGGCTTTGAACATGGTCCACTCGGATTCCGTGTCCCCAACCTCCCTCGGGATGTGTGAGAAGTTCTTCCGGAGGTGGGAGTTAAAGACCTCCCGGACAGGGTCCTCCGCCAGACGTTCCCAGTTCACCCTCACTACACGTTTGGGTTTGCCGGGTCTTTCCGACCGGTTCCCCTGCCATCTGATCCAACTCACCACCAGGTGGTGATCAGTTGACAGCTCTGCTCCTCTCTTCACCCGAGTGTCCAAGACATACGGCCGCAGATCAAATGATACGATTACAAAGTCGATCATTGATCTCCGGCCTAAGGTGTTCTGGTACCAGGTACACTTATGAGCCACCTTATGTTCGAACATAGTGTTCGTTATGGCCAAACCGTGGCAAGCACAGAAGTCCAATAACGAAACACCATTCGGGTTCAGATCGGGCAAGCCGTTCCTCCCAATCACCCCCCGCCAGGTTTCTCCGTCATCGCCCACGTGAGCGTTGAAGTCCCCCAGGACAACTATGGAGTCGGTAAGCGACGCCCTTTCCAGGACCCCTCCAACCAACTCCAAGAAGGCCGGATACTCTGAACTGCTGTTTGGTGCATAAGCACAAACCACAGTCAGAGCCTTGCTCCCCGCAACCCGTAGGCGCATGGAGGCGACCCTCTCGCTCTCCGGGGAGAACTCCAACACAGCGGTGCTCAGCCGGGGGCTCGTGAGTATCCCCACTCCCGCCCGGCGCCTCTCACCCTGGGCAACTCCGGAAAAGGACAAAGTCTAACCCCTCTCCAGGAGCTTGGTTCCAGAGCCAACGCTGTGTGTGGAGGTGAGTCCAACTATTTCTAGATGGTATCGCTCCACCTCCTGCACCAGCTCCGGCTCTTTCCCCGCTAGCGAGGTGACGTTCCACGTCCCGTGAATAAAACCTTTAATACAAAATGCTGTTTGGGGATATAGCCGAAGGAAGTATTGGGGTAAAAATTTGAATTGGGGTGATGGCTTAACTACTTCAGAGGACAACATGTTGAGGCATCCTGAGGGTTAAAAGGTCTAAGGCCATGTTCAGACCAGCATTAGTGCTGGGAAAAGATACAGCCCCAACATTATTTTAAGGGACATCCCTGCTTGACACAAAAACAAAACAAAAAAATCTGGTTTGCGTCAACTTTTGCAGCAATGCGTCGGTCAATCAGCTACGTACCAGCGAACATTCCTCGTCAACTCATTTATAACATTAACTAGTTTACACAAGGTGTTGTACGACCATGTGTGAAGTAGGGATGTGCACGGTTAGTCAACCAGTTGATTACAAGTTGCTAATCTCGTCAGTCAGCACCAGAAATACTAGGCGGTTAAACTTATCATTGTTTAAATTAATCTACACATTTAAATCACATATTGAGCTTTTTACGCTCAATGCTATCAAACATATACGTGCGCACGTTGGTAAAGGAAGAGGCGTTTTGGCCCAGCCATCCACATGAGTTAGCAAGCTTTAAACATTGAATTAAAATGGCATTAAATTGTCGTTGCGTGTTCGGTTGTCAGTTAACCATGTTGACTACCACTGGACTGTTTGTAGCGCCCATTTCAAAACTCGATGAAGTCAAAACTCAGCGTCTATATCATGGTGTCTGACCTTCTATATATGACCACAGATACCGAAGCATGCTGTCGTAATCTCTCGTTGGTAACACTTCATGCTAGGTTTTCCAAACAAATAAACATCGTACAAAAAGTTCGGAAATTAGTGTTTGGTAGATTATTTCTCTGTTGTAACAATGCTTCTTGGCAATAAATGTTATACCGTTGGAAAGCCTGTTTAGTTACCTTTCAAACGGTGTCCCATTTGTAAGGAACATGCATTTGTGGGATGAACAGCACAGCTGAGTATGTGGGTTGTGCCCAAGGGCGTAGGTTTGGTCTCAGCATTGGTAGGGGACTGCCAGCCCCCCCCCACCCCGCCATATAAAAAATACTTAGTTGATATTATGTTGAACAGGCAAACTTTATTAAAATATATTAACATTTGTGTAACTTCGAACTGATTTAAACATAATAACAGTAATAAAACCTTAGTTTAAATACAAAACAGTATTCTGCACCAAATAAATAATAATAATAAATAATTACATAAATGAATAAAAAACGTTCTGCTAAAATGCCAATATACAGTAACAGTATATTCTATATCCAAAATATATATAAAAAACTTTTCCCAGTTGTGCAGCCAAAAAAGACAAAAAAATAAATCTATTCTGCAGCACTTAATAGGCTACAAATAAAGTGCTTTCCTCCTTTATGCAATTATTAGTAATGCTGGGCAACGATTACAATTTTTAATCGCATGGATTTTTTGCGATTAATCGCGATTAATTTCATTGTTATGGCAAAGTTCAATAATGAATTCAAAAGTAGTGTATTGCGCACTTTTATTTTAAAAGTACTGCTATATGAACAAAAGGTCAATAACATTTGGTTTGCAAACACTTTAAACAAATCAGGTGCTTTTTAACAGCAGTATTCCCTTTACACAGTAGCAGTTCTATCTCTTCACTATCTGTGCTCGGTGTGTGACTTTATGTGAAACGTTCCACTGCTGTGCAACATGAATAAAATGTTTCAGCACGTTTCATCTAAATGTGTGTCTTGTGTCTTCATGACAGTCAGAGCATGTGAATGCAGCTCTACTGTTCATCAATATAATGCTGTAACTGCGAGGTGATGATGGTTACCCAGCGATCATAGAATGAAGACACTTTACACACAATTTAGGTGTATTTTCCCTTTAACTCACGAGATGCAGGTAGCATGTTTTATACTTAATGTGAATATAATTCATACATTTGTTGGCATCTTATTCTGAAAACCGGATGTTCATCTGAAGAAACCGGATGTTGTCTCACGTTAATCTTTCCGCTAACTTTCACGGTCCTTCGCTCGCTCCGATCTGTGCCGTTTGAATGTGTTTAGTGAATGTCACCATATAGGTGCACTAAAGTGTAAGTGTCTGCTGAGTTGACCATGGAGATCTGAGTGTCTGCTGACTTTACCGCAGCGATGTCCAGTAGTCTCCATTCCTCCACCCCTGCCAGTGAGCAACAGACTTTCAAAATTTAAAAAACGCGCTATAAAATAATTGTCGGCATTAATTAATTAATGCGTTAACACGATAATAACGTGTTAACTTGCCCAGCACTAATAATACGAATGAGTTTGCAAATATATTGTGCAAAATTATTTTTTCTAACAGACAAAATATTGGTGGGGACAATTGTGTCTTTCCCAAACTTTGGTCGTGACTAGTCCCTATGGACCCTATGCAAACCTACGCCCTTGGTTGCGCCAATGAAAAATTTGCCAAATCTTCTCTGCCAATGCCAAACAGCTTATTCTGCTGTTGCTATTGACTCTTGTTTGGTGGATTGGATGATTGAAGTCTATTAGTAATAAGGAATAAACAAGACATATTGGCAATTTTACAATGTATTCATTTAACAAACAGGAGCCTCAGGAGCGTGTGGAAGAACCATACACAGCCACAACAGCCTGGCTCCTCCTCCTCATGCAGGTCACCAGCCTGCTCACACAATGCTGTGGGATGGCATTCCACTCCCCAAGCAGGATTTGTGGCAAGTCAGCCAACATGGTTGTGTTGGTCACTCTAGCATGAACAGCTGGTCCCACAAGTGTTCACTTGGGTTGAGGTCAGGACCATTCCATCCTCTCCACTCCCAAATTCTGGAGGTAGTCTCTGATAAAGCCTGCTCTGTGGGGGCGAGCGTTGTCGTCTTGGAGGATGGAGTTCGGTCCCAGACTGTGGAGAAATGGGATTGCCACTGGTTGCAGAATCTCATCTCGATATCTCTCTGCATTTAGATTGCCTCCAATGAAGACGAGCCTCGTTTTTCCAGTGATGGAGATGCCGCCCCACACCATCACACTGCCTCCACCAAAAGGTGTTACTCTATCGGTGCAGCAATCAGCATAGCGTTCTCCCTGTCTTCTCCACACTTTGACCCTACGATCCAACTTCCTTAGACAGAATCTGGACTCATCACTGAACATAACGTTCCTCCACATGTTCAGTGTGACAAAGACCCTCTCCATTGCAGGCATTTGTGGACTGTTCGAAACAATAAGAGACTCACACACAGAGTTGAAGGTTTATTGTAGAGTTCTGATCTGGTCTCAGGAGTGATTATTGAAGGTCGGGCCTGTAGACACAAACATATTAGTAGTTTGGTTATCTTTAACTAAAATGATTGAATATATTAATAGTGCTGTCAAATAACATGGAGAGATCATATAGATAATTGACCTTAGAATGTTAGGTATCTATTTTAATGGATTGTGTTGTAGCGTAAGGGGCAGAGTTACCTATTTTACAATGATGTGGAGGTCCTCGTTAGTGGCAGATTATATAGGGCTGCCATAATTACATCTAGTGCTGTCGCTGCTAGGACCACACACAAAGAGTTATGCCATGTATTTGTTTGTTTGTTTGGTTTACATGTACTCTCTGTGTCCGTCCTCCTGCTTCCGAAGTCCGGCCGCGGCGTGCCAGCCTAACATTCAGGCAGAGAAGATTTGGCAAATTTTTCATGGGCGCAACCCACATACTCAGCTGTGCTGCTCATCCCAGAAATGCATGATCCTTACAAATGGGGCACCGTTTAAAAGGTAAATAAACAGGCTTTCCAACGGTATACAATTTATTGCCAAGAAGCATTGTTACAACAGAGAAATAATCTACCAAACACTAATTTCCAAACTTTTTGTTCGATGTTTACATATAAATGTCTGGCCACTAAATGCTGAGCCACTTGCTAATGTATTCTACTCACTCACGTATAGCACACAGATCTGCAAAGTCAATTTGTTGAGGTCCTTGCATATTGACTAGTCTAAGTTTAATCTCTCGTTTCAATGTCAGGGAAATTTGTCGTTGGGAACATCCCTGGTGTAAAGGCAAAAGTGTTTGTGACCCAAACAGCCACACTCACCCGCTGTCATGCTTCCTCCTGACTGTATCAGTTTGCCTTTGTAATATCTTTGGTGATCCCCTGACTTTTAATCAGATTCAAGACCAAATCTGTAAAACCAATGACATTCCCTTCAGCCCATTATCTGTACTTTGTGTTGAATACTAATTAGCAAATGTTAGCATGCTAACACGCTAAACCCAGATGGTGAACATGGTAAATAGTATACTTAAACTCTGAGAGCGTAACAGCATGGCGACTTAAGGATTCAGTTCAAGACAGCCTCACAGGGTTTCTAACATGACATGTGGTCTCAGTGCTCCACTGTTGGGTAGTTCCTGGTGTATTGAACGAGTCCTCATTCTGTTCAGTGTTTTTTTGTGTTTAGCTCTTTATTGATCTGTTCTTCAGTAAATCTGAGTTAATGTAAAATGCACATGTTGACCTTTGATAATAACAAGTACCTCTGCTCTGGGAGCTCAGCTGGCTCAATAGCAGGGGTCTAAGTCTGCCACCACAGGTATACAGGGATTTTTGTGTGTGTTTCTAAAGTGGAGTCCTGAACAAGAAAACACCTGCATGGCAGTTCTTCCAGCGTGAAATCCTTCTGTGCTACAACAGACTGTGAATAATTGTCTGATAAATAAAAAATAATCTCGTTGTCCTCATGGGAGCAAAGGCATATGCTTAGGACTTTTAGTCATGTTGTTAATCTTGCTTACTCACTGGATTTTAGACAAAGATTTGTGTGTAAATGTTCCCACATCTCATTAGCCTATAAATCACAAAGTGAGACTGCAACAGAGAAAAGGCCTTCCACGTTCACTCACTAAGATACATTTCTTTGTCACGGTTCTGTAGCACTGTTGGGATTTTGTCTTTATCACTGGAATTGACAAATGAAAATCTCCAGAACTCCATAACTGTCTCCAGAATATGGCTGAACCTCTACCACTTACGTCACAGGAACTCTTAGTAATCCTTCCAACTCTCAGGAATTAAATTATAGCCTCTGCTGCCACTCTGGGTTCAGTGTTTCCCAGTGAGGCTTTAATTGGGCCTCTGTCGCTCTATTGTGTAGTTGTGAGCAGTTGTGTACCTGTGGACAGCTGTCCTTCCAGTGAGCACGAGGACGTGTTTATATGTAATTGGTCTTTATTGAAAATGCAAAACTCGAATGATCTTTACATTTAATGGTATTCTGACTCATATTTAGGCTCCTTTACTGTCCTGTGATCGTATGTGCTTTCATGGCCTGGACCATTTATTTGACCACAGGCTCAGTTCACTCCTGTCATTAGAATGTGTGACAGTCATCACTCGTGATCACATCTCTCTTCCCCGCCAATGGCGTTGTTGTTTTTAGCCAGCAGGAATCAGTAATTGATTGATGTTGAAATGTAAGAGAATTCCAACTAATAAAACAAAATATCTAAAATTTCAGATGAGCATTTCAATATTTCTGATGAAATCAGCTCTTCAGATCTGGATTCCGCTGGAGTGGCAGTCAGAGGACACGGTTTGCTGCTGGATGAAATAAATTGAAACTTTCAAGTGAAGAGGACAAATAAAGGACTTTGAAAAGTGAGCGTTGCATGTTCCCCAAGTCCCCCAGAGGGAAGTACGCCCTTGATGAGAATACAGTAACAAATCATTATGCTAGTGTAAAAAATGATATTCTTTCTGCATAGCTGCAAGGGTGGAATATGTGTATACATGTTTTTTATTTGAAACTAAACACAACAGCTCATTAAACACAGATAGACATGACTGATAACACCGAGACAAGAACTGTCGGGTAAATCTAAGTATGGTTGTGTGTTGGCCATTGATGAACTTTATTTTAGCTGCTGCTTGTTTCTGAAAGAGTGACAGCATGGTAATGCACTTACAGTACAAGTGTGCCAACTGTGTATTTGTGGAATGTGTCCCGGCTATTTGGAGACAGTCTGCTGTCAGCAGACATCCACCGCACTGCAGAGTCCATCGCCAAGCCTCTGTGTCCCTCCACGCTGCTGCCCTGTGCCCAGTGTGACCTCTGACCTCCCTGCTGAAGGGAGAAAACTCTGGCAGAACTTTGAAAGATAGTATCTGGGACAGCTTCCAATCCTTTCATTTGCCAAATGTTTATTACCCAGAGCAGTCTAATCAGAAAAAATGGTTCTGATTGCATTTAATTAGTTGTGCTATAAATGTGCAAATCTTTGTTTATCTGATGTGATAAATCCTGTTTTAGAATCACAATCAGACTCAATCTGAGGACTGCAGACACTCACAATCAGCAAGTTCTTTTGGAAATAGTGTAGTTCATTTCCCACTATATTTTTTTACACCAGTAAATATCTAAGTATTTACGTGAAACGATCAAGAAATTAATCAAAATCAAGGTAATTAATAGGAGAGACTTTGAGACACCTAAATCCATCTTCCACCGTCCTCCATATAATATAGTTGTGTGTGTTTTTCTTACAATAACTTCAATCCTTGAAATATTGAGTTGTCGTTTTCATTTTGATAGTTTAAAGGAGTCTTATTTTGACACTTCAGGACACACGGCTGGATGTTTTACTTTGAGTCAGATGAGAGGAGTGTTGTGAATTTCAAGAAAATGTTATTAGTCACATGTAATCATAAAGTACAAATCCAGAGAAAGGTAATCCTGCTTTTTCCTTCAATTTGTTTATTTAAATTAGTTTAAAAAGAATACAAATGGTAATAACCAGATGTATGATTGGGTGGGTGGATGGATCCTAGTGGCCTAAGGGTAGAAGCCCTTCCTCAGCCTCTCAGTGCTGGCCTACTGTATCTGGTACCTTCTTCCCAACCTGAGAAGGGAGACAAGGCTGTTATCAAGGTAGATGGGATCTTCAATGATGATCTCCTAGCCTCATTCTTGCAGCAGCTTGTGCAAATATCATTTAAGTAGGGTACCATATTGGTTATTGTACATTCAGCTGAACAAGCAACTCGTGCAGGGCCTTGTGGTCCTGTTCTCAACTTTTTCCATACCAGGCAGTGATGTTTCCTGGCAGGAAGCACTTGATTTTGAGTGTGTCCTGGAACTTGCTTCTGACTCTGCTATGTAGTGCCAACTGTAGGGCCGCCATTGATTGGTCTGATCATTTCCTGACCTCTCGCAGTTTGTCAATATACTTTGACCTCAGCAAGGTTTTGAATGGCATGTAGCGGTGGTCAAGAGCATTTGTTCCCCTTGTGGCGCAATCCTTATGTTATAACGGAAGTTAGGCATGAACGTCTTCAGGTTATTCTGATTGAAATCGCCAGCAAAAGAGTGCAGCATCACCAGTCTGTGAGTCGTTGAACAGCAAAGATCGTCTGTTCTGTGTTGGTTCGGTCTTCTGGAGCTAACAGTAATTGACAGCGGCCTGCTTTGGTCTTGATGGTGTTTGCCTTGTCTCCTCCCTCTGTTCATTTAAAGGGCTCAATTCAGCGAGATCTCCAGCAAACAACGAAGCTCACAAAAGGCTGCAGCCCGAATGCTGTAGCCATGCATGTGATTGCACCAATAGACGGCAGAGCGCAATTTTCAATCCTCACTCTTGCAGCACAAAATGAATCCATTGTTGCCATTGTAGCCCCCTTGTCCAGAGAAGATTTGCTACATCTTCATTTAAAACTGAAATTGTGTGAGATATTACAGAGTCATAGTCCACCATGTGCTCTCTGAGTGGGACGTAGTGGTGACTGAGATCTGAGCTGTGAAATGGAAGGGGAAGTAACTGAATACATATATACACATTGGGACCTATAATGTGCTCTGAACACAGCATCTGAATACGCGCAGCTATATTGTTTAATTTTCCCAATATGTTAACGTCTCACAAGACCAATTTGCCTCAAAACAGGAACCCATGCTTCTCAGATTCATACTTAAATGTGAACCTGCAGACATTATACACATACTACCCAGTTTGAGCTTGTTTGATAGGTCCAGCACCTTATTTAAGATAAAGCCGGGTGAAGCGGTGGTTATCCTTCATTGGCATATAATTATATAAGTCATTATATATTTCCACACACTTATACTGTACTTTTCATCTCTCTATCTCTCTCTTCATTTGGTTGTATTGGACATCGGTATATCCCTTCGGTGCACCCAGTGTCAACATTCAGATAGATGTGTGTGCAGCATTGACGGTTTTGGGATTTCTTAACTGGGGTAGCTGGAGAAGTTCAGTTTGGTTAAAGAAAAGATGGCACTGGCCATCCCTTTAAAGCCTGGCATGCTGCAGGAGATTTGAATATGCATATTTTATACAAACACAATTATCTATTCTTCACAGGGGGAAAATAGTTGTTTGATGACGATGAGTCACACAGAAATGCCGCAACCTGAATAT
This sequence comes from Anarrhichthys ocellatus, assembly GCF_004355925.1. Lineage (NCBI taxonomy): Eukaryota > Metazoa > Chordata > Actinopteri > Perciformes > Anarhichadidae > Anarrhichthys > Anarrhichthys ocellatus. The sequence continues at coordinate 976,755 of NW_022280042.1, forward strand.
ATTTGGAGTTAAAATATGATGGCAAAATTAAAACGATCTATCTATGCATCTATGTTCACTTGCTGTCTTCTTCCTCCCTGCCTTCTTTACTTTCCATTGATATGTTTGTTGGTGCAGTACAGCTGCAGAACAACCATTGTCCATTGTAAATAATGGACAATTATCACACTGGAGGAAATGATCTTACTACTGATTCAATTCAGACACACACGGTGAATAAAAACAGTGTATGCAAAAGTTGCCAAATAAAGTAAAGCCTCACATGGTGTTTCAATTCTCGCTTTCAAAAAATAAAAATGTTTGATGTTCAGTTCCAGATACATTCATTATGTACTGAGAGTTTGAAGTTGACGTTCACATTAATACAGGCTATTTATTACTCTGAGTTTGATGTTCAGAGATCCACATGTATTTATTTATTATTACTTTAACTTACATGTTCAGTTCAACAGACACCCAGTGTGTACGGCCTCTTATAGTTCCAGATTGTCAATATATCAGCCTTAAAAATCCTTCAGCGGTCGATCACTAGTCTGATCAAATAATATTTTTTTCAAATCTGATTTTATTTATCAAAAAAGTTTAGATTATTTTCTTTTTTTTTAACTAAACACCACATCTTCCCAAAATAATAGGTCTTTAAAGATATGATTAATTACATTGGCAAAGGTCTTGCTGGACAAAAAAATTATAATATTTATCCCAAAAAGAGCACTTCCTGTTTATCTGCATGCAGCATTTGGCAGGGTAATATTTACAAATGATTTTGAAGGACACTTCCTTAACCTTCATGATTCATGAGGAAGCATCCAGACCTTCCACAAGCCTATATATCATTTACAAACCGATTCCAATATGCCATGACATCTGATATATGAACATCACTTTGAAATAGGGCAGGCAATCAACAATCATTATTACAGTGAGAAACGAATGCTTCCTACTGGGGAGTCAGCTTGGAGGTTATCTCTACTTCCTTATTAACAATGGCTGACAAGAATTCTTAAAAATCCTGTTAGGCTTTGGATGGGAATGAAGCTTGTGTGTGGTGGTTATGTGTCACTAGAAGCTCCTCTGATGGGTGACGCAGGTTCAACAACCAACAGTCTTTGTTCACTGTGTGAAACCAGAAGTCGATATTTTTCTCAGGTAACTTGCGTTATCTTACGGCCCTTCTGTGGTTATTTTAACCCAAACGATGATCTTTTCTCTAAACTAAGTAGTTCTGTTGTCCAAACCCAACTGAGTATTTTCCTGTGAAGATGGAAGTTTACTTTGAGAAGAATGTATACACGTAGTGAGCAGAAATGGATACTTGTTGCAGGCTTTTGCAGAAAAAACGCACGAAAAATGAGGAGTAACTCTTCGTGAGATATCATTTGAACCTTTGTATGAGGATGCGTGGCCTGGCTGAGCAGAGTACATACGCACCTCACCACCTTAGTCCTGCAATGGGTCAGCTAACTGATGCGTTGGCTAACACGAGTAGCTAGTTACTGTTTGACAAAAAAGGGAAACGCAAATATTAAAAAAGGAAATTGGGACTCTGTTGAAAGTATCTAAATACTATGTATCTTTATTAGTATTTAAGATTTAAGCAGTATTCATATATCGCTTTACTGCCAGATCGTCACACACACACACACATTCAGGGGTAGAGAATTTAAGATGGATCAATGCAATGTCAATATCGTGTTCTGGCTGTTGATTGGTAACAAAGGGACAATGTGTGGGGCGTCATTTCCTCTGTTTTGGCCAATCACAGATTAGCATTAATGAAACAAAATACATTAAATTGATATAAGAGGTCCCGCCCTTAGGGGGGACACCAGGAACCCGTTCTCCTCTGACTTTCTTGCCTGTCGTGCATTTTAAATTCAGAATTTTCCAAAGAAGAGATAAAAAAATGTCATGTATGATACAGCAAAAGATATTGAGATTAGTAAATTGTTTATTTCAACCAATTACACTTTTTAATATTTCGATCCTCCTTTTGCTTCTCAGAGAGAGGATAACCACCTCACATACCCACACATGCACCCCCTGCTGCTGTATGTTCATATCTCCATTGACTTCCTTCATCTCTACATTTCTCTTTCATTCTTTGACTCTGGGCTCTGTAGATGGAGGTGTGGATGTACGGCCTGATAGCCCTGTCTGTGAAGAGGACCCCGGTATTTACTGAGAGCTGAGCCCATGTTGAACCACACAGCACCCAGAACCCCATTACTGCCACCGCCTCTGACCAGCACTCTTTGTTCACAACACACTTACACTGCATTGCTCGATACAGGGCGATATCCAACAATCCCCTACCTCCATCCCCAAACACACACACACACACACACACACACACACACACACACACACACACACTGCCTCCAGCTTTATGTCTCTCTTCTCTTTTATTTTCCAAACACGTAATCCGCCACTTAAAAGGACTGACAACTATTCCGACAAACTTATCGTGGCATGAAAGGAAAACAAAAGCACCGTAGTGTGGTCATGTTTTAATGGTGTCAAGATCCTCAGTTATTTCAATGTATTATCATATTTCTATAAAACCTAACAAGTAGCACCATTAGACAGTAATGAAAAGAATCCAAGAATGTGTGATTTTAGGGCATTCATGATTAATGCATTTTTTTCAGACACACTTAGTATTTAGAGTTATATTACTAGACTTATTTCCCAACTAAGATACGGCATAATCTGCAGTTGTAATGCTTTTACTAAATAGAAAAAATGCAGGCTTAGAATGATAGCGCTGCACACAAGTCTCTGCACAATAAATACCAATTTGTAAAAGAATTCATGTATTTATTGTGTGTTTATTCATCATGTTTGCATATGTTCTTCTTCATTCTGTTTTTTAGCAGCAGAACACACACAGTAATACCAGTTTTTAAAGATCCAGACGCATCAGCATTTCTCATCTTGTCTGCATGTCTCCTGTGTCGTGGCTCTTCTATTAGAGAGGTGTGGTGTTCAGTTAGAGAGGTTAGAAATAAAAAATGTGAACATGAACATCAAGTAGAAGAGACGAATAACAGTTTAGTTTACCTCATCTCAGAGAATGAAAGGGAATTGAATTTTATGCAACAAACATATTTATTTAAACCAAATCAGTCGCCCTTTTGTTGCCTAAATCTAACCAAGTAGTTTTGTAGCGTTCATTTTGAAAAGACACGACGGATGTAACGAGCAGGAAGTGACACGCCGTCCCTGACACGTCGACAACTGACCCTGGGGGAGGGACCTAGAGCGTCATAGTTTGACTCGACTGGCCACTGACCAAGCTGAGTGATGACGTGTTGACAGTAAAGTGTCACTCAGACGTAGCGCTCATTACCAGCATTAGAACGACGAGTTAACATGTTATTCATGATGTGTAGATTTGGCCTGCAGCGCACGAGCTCCAACCGCTGCTCCGACATCTGACCAACGATCACCACAGATGAGTGGCAGGGTGTTTAGATATTAACCCCGCGATGATGACTTTATTGCGGCCCTCATGGTTGCATGGCCTCCTCTTGAGTGGATGGATGAATCATTGTGCCTCTGATCACTCATCAGGCTGTCTGAACATATCACGAGTGTGTCATTGTCACATGCACAAGCTTGGCATTATAGGAGGTTTTCTTTCAATTATTTGTGATTTAAACGTAAAACTTTACAGTAACACTTAAATCCAAAATTCAGTTGGATTCATGACAATATTTCAATAAAAGCTTTTGTTGATTTTCTGGCTGTAAACAAATATTTATAGGATGCTAGGATTCCATCTAAATAGTCAGAACTATGTTAACGTTGAACAGAAACAAAAGGCTTTCTATCTCAAGTTAAAACATTAACCTGAACAAATATCAAGAAATATAGAAGAAAGTAGCAATGTCGAATGAATAAACTATTCATACAGATGAGTCCGGAGTGTGGGCATCATCCTGCATCATCATCACCACATAGACCCACAGAGGGAAATATAATTCTGCTGACTGACTGCATGTCATGCTGACTTTACTGAACCTGATGTAATTATTTATGTTCTCTAGTGGCACCAAGAGCTCACTGAGAAGTATCTAATCATGAGCATTATTAGTCCACAATGTAACTGAGACTCATCTGTGGTGAATATTGATGAACAGGTAGAAAGATAAAAGTTCTACATTTGGATATTTGGTGAGCACCAGAGTTGGACCCCACATTTATTATGACAGCACCACAGTTATTGCAATCTAAACCGCTTTCTATTAAACAGCTTTGTAAGAAAACAAAACAAAGGAAAACTCAATTGTTATGATGGAATATTCCCCTCATTTGACCAGTAGCACATTAAATGTCTTCCATAGACCCAGTTCTTCCTGGACCATGCTGGACCGAAGCTTTAATTAAACCTCCTCATATGGCACAGTGTCATTATTTTTGGACACACTATTTTCATGTTTAATTCTTCAGCATTTTGTGTGTTCGATTTGAATCGTCGCCCTGTCCACTCTTTTGCTCGTGAAACTCTAAAAGAAAACAATTTAACTTGGAACTGTCCATTAGAAAGCTGCCGACACCCTGAAGTGTAATGTGTATGAAAGGTCCATCACTCTGAGATGTCCTTCTTCTTTTAATCTCCACCGGACATCTCCTTCTGTCAGGTGATACTGATTCCTTCTCCTTCTAAACTGACAAGGTCATACACTCAGGATGGGTTTCCTCTTCCCCTTCATGATTAGAACTTTGTGTAATGGTGAGATGAGGAATATGCATGAGGCCCGTGTTGCTCCCCCTATCAGCACTGCTGGACGCTGGCTCTCCGTTAATGAGAGTAAACAAGGCGATGCCGACAGAATCCAAATGTCCGGCTGTCGCGATCTGTAAGCACCTCACCCTGATAACACTGTTTACATAATTAATCATGTTGCAAAATGAATCTCCTGCAGGTGAACACTGGATACATTATCTTTGAACTTTACACCAAATATCTGCAAACGGGCGCTGAAGGCAATTCGGACAAAATATCTCTGGAAGTCTTTGTTCTTTGAAAGACATTTTTTTTGTGTGTATCAGCCGTGATTTCAGGCTCCTCCAGGTCAGACAATCATTAATCTTCATTTCTGCACGTTGTGTTGTGTTGTGACGGCCCCCTCTGATTTCACTCCCCTCATCCTCTGTTGGAAATGTAGCCGGTAACACAGCCAGCTGTAAGCTTAATGGGAAAAAAAAAAAAAAAAAAAAAAAATATATATATATATATATATAAACCTGTGCAAAGAGTGTATAAAGGCATGAAAGATGAGAGGTGGGAATTCCAAAGGGGCCTCTGACTCTTTGAATTAGAGAATGGATGAGAGAAATATTCAGAACACTTAAGATGCCCGTATTGCACGGAGGCTATTTTCCCCGTGGATTCACGGATAATTACATGCCCACTGGAGATGTAAAAAGCTTATATAAGGGGGAATGTAATGAAGGAAGATATAAAAGAAGTCAAAAGGAATACTTAAGATGGGACCTACAGGAATCAAAAGATTTGCTGGGTAGAATCGACTGCGGCTACTGAAGCGTCCCTCATGTTGTCGAGTTAAACTCTTTCTCTTACTTTGGCTGGTGCATCACTTTCCTTAATCACGTTCATTAGCTCGACAGGTGGCAGCGCAAAGGCCAATATCACATAATCCACAAATATGTCCTTTGTGAAGCCTTTACTGTCGCTTGTTTGTAGAGCGGCAGTGGTCGTGTTGAGTTTGAGTTGGATTGTGTTACAGCTGCTCCGGTTACTCCTGTTCTTGTTCAATATCGAGTTGTTCAGTATTGACTCGGAGAATCAGCGGTTCGATCCCGGCTCCGCTCGTCCATGTCAATATTTTCTTGGCCAAGATACTTAACCCCAAATCGCTCCCGCAGCTGTTCCTGCGGTGTATGAATGTGTGTGAATGTTAGTTAGTCCTGATGGGCAGGTGGCCCCTTGCATAGTAGCCCTGCCATCAGGGTGTGAATGGGTGTGTAGTGTTAAAGCGCTTTGAGTGGTCGGAAGACTAGAAAAGCGCTAAAGAAGTCATAATGTATTCTTTAACAAATGTAATGACGTTTAAAATTAAGCACCAGCCAAGTAATATTCATTATGTGAAATCATGGATTTTTAATTACATTTATCACAATAAACTTACAACAATTAAGAATGAAGACATTTAAACAAGCTCTTAATCAAATTCAAGGTAAATTAACTGTACTTGTATCACATTTAAAATAAGCAGGTCAGTAATTCACATTCCATCATGATGTTATTCATATTTAAAATGATCAAAGTTGTCGCTGCCTTTTCATTCAAGTAATATGAAACGTGCCACTCTGCTGCAAAAGATATAATAAAAGCACATTAAATGACTTGTTGACTAGCCTAAAGGTTATGGGTTGACTGTGAATTAAAGTGTGTTGAGCTGGAAGTAATCATCAGCAGTCATTGATATTGGGCCAGAGCAGTCAGTGTCATACATTTAATAAGTGTCATGCATACAAGAGCTGTGGTACCTTAGCATGCCGCAAACCACGTGTGTTACAGCAGCTCCTCAGTGAGTAGGTGAGCTTCATTTAAAATACATTATTCCTAGATGTGAATGCAATTTGTGGTCGGTATGCTACACAGTAAAATGTTCAAAACCTGTCTGTGAATGATTTGTAAATGTGTCTGTATTTCATGTTCACAGACCCACTTACTAGTTTTTCAGAGCTTCTACCCAGAATCAGAAACAGGTTTATTTCCACGTACAAGGTATTTGGTATACTGGTGATAACGGGCACAGTTAACATAGTAAGAGGACAGAAATACACACAGTACAACGCAAAGTCAGGGAATATGAATATATATAACAGAACAATAAAGATCATTTCAAATGAAAGGAGCTGAACGTTAAAATAGAAATGTATATAGAATAAATAGAATAGTATTAAAACAGAAGAGGATGCAATGTTCAATGTATTGACCAAGGAAATGCAAGACAGTCCCTCAACGGATCCATAAGTGCTGTGCTGCCACAACACAATGACAAAAACCTCATCATAATCGTCATTTACATACAGTTACAATATAATTAGTCCTCTGCATTTAGTATTTCTTGCAGTGGGTTGCTGCCGGTGAGACACTTGTGGTTCATTCTCTTGCTCAAAGGCACTTCAACATGAGGAGCCGGGGATCGAACCACCAACCTTGTAAGTAAAGAACGACCCATTCTCACATAAGCCACCTCTTTTACATTAATTAATTAATCATAATTAATAAAATAATCAATGAATCCATATAAAACGTGCGTTGTCATTGTGTTGTGGCAGCACAGTGAGTGCACATACATGTCCATTAGGGGACCTGTTTTTCAATTAATTAATTAATCGATGAATTAACCTCGTAATATTACACTTCTGAATATTGAATATACTTCTTACAGAGTCTTTTTAACATTGTGGATCTGAATACTTTTTCACCACTGCTTTTTTTTTTGCACATATTTTTCCAAGAAAATGATAGACTGTCATTTGCAATTATAGATTATGTTTGGAGTGTTGAAACAACACAGGCAGCTTTTAATATAATCCAGTCTAACACACCATATACCTGTATATGTGCATAGGATGATATGTATTAATGTGAATGAGTATGCTGTGTGTGTGTGAGACGCGCCCATGCGTGTGTGTTTTCTATGCACATGTTCAGGACGGTCTGTGCTATTGACATATTGAGCTGTGTGTCTTGACCTGAGCTGGGCCACCAAATTGAGTCATCATCAGTTTGAAGTATCTCTGAGGCCTCTCAAATGAGGCTGATCCCGCCCAGACGTCGATACGTTACGCGGGGGGAACATCACGCAGATCGCAATGATTTTGGGAACAAGTGGTGTATTGATAGACACGTCTCAAGAGAGGCGGTAAATGCCAAACATGTCGTCCTTGTACCAGCAGCCTTCTCTGCTGATGCTTCACCAGACGGAGAAAACAGGAGATTCAGCTGCAGAATACGTCAGGATATGTAACTTCAACTTTCAAAATGACCAGCTGGACTAACAAAGCTGTACTCATTAATGTTATATACTGTATATACTGTATATATATATATATATATAGAGAGAAAATGAAAGAAAGGAAGATGAGTAATGTGAAACGTAATTACACAATCTGCAGTTCCTCTCAGCTCTGACACTGTAAGCTTATTGTTTGAATACAAGCAGACGCAGTTCGAGACCAGCTGGTGAACAAAGTGGAGAACTTTGCAGCTAAAGAGACCTTTTCATCAGGAGTTGGAAGAGACCAAAAACGGAGCTAAAGGGGAGAGAACATTGACTAACATTTACCAGGTGGACACACACACAACTCAAGATGAATGCTAATGATGCTCTCTGCCTGCTGGATATATAACTGTTTGTTCCTCATATCAACTTTCTAATACTGATTGTAATAATTTCATTTCAGATTAACACTGAACACCTGGTTAGATAAACTGTTTTTTAGGAGTGTTTAGGCCAAGATAGCGGCACATCAAGACCTGCGTTTCTTTGGTGACATTAAACCAGTGGAACAGTGTGAAACCTGCAGCAGCATTGTTGCCCATGTGCTAACAAGCATTTATTGACATTGACAATACAGTAGAGGTGTATATGGGGATTTGGTTTGAGAAGGGTCATCTTTTCCTAACCCTAAACGAAGCTACTGTGTGGCTATGGAAACGAAGGTACACAGACCATGTACAGAGTGTGCACTGGTAACTGGCCATGGTCAGCCCCATCCCTCTGACATATCTCCCAGCTCATGTCTACGTACGGGTCCTGTTTTACTGTGTTTCAGGCCTCTGTGTGTCTGTGGAAGTTAGAATGGAGTGGAAGTGTAATTTGCAAATTCACATCCCTGTGAGAATTAAGAGATGACCTTTGTGTTACGGTATGCATACCACGTCACAGCTTGTGAGTAACATCTGCTCTCAGTCCATACAGCACTCATACAGCTGGAGAACCATTAGCAGAGAAACATGGAGACAGTGTGAGCCATGTAAAGCCTTTGGCATTGAAGGCAGCCCCTGAAAGATATTTCACATGGAATGTTTTCCAGTGGCTTAATGGGTATCATCTCTTTTCTGGCTTTTATTGTGGAAAGATCATTAGGAAGTGTTTCACTCGCAGTTACTTCTGATTCGGATAAATGGAAAGTGGGTGATTGTTAAAAAATAATACAAGAATGAAAACAGGACAAGCGCTAGAATTAGAAAACAAGAACATTATAATGTGACTAGTCGAGCTGTCGCTGTACTACAGCCTGGTCTCCTAAATATTACGTTCCAATACAAGAAACCTGCATGGTCAATTATGTTTTGAGAGAATTTATTTTCACCCAGATAACCAGGGAAACCAAAACCTATTTTAACCCAAAGCTTACTAACCCTAAGCAGGTAGTTTTGATTCCTCACCAGCGGATAAAACAATATAACAGTGATATACACCTATGAAATATTGATATGAAACATATGTTTTATTCAGAAACGTTGTGATTTAATACCTGGGCAACTTTTAATTGATTCTCCCGCAGTTGACCCATCAATTATAAACAATACCCAGGATCAGTAACAGTGTAATATGTATTTACCATATTCATTAGTTAAGAACCATTTTATACATTTGTTGGCCAATTAGTAAATATCAGGTAAAAGTAGACTGTTTCACATCTGAAACATTAATAAAACAGCACTATTCTATTTTAATAACAAATTCATAATTTTCATCTGTGGGGTGTTTACAGCCAATATACACTGGGCACGTTTTTGAACTATTTTCTGAACTGTTGTTTTTGTCACTGTCTCATGGAACGCAAATATTACGCAGCGGAAAAACAAAGTCATGTTTTTCAAAGCGAGGTCGATTTTTTTTAAAGGTTTTGTACCGAGAATAAAGACAGCAACACTCGGCAAACAGTGCACACCAGGTCCACTCTCTTCGTTTTACCTTTCACAATAAAAGCCCTAGACATAAACACTGCGTAACTGTTGACCCGGAGCATTTTGCCCAGATGCTGCTCTGAGTCAACAGGTTCCTGGTAGTTGGTCCCCTGGATGCATGAATCAAGTCAAACCATTGATAGAAAAAATGCTGCAACTGTCGAAAATTCACATCACTGCCAGAATAGTTTTAATGCAAAATATTTGCAGGTGAGTATTGTGCGTTTTCATGTTGAGTATTGTCATTCCTCACGCCCCAGGTGTGTACAGATCTTTAATGTTAAATACAGCAGGCACCAACTAATTTCTGTTTTTATTAAGCCCATGTTGACATAGATATATATTAAAACTTCAACAAAAAAGTCTTCCTCACAAGAAAAAGCTCCAAATGGAGAGATTGTCGGTGGAAAATGCTCTGTGTGTGCTCTTCCCATCCTGACAGAGACTGCTTACTTCTGGTTGCATACGATGTGTTGTAGTGTCAGCTGCATCGATGTTGTGCTCTTCAAATGAAACTTCAGTTCAAACATATCACAACCAAGATGTTGGTCAGTTTTGGAACATTCCAGTTAATTGCCCAGCCCTACTTGACTTGAGTCGAGTGTGTAATTAAGGCCGTTAAATAAAATATACATTAGTGTAGCAGGAAATAAATGCCCTTTACTGTTAGAGCACAGCTCAATGATTTAGCTGATAAGGATGTATTTTTATAGTCCAGTATTAAAAGTATGAGGAAAATTGATGATGCACCTAAATGGCATTTGCTGCAGGAAGCACGAACAAAATCCCTCCATGTGGATCTTTTTCCTCCACTGTCTCACGGCCTCCCCCTGCTGTACGTCACTGCCCCCCCCAAACCCACTGCAAGAGAGTCTAAAAACAATCACAATGGCGTTTTAATTTGTCCCCTCGATATCTTATTTGCCAAGAAGGGACCCTGGAGGAGCCTCAGCCCAAAAGAGCACACAGCATTATTGAACCAGCCAAGGATCACGTAAAGGGCTTAGTATTGATGCAGACAGCGGAGGGGTGACAGAGAAGTAAAAGCCTGGCTGGGGGGAGACGGGGAGAAAAGGAATGAAGGATCTGAAGCGCACAATGTGCTGTGGGGGAAGATGTGAGTCCCTACAAAGAAGCAAGGTTAGACACAAGAAGAAGAACATTATGATGAACAAGAAGAAGTAAAGAAAAAAACCTCAAAGTACTGCAAGCAACTACGACACACCTACAAGAAGATTAGTGATGTCACCTCTAATGCCCCAGCCATTGACTTTTCAGGACACAGGAAGTCTTCCACAGCTGCCTAACACCTTTTAACAAACTTATTGTCCGGCCCAAATCCTTTCTTGTCATTCTAGTATGGAGACGGGCTATTTGCAGAAGGACGGAGCTAGTCTGAGCTAGCCATGCAGATGAGTTTATCATGCAATAAAACATGTACAAGAGTGAATTGGGTTTGGATGGAGTAGGTGGAAAAGGTTTAGAAGTTAGCTTGATTCAATGCATTTTTGGCTAAAAGACAGAGCGAAGCCAGAGCTAGCTGGGATTAGATGTTACTCTATGCAAATTACAAACTGCTCTACGTGTGCTATGGTGCATGGCTACTCTGTATCTGTTTATTTCACATCAATATCTATATTTTGATTTGAAACATTAAATAGCACACTGGAATACTTATTGGAACCCTACCACAAAAGAAAGAGCCAAATAATTGAAGTATAAACCGAAGCTGTGTGGAAATAGGTAAAACAAGGCCGAAGAGAAAACTGGGTCATATTTGATTTCTTTGAAAAGTTTATCTTGTGCATTTAATGGGAGGAAGCCCAGGTGAAAATAAAGTTGGCCCAAAGGGTGAAATTGTACAGTTGAGATTGTACATGCAGGAGGCCCAACTAAAACATCTGGTCAAACTGGTGAGACATTAATGAGGATTGCCCTCTTCAATGAATAGCATAAACTAATCTATTTTCTTTGATCCTGAAGAAAATGTCTGAATTCTAAGCAGATTAATTGATTATCCCACCATCTACCATGTAGCACCAGCATGAATTAGACATTACAAATATCTACATCTTGAGCAAAACAAAAAAGCTGCATTGAGATGCTTAATGATATGATCCTTAGATCTTACGAACACGTAGAATATCATTCTTCCTGTGCTCATTTGAAAACAAGTGCATTGGATTTCTTAATTTAAAGAGGGGAAAAGTCAGGCTCCAGTCCCTTAGTTTGAGCCATTCACTATCGCTGAAAGCTATTAGGATGGACAGTTTGCTGACTCAACGCCTGCCTAAATCACCCAGGTAAGGCCTTGGCCGTCTGTTTCGTTTCGTAGGACAGATACATCAGTTTAAGAAGGTGGAGACAAATCAAACTACTGACAGACGAGCACAAGCACTGCGGTGTGACAGGGGGAGATACCTGATCATCAGCTGGCACATCAGCTCAAGATTTAATATCCATCTCTTTCACATTGGCCTCAGTTTATTTATCACCAAACTTTATCTGCAAAACTTGTTCACACAGATCAGGTGGCACAGCAGACAAGTCAGATAGCAGTGCAGGTTCGGATGATTATGATCTCTTATTCACATTATACACAATATCAAATTACAAAACACAATGAGGGAAAGCTAATTATTTTCAGATCCTGCAGCATATACTTTTAAAGGGTTAAGCAACACTTACCCTAACCCCAAATAAACATAAGGCTGTTCAAAATGCATTTAATGTACAATTACTTTAACGCAAAACCTTTAATTTAAGGGAGCACCTACAAAAGACAACTAGTCTCTTTGTATACACTGTAAAGTATCTGTTAAACCTATTTAATTTAGTATTTTTAGTTTAGTTTAGTTTATTCTGCATTTTGGCATTAACTATTAAAGTAGCCTATTGAACGGCAGCTGGATTCTTGCAATGTCATGAGATCACGTGAAAATTGCAGGATCACATCACACAAATCCATCTTGTCTGGCTTCAAGTAATGTGTACGGGCAACTGCAAGCATGGGTTAGGTGTGTGTGTGACGCAGAGAAGCTACAATGGTTGCTCACAAAGAGGTTAGCGTAGATGCTGCAATAGCATCCACTATATTGGAACTGGAGAGTATTTCTTTGTTGAAAGAGGAACGAAGAGAGAGATTGAAAACTTTTCTCGATTGTAAATATGTTCTCTCCCAACTAGCTTCAATACGAGTTTGATAGATGGTTCAAACAGGTATTCAAATTAGAATAGAATAAAACAATTAAATAGACAATAAAATACAATAACAAATCATACAAATATAACACTAAGGAAAGAAATAAAAAAGAAAAGTAGAAAGGTGGTGGCTAAGGCCTCTGGTGTGTGGCTAGAGCTATTGGAAGAAGAGTAATAGAAGATCTTGTACTGAGGGACGCAGATGGCAGAGTGCAGCCGTGATGGCTGGGGGGCTGGTGTCAGAGTGGAGGTAACTATCGATGGACGAGATTCGGACACCACTGATCGATCATCGAACAAGTCGCAGCTTGTAGTCCATAGTGGTAAGCCAAATAACTTTTAAATATGTTTTAGCAGGTCAGTCTGAATGAAAAGTTGTGAGAACTAAGAAAAGTTAGAGAGAATGGGGTTGGTTGTTGGAACGCGAATAACCAAGTATCGCTACCAGGAAGGTGGTGCATAGAGTGAGTGGTGTTAAAACCATATTTTCTAATCACTCTGACTCAAAGATGTCAACATGCTAATGCGGCTCAATATGATACTGTGGTAACCAAACCACTGCGGTTTGCATCCAAGTGTGAAGCGGCTGGGAAGACAGTCATTACTTCTAGGTCTGAGGTCATGGTTCTCTGCTGGAAAACGGTGGATTGGGCCCTCCGGGTCAGGAGTGAGTCACTGCCCCAAGCGAGGGAGTTGAAGCATCTCGAGTCTTGTTTACGATTGAGGGTAAAATGGAGTGTGGTGAAGACAGCCGGAACGCAAAGCTCTCAATTTAACAGTCCGTCTACCTTCTAATCCTCACCTATGGTCATGACCATTGGCTAGTGACCCAAAGAATGAGATCGTGGATAGAAATGGCCAAAATGAGCTTCCTTCGTAGGGTGGCTGGGCCTTAGAGATAGGTTGAGGAGCTCAGACATCTGGAGGGAGCTCAGAAAACAGCCACTGCTCCTTCGCATCAAAAGGGGCCAGCTGAGGTGTTTCTGGCATTTGATCAGGATTGGAGGTTTTCCACGCACACACCCAACCGATAAGAGTTCCCGAGTTAGAACTGAAACATTCTCAAGGGATTATGCACCTTGTTCCCAAGGAAAATCTGGAAAATGTTGCTCGGTAGAGGAGGTCTGGAGTACCATACTAAGTCTGCTGCCCCTGGGGCTCAGCCAGGGAAAGATAATGGAATCGATGGACGGGATCACAAAAGTCATCAGGATTCATTTTCTGTGAAAAACATTTATGGATGTACCAAAGATTGTGTCAGTAGATGTCTATTTGAGTTGTTTTATCTGTAATTACATTTACATGTTAAATACAAACAGATCATTTGTTCACTTTTTAGAGTTGCTAGGAAATGTCAACATAGTCATACAGATTTATCCTAAAAAATCCTTGAAAATCTGTAAAAAGATCTTTGGCAATCCATTCAGTATTGTAATTTTGCAAAAAACAAACAATATCTCAACCTCATTGTGAGCCTCCATGAAAAGTCAGGACATCACCAAAGTCTTGGGGATTCGTTCTCTAGGGACCAGGGATGTCTCTAAACATTGGATGACAATCCATTCAGTATTACATCTAGATAGTTCATTCAGAAGTGACGGACCAACTGACATCTCCATCCCTAGAGCTTCACCAGTATCCCGGCACATCTGTTCATGTGGTTTTACAACTATTTAATTGACCTGACTATCAAGTTGTTTACAGAGAGAATTCCTCACGTTGAAAACAAACATTGCCCCCTGCACGGTATACACCATCAAGCAAGGGAAGTAATTCAAATTACACATTTCAAACCAGTCATCCAGCACAATGCAATTTCTTACGTCAAATTTGTAATGCAATCCATTGAATCCCTGTACTTTTCTCAACTAACAATGATTGGTTATGAATTATGAATTTATTCTTGAAAGACCTAGAGCCTGAAAGGTTTCACCGTGTAGTTTTAAAAGGTTCTGACATGTTTTTCTTCCAACAAAAGCAGTCCAAGATGCATTTGAATGCATCTCCCAAATTGAAAGGTCTCTCCCAAGGACACTGACAGTATTTCACTATTACTTCTCTGCGACAAAATTACCAGTTGCTCTTCATTTCCATTAGAGATAAGTAATTATTCACTTTACGCTTTAGCAATCTCACACCTGTATGAAGATATTACATTTCGGTACTAACAAGATGCATTCGGACTTTTATACTTCCCCTTCTCTCTAGGAGGAGGACACTAGTTTGAAATACTCGTCGACAAAGCAAATCAATATCTAATTACAAGCCGCACATTACGGTGCTTCGACAGGGGAATGGGGAGAGGCCTTCCCTTCCTCCTTAAACCAAGGGCTCAATAACACCTTGTAGATTATTTCTTCACCCATCATTTGCATGCTGCCCCAGTAATGGCCCCTCACTTTGAGAATCTATTACCATTTTTTGCCTTAAAGTCAGCACTTTTCAAAGGACGAAGATTTGTCGTGCTCCGGTCCATCACTCGGCCTAAGCTGCATTCGATTTACACCACAAAAAGGTAATAACGTTGCCACTGAAGGTATGTTTGTCTTGCAAAAATGTAAGTGCCATTCTCTGGCTCCAATTGTTTAACAGAAGCTGGAGTTTGTTTGGATGAAGTGAACCACAATGACCTATCCGCACTTACACTTAATTTAAATAATCCATATGTAATATTGTATTTTGTAGTGCAATTCCAAAAGGATGGTTCACTTCTGCCTTCACTAAATTTCAATTCATGAGGAGGAATGGAGGACAATCACTGTAATTAACATAAATGGACACTACGATATATTTAGCCATTTCCTGTTTCCTTCCAGCCTGTAATATGTGTGAAAATGGGATTGTCATAGAGAGCTCCTATCTTAAACTATTCCTGAGGTGAAATCAAATTGCCTTGAGATGGGCCTGACCAGACGGCAGTCAGCACAATCCCACAGGGTGACTAGCTGTCAGTCCATGGGGGAGCACTATCACATCTGCTGTTCTAATTAAACAGTTGGAGAGGCGGTGACACCGGATCTAACAGAGTTCACTAAGCACTTCTTAGCACTCTGACCAGCTGTGCAGAGCACGATTCCTTTTAAACATCGCTCTGACAGCGGCATTGCTCAGGTGAAGGACAGATGGGCCGCTCTGCTCCAGATGATTGAAAACATATTCCCATTCATTTCAACATAGGTTGCAGAGTTCAAATTAAAGGGTTCATCTAGTCCCATGTAGAGTAAAATAGATATATGATGTTGGGCGTGGCCATCCTTTGATTAACAGGGAGCTGCCACAGCGTTGTCTGGGTGTTGCCCGTGTCTTCATCTTAGAACTGGACCCCTTTCACATTGTGTTTTCAGTTCATGGCACCTAGAAATGTCTTATTTAGCGGTTGGTTGTACTTAGCAACTGGATGGAAATCACCAAGGTGGCGACGGCCAAAATGAGTTTTCAAAACCCTAATCCACAAACCCATGGGTGGCATCACAGTCACATGGCTATGTCTTCTTCTTATATGCAGTGTGTGGATAAAGAACAGACAATTAGCCAGATGAAGCAAGCTAACTATCCTTCCCCTAAATATGTAAAAATTCATAAATGAATGATTTATCCACATACTCTTGTCTGGTGTAGAAAGCATATTGATCTCGCCAATGACAGCGCAGTAGTACTAGCCAATCACAGCACAGAAGGGCGGGATTAGATGCTTTTGGGTGCAGGTACCACTATTCAGCGGTAAAATAGAATGTGAATGCACCTGAGATGTTGGAAGGAACCCTGCACATACAGGAAAACTGTTAATCATCACAACCATGGCTAAGTACCCTCTAGTAGGTCAAAGTAGAACCACAAAGTCAGTCTGTAAACTGTGAGGAATATCTAACGGACACTTTGGGTATTCATTTTACAGTTCACCTTCATTTTCACTTACATAGCAATTCATTTAAAATGTGACTGCTGGTTTCCGTTGCCCCTTGTTGGACCACCGTGTACCTCAGCAATTAGCTACAAAAGCCCAAGCTACGAAAACACAACCGGGGTTGTAATCTAAAGAGGACAGTTTGGCACCAGCAGGTGCAATAATTCTGAAACCATATTTTGAAGTGACTTGTGTAGGAGTAAGACAAGTTAGTGTAATAGCTCACTATGCAGCATGTAAGGTGAGCAATGAGTCTGACGTATTAAACACACTGGGACAGCCCATGAGAAAGCATATCAATATCATTTCACTAGATAACCTTTAAACATGATCTAAGTTATTGCTTTATTGAACACTAATACCACCTCCTTTAAAGAAACAAATGGGACGCGTATCAATGTGAATGACATTCTAGCCTCATAAATCTTTTTCACCCGATCAAGCAACAGCCAAAGGTCATTGTAAACCTCTGCTGAGCAGCAGCAGGCGTGGGAGTGGGGACTGAGACATTCCAGACATTTCCAATAAGTCACCACTGTCAATAGAGAAAGTATATAAAGTTCACACAGTCTTTGCTGAGGATTAAGCTGGGTACAGACATGTTTGGACGGCTCCATCTATCAAGCACTAAAAGTGAAGCAGATATGCATTGGGTCATCCCTCTCCTTGTCACACCATAAGAGTAGGCGAGTGTGTACATAAATCTTCACCCTGTTTGCCACGGAGAATTAGTTTGACGCTTTGCAATAATCCCGCAGCAACAGACACTTCTCTTGATATGTATAAATGGATGATTATGCATGCTACAGCATCTGGTTATGCGTGTCGACTGTTGCTCTTTGCACATTGGCACAGCCCAGGAAGGAAAAGGTATTTGGTTGAATGTCAAATCCCCCTGAGTGTACAGTATAATGATGTAATACACGAATAATGTACTACATGTACTTAGATTCCATGAAACTACAATTATGTCAGGATACTTACTTACTGCATCCAGATGGTATTCAACAAAGCATGCACATTATGTTAAATGATCTTCATTCTTTAAAGCTGATGAAAACATAGCAAACACATCTACCAATCATGTGTACACACACTCTTGAGCCTATCCTGTATGTTCATTTCTATGCACAGAGTCAAAGGGAAATGAAGTTGGAATGACAGTAACTGCCACTTTAAAGACCCATTGAAATGAAAGATACATTATCTGTGTTCCTGTGTTAATTGTTCATTTATCTGTTGCTGTCGGATGGAAACCTTGTCTATATTGGAATAACAGGGGTGTTGTCAGGGGTGTTTTACAAAAAATCATCCGATCAAATGAGACTTTGGGCAGCTAGCTTGCCACACCGGTCGTAAAAAACCACACTCCGCCATGTGGATGGAAGTGATGGAGCCTGCTTTGGCGTAGTGACAGAGTAGGTACTCCTTTAACCACAAGGCTAGCGGTTTGATCCCCAGCTCTTTCTGTTTGCATGTACCAGATACTGAGCCCCTGGTCTGCTGTAAAGCCCTGGTCCTGAATACTTAAGATGGGACGGTAGTAACATCATATATATTTAAAGGTTTTTCTGAAGAAAGATTTACCATCCCTCTTGCACCCACTGCCTTACATCTATATATCCATGGTCCTTCCCCTGCTGGGATTGTGTTGTGTTGCTTGAAGGGTCACAAGTAAAAATAAAGGGAGGAATATAAATTTGTGTTATTGTGGTTATATAAATGAAATTTATGGTGCTGTTAGAGTGCTGTCTGACTGCCCCGTTACCAGAGGTAGCAACCAGTAGCCTACCACACAAAGTCAAGCATCTCCCTATGAATTCTGTTTTATTTTTCTCCCCCCAAGGCTTTTGGGTCTTTTCACAGTGTGGCACCCCTGGGCTTAGCCCCCTGTATTAAAACAGCAGTGAAAGGGATGCATGACATTAGCTACAGCCCTAATTCCCACTTACAGAGCCGGGGCTTCTTTTTCTTTTTTTTCAAAAGCTCAAGAAATTTGCTGAATCTGAAAAAAAGTGTTGCCTGTTGGGTTATAGTCATGTGACAGGGAGGAGGAAAGCAGACGGACCGTGCGAAGTGCAGCGAAATTACAGAAAGAGCTTATAATGTTAAATGGGTATCATTCTTTGTTTGCTGTTTGCTAGCGGCCCAGTGGTGTCGGTCCACGGCCCGGTAGCTGGTGACCTCTAGTGTAGATGATGCTCGGCTGCCTTCTGGTCCCCCACAGCAACTGCCACCATCCTGTGAAGACCTTAAATCTAGAGTTGAAATATATTTACATTATCTGCAATAGCTACACTTGCGCTCACAGCACAGTATGGTGGGACTATACGATATATTCTTTTTTTGTGTGAAATATCGTTCAGTGACCTCTCTCACATTCCTGGGAGGCAGCTTCTGCAGTTCACTTTCTCTAGCTGCTGATAAATAAATAAATACAGTGATGTGTGGACTCAGTTAGAGAGATCTATTTTACCTCCAGCCCTGGGTCCTGCTGCTGTATCGGGTTACAGCCCACTGCTTAATGTTACACCTTATAATGACACTAAATAATGACATTATTGGGTAAAAAGTGGCACTGACAACCAATCCCAGGTCGCTCTTATGTGATTTAGCTGTATCGAGTGCAGCAAACACAATATTAGGCCCTTTCACAGAGCGCTGCCCCCGGCATGATGACTGACCTCGTTATCGCCGGCTCTCCTTGCTTTTTCCCAACAATCTTAAAGAGTTCTTCTGGTCAGCACTTCTTACTTTGCACACCAGCCCATTCAGAGCTCCCCTTCACAGTGGGCAGGAGCGTTGGATCTTTTTTTTTGTATTATAATAAGCCACCAAACGTAGACACATGCACAGTTCACTTTCTTCATTGGGGAAACTGTGTTGGGAGCAAGATAAAAGAGAGCACGACTCCAATTTCATCCACAATATGTATGCAGCCTGGGGTGTGCAGCAATTCACTCCAATCTGTCCAGAACTTCATAGTTAATTCTAAAGCAGTTGAGACTGTTATAATCTTAAAAGGACCATAAGCTTTAGTGCAAAGGCTTTTATAAAACACTGTCAAATAATAATAATAAAACTTAGCGAGGACTGTCTAATGTGTTCATTTCCCTGTGATGCAAAGTCTCTTTCATTTGGTTACAGAGACCTTGATTTATAAACAACTTCTCTAAAAGACATAATTGCGATTGAATTATTCAAAGCTTATGAAATACCGTTTAGGTGCAGCAGACATTGAAGGAGAATGTAGTTGCATGTCTGCAATACAGGGCTCCACTGTCATTACAGATGCAGCGCCGGTCAGAGTGAGTGACGCGGAAATGATTAATGTGCATCGGTAGAAGGTGCGACTGCAGCACCACAGGAGTTGATCAAAGGCAGCGGATGGTTAACATGATAGAGATGCACTGAGGAAATTAGTTCCCCAACCCAAATGATATGTCTTCGACATGGATGGATTACTGGATGGGCCTACCGGGCCCAGTGGCCAAAAGTGGCAGAACCCCCAGGACAATATGTGAGACACGTAGGCCTACCAACAAGGAAGGACAATGATCACAAAGAAAACATAAAACGACATCAAAAAGATATTAAAAGACCACAAAGAGACCAAAAATGCTGTAACGAGACACAAATATCTTACAATGACGATGAAAAGGGGAAAAACAAGAAACAAGAGATGCAAAATAAATGCAAAGAGACATAAAATGACAGCACAAAGATGCAAAATGACCACGAAGAGACAAAACCACAGAGAGATGTGAAACGACAACAAAATTATACAAAAAAACAAAAAGTGTCTCAAAGACTATAAAGTCTGGGTGTCTTGCTGCTATGTAGGAGAGGTGGTGGGGCCCCTGCATGTCTGTGCCCAAGGGCCCATTGTCTCAGAATCCGCCCATGGTCCGTAACCTGAACAGACGTCTGTTTAAAGCAGCCTAGCAGAATGTTATACCACACTGACACGGCCTAAGACAGGTCTTGCGGTTTTCATGCCAAAGGAAGAGTCAGGTAAATAGCTTTTTTGTGTGCTCTCTGCTATTTTGTAGCCAGGACCAAGTGGTAAGCTGCCGCTGCTCCTGGAGGCCTCCACACTCCATATGCAGACGGATCACTCACAATCTGAGGGGGGAAAAAAGAGAGAGGCTCTGTTCAATCTTTCCCACTAAATTACCTTGGCAGATATCAAACAGAGTCCTTCACTCCTGCTGAATGATAATTGTAGCTGGCCGCCAGGACCAATACTCAGGGGGTCATCTGTGCCAGAGAGGCTGGATGCCGTGAAGGAATTATCGGCGCCTCTCTCCCCGTCTCGCTCTGTCTTTTTCTCTCCTCATGCTTTGCCTTTTAAACACGGAGCCTGTGAAGCTGCTAAATAACAACCGTACATCCGACAGTAAAAAATCCCTCAGGTGTGGTGTGAAGATGATCAATGGACTCATATTCATCAAGCATCTTAGAGTAGGAAATGAGTCCTAAATTCCCAAGGTGATGCATATTTAGTTCTACTTGAAGCCAGAGTTAGAGAAGCATGTTATCAACTTTTTTTTTTTTTTCAACCTGGGGAAAGTATCCTGTACCTTCATATCGTCACAACGTTAATAGCTCATTACTTTTACCCGAAGATTGAGGGCAAGGATACATTCTAATTAAACTGCAAAGTATTCATATTTTGTTAAGAATGGTGTTGTGGCTGGATGCCTCCGTGTGTCAACAGGGCCAGGCGAGTAGGCGTTAGGCCATTTAACAAAGCTTAAAATATTCTTATTGACAACACATGTCATCACAGGCGCCACATGTGGATGCAGCGGTTGGTAGCTCCTAAGAAGCTCTTCATTTATTTCCTTTTTGTCTTTATTACTGGCGCATGTATATGGCATATGACAGAACACGTCATCATCAATCAACATTGGAGAACATTGGAGAAGGAAGCGTGTGGATTGCATGAAGTGCGGTGGACCTTGAGACGAGCACCTCCCACGGTCAACCACCCAGCCAGACCTGCCGGACCAAACGTCACCAAAAGCAGAGTCGAGGGGGAGGAGAGCTGGGATGGAAGCTCAGCTAAACCAGCTAGGACTCAAGGCTATCTCAACACCCAATCGGCTCCTGGCTAACCTACAGTTGCCGAATATTCCGACTTCTGAAGGACATGCTTCTTTGTCAGCGTTGAACTTTTCCTTTGCTCAAAGTGCATGAAGCAAGCTTTATAAATAACTGTCAGAATGTGACGGTGAGACAGGAGTATTTTTAGTCCCTGTCAAACCTTCAGCAGCATTCCTCTGAGGGATCCTGAGTGGAAATAAGTGTATACGAGTTTAAATAAAAGGATAGAGTGACATTTGTAAAACAACGGTGACTGGTGATGAGTTGCCATCAAAACAGCCTGCCTTAAAATTAAAAAAATACTCCTATGAGGTTTGTTACAAAGCACGTCTGAGCCTTAAATGATCCCAGAAACATCCATTTTTTTCCATCCTTGTAATCTGTCTGGATTTGTATGCCACTCACACAGTCACCTTTCAGATTTGACTTTTTCCAATATTTAGCCAGCTTTAAGTTGAGCAGACAGAATGAAAAGGGACTCATTTCACCTATATAATAGGAAGAGACCCTTGCTTAATGGCAAAATGAATCCATGATCGACCAGCCGCACATTAGCGCTCACATATTCAGTCTCTTAACCAAGTCTGAAACCAAATGTCCATACCTGTTATAGATGTAATTTATACACATCAGTAGTTTGGCCCCGGACGGTCAATAGAGAGCTCAGAATCACCTTGTGACATGTAAATGAGGGGCCTTTAGTGTCGCAAGACCAGCAGGGCTAAATGAGCCTTATGATTTTCCATCACTATCAACCTGATTCTGACAGTCCAGCCTCTGCTGCTGAAAACTCATTACGCTTCCACTGCTAATACACCACTGATGTGACATCTATAGGGCTGCCTTTATGCATCTGTATTTCACTCATATTGGGATGTTTCATATTTCAATTTATAAAGAAAAGAATGTATAAATTAATTCACACATACAACCAATTCATATTTTGCATATTTGTAATTTAAAGGAATAGTTTGACATTTTGGAATATATGCTTATTCGCTCTCTGGTGCAGAGTTAGCGAACATGGATACAACTCTCATGTGTGTCTGTGAAATATAAGGTTTTAGCTAGTAGCTGGTTAGCTTAGCATTAAGACTGCAGCATGTTGATTTAATAATGTAATTTGTACAACTCTTACAGAAAGAGAAGTGTAAATGACATTCAGCCTTTTAAGGGAGTTATGTGATGGGACTATGTCTTAGCTGGGAGCAGTGAGTTCTTGGAACCTCCATTGGTTACCTTGCAGCTGCTATCAGGCTAGCTGTTTCCAGTGTTACTTGTCAGGCAGGGGCAAAGCGACTGTTTACTGTGTTTTCTCCCCTCCTCCCTTCCTTTCTCTCTCCCTCCCTTGTTTTCTCTCCGGATGCCAACAATGTGATTGGTTTCCACCTGTGCAGGCCAGTCATGCTGCTCATTGCTATCCACAGACTTCAAGCTGGCCAATCAGCAGAGTTTGAGCTTGAGCTGTGACATCGTTGTTATTAAATTGTATGGTTTGTGGTGGAAGGTACATTTTCACACACACGTAGTTCACTTTTGTGTATTTAGGATTACTGGCCGGTGCCACCCCTGTATTTGTTTTGTTGAAGCTATTTGCATGTAAAGCCATTTTGTGTGTTTTGTTTTTAGAGGTAGGAGATAGCCAGGCTTAGTTTTGTGATATTGATTTCTATTCATTTGGAACAACCATTTTGTCCCATCCTTTCCCATATTGTTTGAGAACCTTTGTTTGCAGTCACCTTCTAGTTTGAAATAAATCACTTTAATTGTGTTCAACTTTTTCCCGAGACTAGAAATGGGGACGTAACGCCGGTCTTGTGCTAAGCTAAGCTAAGCTAACATGCTGCTGGCTGTAGCCAAACATACATAGAGAAAGTGCGATATTGATTTTCTCTGCCAGAAAGTGATATAGTCAAAATGTCAAACTATTCAAGACAAAGTCCAACATATATTACACAATCTTCCTCTGATTATACAAACACATCCTTTCTGCTAATGGGCCCTTTCTGTATAACTACTTCAGTGTAACATAACTGCATCACTTTCACATTTCCCATAATGCATGAGTCTCTATACATCATAATCATCTCCAACTGGAAACAGATGTACAGTGTAATCTGCCTGGCTTTCATTTAGTTCATGCAAAATAGATGACTTTTCAAGTGCTTTTAAGCAGGCTGTCCGAACCCATCTGGCATAACGGCAGCATAATGACAACTTTCTCTCACTCTGTAATTCAGCGGGTGGATCATCTCAGCCCAACATGTTAGTTGCCATCATTCCACAAGCTGCTTTGCATTTATTATAACATTGTAAATGTGTGGTCATTAACACCCTGGAGTGTATGTCCTTGACTTTATTCATTATGTTGATTGATTCTGACCAAGATGAATTCGTCAGTAGCTTCACTATATATTATATACCTCATTCTGAATCAAAATGGATGCTCCACTCAAGACTCTTCAATCTTGGAAACCATTAGCTATCGTACTGGCAACGATTTGGCCAATATTTCTGGGGTTCTGTAGACAGTTGTTGGCCGGGCGCAGACGTTCTCTCCCGTTCTCTGGCAAATTGTTAACAGTCGGCAATGTGAGACGTCAGAATGGAGTTAGAGTTTAGAGACAGCAGCCAGTGTACACTAAGTTAACAGGTTTTTTTCTTTTCTTCATTAAAAGCGATAGCCGACAGGTTCTACGATTGCATTTCGGCCAATGCTTTCCGCCCACGGA
The DNA here is from genome assembly GCF_004355925.1 of Anarrhichthys ocellatus. Lineage (NCBI taxonomy): Eukaryota > Metazoa > Chordata > Actinopteri > Perciformes > Anarhichadidae > Anarrhichthys > Anarrhichthys ocellatus. The sequence goes on from NW_022280042.1 coordinate 1,001,662, forward strand.
TGTATAAAGAGAACTGGATACAGCATAAGAGGCCGGTCAGTGTTCATTCTTATGAAAGTTGCTTAGTGCCACAAGAACCACAAAAAGTTTGATTCCAGGTTTAAAATAAGATGAATTTACCAGAAACAAATGTCGATCTTCCGCATCCATGGGCCCGTTGAGCAAGCGCACTAGCGTTTCCCTTTAACCCCACCTCCCAGCTCACGCTCTCTGAGTCATTCATATGAACGGAGGAAGGAAAAGAACTCTGGATTCGGCTATCAGTGCATTTTTTTTTTTACTTTTAGGACCTAAAGAATTTAATGAGGGCTGTTCAAGTGTTCATACTGGGAAGTGGATCTACCTCAAAAACAGAATCCACTGATTTACAGATGTCTCTTTTCCAATGTAATCTTTCTGGGCCCCATGACATCACATGCAGAGTGGAATTTGTAATTAGTTTGGCCGAGCCAAATTAGCTCCCAAGCCTGACGCTCTTCCTGGGGGCTTGGTTCCGCCTCTTTTGCTCTCCACATGGACTGCATGCAACCAAAGCTCACTCAAACATCATTGGTCAATATTATTCAGACTACAGAGTACAAACCGATACCATAACGCTTCTGATACCAAAAATGTGTGCTGTTTCCTGCAGATTCTGCTGTCATACGCAGGTATCTGTTCATAGAGATAACACACTCTTTAAACACAGGACTCTGGACCACTAATAGGATCGTTTTCAACAGGGATCAGACATGGGTGTTTTGAAACAAACAGGATTTTAAACCAGGAGACAACTGTAGGCTACACGCCACCCACTCCACCTACAAAGAACTAAACCCCAAAGTGTCTTTTCACATCAGCGACGCAGAGTGAACAACTGAACAAATAACTCGTCAAATACTGTGTCCGCTCAGATTACCTCCAGTCTGAGAAGTACATCTGCTCTTGATCAAATCAATTTGGTTTCTAATTAAGTTTGAAGGTGAGGATCTGCTCAGCTATATGCAGATTAACCTCCCAACACCTGTCCAATATCATGTGACACAACACCTGAGACAAAGCCAAACAAGGCGAAGAGACAGTTTATCCCTTCTTTCAGTCTCCGGCGGTGGGCTTGGATATTCAGCCTCACACTTTGGATGCATTAGGTTGCCTTGACAAGACTATCTGATCATCAAAAATACATGGAAGTAATGCTTCCTTTTGAAAATGAATGGAACAACTAGGCTCCAAAAGCCTCAAACTTTAAAGATACTTGAAGATCTTTAATTCAAAAGCAGAACACACCTCCGCCTCTGCTACAGAATATATTACAGTGAAACTAAAGGCATTCTGATCCCCCTCTAAGTCACTATTTGCCTTTCATCCTTACTTACTCCGCTATTTCCCCAAGGCCTTTCCACTCTCTTCACACCCATAAAATATTGATCTTTAAATATTTATCCTGCAAACATCCACAGGACCTGACCTGTATTCCCAGCATATGTGAAATATTCACCTTTCGCTAAATAATTGAGGGCGGCATCCATGTTTCAGCAGCTTTGAGAACATTTTGGCGGGGGCCCCAGTCGAGCTTTTTGAGCATGTAGTACTGGGAGGATAAAGCCCCGGAGCATCTGCAATTTCTTGACAGCGACAAAGCAAAGCAAGTGTTTTAATTGGGCCCTTGGCTGAGAGGCTGGTGGGGGGATTGGGTGGGGGTTGAAGAAGTTGGAATGTCAGAGATAGCTGTGTAAAGAGGTTAGCGTGATGACCTCGAAGGTGTTGACGGGGTAGTTTTTTGATGGGTAAGGCAGCGTGGTAATGGGATGGGGATGATGTTGTGGATGGGGTTGGGTGTGGGGGGGTCTCTGCTGACTTGTGACCCCTGTCCGCTTTGGTGGAAGTCACATTGATCCACTAGCTGCTCCAGCGGCTAGTTAAGACATGTTAATTCCCCCCCAGCTCTGCAGTCACAGCAAAGGTCGCCGTAGCAGCAAATCCTGGGTGAAGCTAAAGGACCCTCAGGACACCCGGCGTCTGTTCACTTCCTCATGAAGCAGAGTGGAACAACATTGTACTGTGTGAATTATTCACACGTGCCTCGGAGGTGAAAAAGAGTGCTTAAAGATCCATCTTAAGAACAAATGTTGCGGAATCTCACAAGTAAAAGACGAGTAGGGTTGGGGTAACACAGCATTTTAATAAATCTGAATCCAGTATTCAATCTATTCATGAAATCAATTTTTTCAAATATCCTACGGTACCTATATTTAGTCCATAGGCCAGACCAGATATCAGTACCATCTATTTATATTGAATTATTCATGAGGTTAATATAAGTCATTTAATATATGAAAGCCTTTCCGTGGGAGCACCTTTTACTATTAAATGGACATTTTCTTATTACTGCTCATTAGCACATTTGTATAATTTTCAAAAAGCACACAAACCAATATCATATTAATGTTTATGTAAACTTGACTAACTAAAACATTTATAAAGGTTGTTCATTGTAATAAAAGCACTGTGTTTGGATCTGCATTGTGTTGATGATATTACGAACTTATAATGGTGGCAAGTGAAAAATGTGAGTTTGCTCTCAAATTAATCATATTTGAAGATATTTTGGCAAAAATGTATAAGAAGTTTGTGTCTATAATACATTAAAACCGTGTGTACGTTAATGCATTTCTAAGGCTTTATACTCGCTATGAATGTTTATTATTATACCTAAGAACTTATAAGGTTTATAATGTATTTTAAGTAGTGGACATATGTTTTAAAATGTCAGCATTCATAATGCACTAGAGCTCCATGCCGAAGTGACAGCAGTGTTTGAAAAACGATTCTGTCTTTTGGTTACAGCAATTATGTGCGGTCCAGTTCCTACACAGCAATGATTGAGAACACGGATCCTCTGGTCTTACACTGAGCAGATACCGCTCACAAGTCTTCATAAATGTGTTGGCCTATCATACAATTGCTAATAACCTTATAAAGTGCTGTCACTTTAATTAAGGCTCACAGTCATTCTATAGCGTTTAATTGCTGCTTGAGACGTGATTCCATTTCAGAAAGGTTCAGAATTTATAATCCGACTCTGACTCAGTCTTCATTCAGACACTGTAAAGCATTATGCATTACTTATAATACTTATAATACTAATTGTTATGCATGATTGTAAACATTAACAAAGAGTTTTATGAATACATTAGAATGAATATGAATATTTATGTGCATATATGACTTTCATATAAGGTGTTACCTACATGTTTGCTCACACAAACATGATGCATTCTAGTTTCAGCGTTTATTTAAAATCTTTAGAAAAATTGAAAATTGAAATACGTTCTTCTTTCTTCCAGATCACGTTATCCAATCAAGTGAGATAATGCAACATAGGTCCATTTATTAGTTAACAATAGTTTAGTTTAGGGTAATTAATTAACCTTTGACTGGCTCGGGCAGCAGAGAATAAATGTTTAAGATGCTCATGACACATTTATTAATCGCTTGGCAGGCTTCCTCTAGCCTCACAGTCACCTCGGCTGTTTTGGAAATTTCCTCAACTGACAAAAGGAATCCACTTGAATCAAACACCTGCCTTAGCTCATATTGGAGGACCTCCACAACCTACAAAAAGTAGAAGGATAAGTCGCACACTACACTGTATTTAACACATTTTAAATACCCAGGTTTGGTACGAGTTCTTACTGCCAGCTTGTTTCCACACAGTGGCGGACTGTATGGGTGACAGGGGCAAACATAAAAAAAACGTCATTAGTTGCACTAGCTAGAAAGTACCCCACAGCGTTTTATCCACTGAAAGGGCATCGTAGAGAGAACTTCATCACATAGTAGTGTATCCATTAGGGCACTTTTGCTTTATCTGTATCACTGCCGCACATGGTCCACAAAGCTCTTTCGACCTCCCATACCCTGCTAGAACTATGCGCAGCATGAGCAGTGAGCTATACTGATGAATATTCAAGGAAATTGAATGGGCTGTGCTATAATGTCTTTCTCCTTATGTTTGATTGACAGGTTCTTTCTTCAGCACAAAGACACCACAGCACGAACAAAATAATTATATTTAACAAAACACCACCAACTGAAAAGTAAAGAATAAATGTACCTCAGCATCTCAGTACCTTTTCTACCTCATAATTAGAAAGCATTTATTTTAAACAGACAAGGCATTATTTCAAACTTCTCTGCTTTATAATTTTATTTCAACACGTAGCTTCCATTTTTTCTGACCTGCTTGTATTTGATGCCATCCTGGCTGTATGGGTGGTAGCTGCTGCGGTCGTGGGCCAAGTACATGTCACATTAGATTGAGATATGGTTGCAGTGATTGGCTGTGAGCAAAACAGTCAAAGACTTCCTTTAACAATAAATTCCCTTGCAGTTCTATTCAAAATGCAAATCCTTCCTGGAATTGGCAACCTTGTGTCTGATTTGGCTTGTGTGTAAAGTTTTGACACAGTGAGCCAAATTCCTTTGTATATTCAAATTGTATAGTCAGTCAATTAAAATAAAACACTGGAAACAAACAATACATGGGGTTTGTTACAATTCCTTTCACACTAGTGGGATCTGGCTCATTGGGATAAAACACTAACACAAATAAGACACAACACTAGCAGATCAACATCTCACTTCTATGTCAAAATGAAACTGGAAACGTTGAAATCCTTTTTCAGAATGGCATTAGTCTTTCAAAGCATTAACAACACACCAATGTACGTTATCGCAAACACTGCTGCCTTTATGACTTTGTACATGTTTTAATTTTCAGCACATCTACTCACATTTACATAAACTTGGCAGATTTTAACAACATTACTCAACAGTAATAAATATGTCACTGTAAACTTACTGAAACAAACATAGTTACAGTTAAATAATTAACAAAACTTCTAACTATTGTTGTTTGAGCTTTGTTCTTGCTCTCTCTCTCGCTCTCTCACTCTCCCTCCATCCTCCTCTCCCTTCCTCTTGCTGTCACTGCCTTGATGTCTGCAAAGTTCTCACAAAAGAGGTGAGCTTACCTGAGGTCAGTTTGTACTTTTAAGGCACAGTCTGATTGGTGTTTAATTTGTGTGAATGTTTTGTCATGTGTGTGTGTGTGTGTGTTGCCTATTTCACTTCAAAAGTGTCTTTCCATTAATTGCATTCTTAATTGTCTGCGTCCAATGTAAGAAAGTTGTGTGTTGCAGAACTTTTGGTGCCTTTGTTTCGGTTCATTGTGTCAAAACTCCACAAACAAGACAACCAGGACACCCCTAGAGATAAACGTCTCACTTCTACGTCAAAATGAACTCTGCAATCAAAACCTCACAATCCTATTTCAAAATAGCATGTTTGCAACAAAATGATGGCACGCAACAACAACTCACTTGCTTTCTTTCTACTTTTTGCAGACAGGCTTTTGGACGGTCCATCTACTACAACAACAAAAAACACAGAAAAGTGGAATTACTGAACAGTAATCAATACAATATGTAATCGTAAACTCACTGGAACTAAAGTAATTACAGTTAAATTACAGTGCAGTGGTAAAATAAAATAAAACCGTATTTTAAAGGATGGTGGATGGTTTATAGATCAGGTCTTCTGTCAGGGTCTATTGCCCCCTTCGTTCTTCTTGTCCTCCTCTGTCGTTTCCTTCTCTTTTTGCTTTTGCTGCCTCCATGTTTGCCAAGTTCTGACAAAAGAGGTCTATCTGTTGTTCTAAGGCTCACACTAATTGGTGTGCAATTAGATGTTTTCGTGTGTGTGTGTGGGGGGGGTTGCCAATTCCAACAAACAAAGTTTAAAGCAGAAAAGGAGTTTGTACTTTTGGTGGACTTGGACTGAACTTGCTTTTATAGAAGGACTTTCTCATCCTCCGACCAGTCAACGTGCTTTGTCAAAAGTCACCCATTCACACACATTCAGATGCAGAGGCTACCTGCCAATCAGTGAATAATGCTCACAGACATGGGACCTCTGTTTAAGGCACGTGTGTAAGCAATCTGCAATAAAAATATGAAATTCCTTGATTCATTTTGACTTGGCTTTTGTGACTGAGCTGGTTCTTTCAGGTCAAGAGGTGTGAAAGTGAAGTCTTGTCTCTGCAATGACTGCCGCCCTGACTTCCCCTACATGCCTATAACTGCTTATTTATAGCCCCTCTTAGAGTCACTCGAGTGTTGACAAGAAATACATTCCATTATAGGCGCCTGTACTCCGCTGCATACCTCTTCCCAATTATGTGCCCTCATGTGTGCCTCTACACCTCACTTTATATATGTAAAAGGCAGTTAATGGATATAAGAGTTGACAGCCAGGCCACTGTGGACATCACGGTACATGGTCGCCCTCAGCTACCTAAAGGGCAGAACCAAACCAGCCCAGTTACACCCACAGGCTAGCAAGAGACCCAGTGCCCTCTGATAAGGATCCACAGATTATTCCAACCTCCTATTCAGCAGGCAGCTGGTGCAGAAAAGCAGGTACGACAAGCTCTCACCGTACCTGAGAAGGGTCTAACGCTGACTTAAAACCAGGTCTGTGAGGCAATGTGAGTGATGGATTAGAACAAGTGAGGTGCGGTGATTTTCCACGTTGTTTTCGTACTTAAACCTAAACAAACCTTCCCCATAATGTGGTCATATGCCCAGTGATTTGTAATTGGATCACTCATTCTCACTCCTAACTCGTCAAATACTGAGACTAGTCAGTCAGCTCAGAGCTATACTGACTGGTCAGTAGCTCTGAGCTCTAGGCACAGCTCTAGCTTTAGTTTTGATCGTAGTAAAGACAGCATGTCACTTTGGGATCATTGAATGCATAGTGTCTTGTTCACAGGAAATGTAGAGTTTATGCTTGTTTCATGGAAACAGACTCTTTTCAAAATAAACCTTCAATGTAGGGTCACATCGTTTTTAGGTTTACTGAGGCAAAACTACCTGATTAGTTTTAGGATATTGTGGTTTGGGATAAAATAAGTAGGCCTACGTTTGTTATATATAACTATGCTTATGCTTATGCAATAAAAGAAAAAATGAAATAACTCAATGTTGACTTGTTTTCACATGGGACACAAACAGCGGTCTGCTGGGTCAAAGTTGTTTGTCCCATCCATCACCCAAGAAACTCTGGATTTGGAGGACTTGTTGGGCTTTTGGAAGTGATTCCAATGCTCAGAAAATCATCATTGTTTTCTTTGTTGTGGTTGTAAATGAACTGTGACCACTTGCCAAACTTTGCCAATCCACAATTCATATTGTGTCATAACAGTTAAAGCTGCTTTGCATTCATGTGTACATGACTTATTTATGTATAGAAATTCACCATATTGGTTGTTTTTAATTTCCGTGATATAAGTATTTAGGAAAATATATCAGCCTAGGGAGCAGACAGCAACTAGACTGTGCAGCTCATTTACATCGTCAAAACATAACAGAATCCTACAAGCCCGACATGTCTTTTAAATCAACACCAAACATATTAGTATGAACAATCAGACATCACCTGGAGAATCAGAGATTAGCATTTTAACAAATCTGTCAAACATGATGCACCTTCACAACAGCAACCACTTTGACAGTTTCACAGTTCAGTTCCCCCCTAACAGTAAGGTCAATTAAGGCAACAACCTGCTGATCTTTGGAGCCAAACCTGCAGACATCTTACATCATGCAGCTCACATCACTACACAAACGATGCTGAAAAATGGGATTATCACCAGTCCATCACAAGGCTGTCTCATAGAGACAGACAACCATTCACACCCACATTCACACCCACTGGCAATTTAGAGTCACCAAACGTACAGGTCTTTGACTGTGTTTCCATACTGCTGTATGGTCCCGGCCATTCTTGTCTTGCCTTTTTTGCTCCCCTGCATTTGACCTACTGTCATTATGCCTGCCTCCATACTGTCTGCCTGTAGCTTTTGTGTTGAGTTTTGAGTGTTTTTGAATCCGCGTCTTACTCAACACGAGTGTCTGCAGTTGGGTCATACTGTTGATTGACTGTTTAAGATTTTTTTAATATGAATTGAATCTAGGAAACTTCATATGCTTTTATAAGTTTCTTCGTTGGTGACGTCACCTTTAAGGTCTTCCAACTTTGACCTCATGTGTCTGAAAATAAAACATGTCTCGTTCATAGTTCATGAATGCTTTTAATAGTTTATGGCAGTGGCGGGCCGTGCATTTTATACCTGGGCCTGCACTGCTGTCCTGCAGCTGAAAAACAGCTACGGTCATTATTTGTTTCGTGTAAAAATGAAGCCAACACCTATCTGCAGAGAATACGCCGGGAGTGCGTCTCCTCTCTGCTCTGACTGCAGCTGGGACTGCTGCGCGAGTTACCGCCTGTGAGCTTTGGGGCGGCGGAGGGGCAGCACCCGCTGCTCGTTCACGACAGTAACTGTAGAACGGTGTCCTTTAACGTCACAAAAGTCTCCAACAACACCAGAACAAGTCGCTAGATTTGTCACTAGTAGCTTTTGACAAAAAAAGTAGCCATGAGGGTTTGGAAAGTCGCCAGATTTAGCGAGAAATTCACTAAGTTGCCAACACTGGCACCGGCTAAATATGTCCCCAGAGCAACATTGAACGTAACAAAGGTTCCTATCACATATAAAACCAAACAAAAATCTTCATAAAAACAAGTTGTACAAATAATAATATATAAACAAGCATATTAAAGCTACTGCAGATGTAAAAACAAATGCATTTAACTTACCAGAGCTGCTGTTCACTATTTAAAGACAAAGTGCATCCTCCTTTCTTTGCTAATAAAGAGTTTAATCCCACGGTTGTTCAGTACATCCGTGCGTTTTAGTTCCAGTAAGAAGTCCTTCTGGATTCATGGACGCCAGTGAAGACAGTCGAGCCTCCCCAGTTGTATTTCTTGGATAGGTTTTAATGCTTTTGAGGGCTGAAAATGTCACTCGGCAGAGGCAGCAGATTTTGGGATTGTCACCGCCCAACATGTCAGGCTAGCCCACTGACCAATCACGTATGGCTAGGCCAGCTAGCAGGCTCTGGCACGTCAAAGAATACGCCCAACATGTCAAACTAAAGATCTGATTGGTTGAAGAATATGACAATCAACAATATCGTCCCCATTCACTTAAACTACACATGGACACACTTGTGAGTCTGCTGGCCTCGGCCTCTGTTCTTACCTAGAGACACAGAGGTGAAATCTGATTGGATAAAAGCTCTACTTAAAACAAGCTGCACTGGAAGCAGAGCAACTGAGGAAGACAGCAGCTGTGCAATGAGAAAATAAGATAATGGGAAAATATTTTTATAAATTATAATACATGTAGTATATTTAAGAAAAATTATTAAATTATAAAATAGCTCTAACTTTGTGATCCTGTTTAGGCCAGCAGAGAAGGCCTTGCAGGCCCTGACGGCCCACCAGTGGTTTATGGACACTGTTATTATTGCAAATAAACTGCCAAAGTGTACAAGTTATTCATCTTTTGTTGTTTTTGTTACCAAACAGATTGAGGTTCATACCACCACCCTCTACACTGGAGTGGAACCAAACCTGCACGTAGCCCTCGAAAACTGACAGAGATGCAAACAGATGTGTGATCTGTGATGTGGCTAAATGTCAATGAAAGTGTCTTAAAATGACACTTCTATGAAACACTTGACATAACAAGTGAAAATGTTGCCTTCATGCCAACAGTGTGTTTGTCCCTCTTCTGTTTCAACATGACAATGTCTTTATGCACAAAGCAAGCGCCATAACAAATGGTGAAATGGTGTTCCCAGTTTGCTGTTGAACATCTTGGCTGACCTGACCTCAACCCCATCCAACACCTTTGGGATGAACTGGAGCACCGAATTTGATCCAGACCGCATGACCCAACATCAGTGTTGGACGTCAGTGGTGCTCTTTTATCTGAACGCAGCCAGGTTCCAAAGACTGCCAAAAGCCAGAAGAGTGGAGGCTGTTTCAGCGAGACGATAATGCCCGCGGTGTGGCAATCACATATTCAACTAGAAAAGAACTCTCACGCACACTTGTGATGTGCTGATTGGCTCTAATCTTATCTGAATCTGGGTGTATGCATAACTCACCCACCCGACACCCAACAGAATGAATTACTTTCACCGATTTAGAGACCATACCCCCCAGGGAGATTTCACTCCCCTCTACTAGTCCCTGCAGGCTGTTGCTTTTAAATGAGGTATATTAATGTAGAGCGTGAGAGGCTGCTTTCAGTAATAGTAAACATTTCTGTGCACGTAGCAATGCCCTGGGACATTCAAGCAGTACAACTAAAACTGTAGTTATAAACCTGACCACAACTAAAATGTAAGCTTTTGAAATAATCATTGAAGTTACGCTGCTGTTCCTTGTGCGTAAATGCACACAGCTTCTCATACTTGCCTAATGAAAGATGAAGCTGTCTGCTGGTCTGCAGGAGCTCTGCTTTGATCTCTGCTATGTTCCCTTGTCAAGGAATGCATTTAATATTTTCCTTATTAATGATGTACAATTTCATCCATTTATCCGAGTGTCAATTTTCATGACCCAAAGTACCAAATCTGCATATTAACCATGGTGCCCACAGACATAACAGCATATCCACGGATCTTTACTGTAGCACACACACGACCATCCACATAATCTCCTCAGGCTGCTCCCGGCGAAGAACTATCATATATAGTTGAACTGTCCAGGCTTCCACAGGCTTTGCTCTGCAGGTTTCCTCTCCAGAGCTGAAGCAACGGACTATGACCTGATGAAGAAAGCTCCTAAACTGGATGGAACGGTGGGCAGCAGCTGAGCCGTTTGATGACTGACGTTTCCATCTGGGAATAACTTCAAAAGCGTGGACTGCCAAGGTGCTGCACATAACCAAAAGGCAGCACGACACATATGTTGATAAATCTTCAGCCTCCGATATAAGAAGCTACGCAGTGTCACTGCGCACGGCCATCCACTGTGTATACCTTCATTACATCACATACATATGACAGTAAGTTACTACCAAGTAAGACCATACATCTTTACACACATCAGACATGTCGGTTAAAACCTAAAACTCTGCAGGTGACGTCAGAGGTGACGTTATGTTTCCTATATTAGTTTAGCATGGTAGCATGCTAGCTTTTACTTATCAGCACTAAAAACAAAGTACAGCTGAGGCTGATGGGAAAGCTCGATAAAATGTCATACAATCAACAAAGTTATTATTCATTTGGCAATGCTCGTTCCAAATTCCATGATAATCAGCCAAAAGTTGTTGAACCATTTCAATTAAAACCACACATTTGTACTTAATGGTGGAACTAGAATAAGAAAACTGGATCCTGGATAAAGTCAGGGGGATCACTGAAGTCATCATATATCAGCGGGGAACCATGAATGCTTCTACAAAATGATTGGCAGCCTATCCAATAGTTGTTGAGATATTTCAGTCCGAACCAAAGTGGCTTACCGACCGGCCAAAATTGCCAGTTTAGAGCCAGGTTAAAAATCGATGATTGTTTTTTAACTGAGAACTGGCCCAAGAGACAAATGACCAAATTCCAGCTTTGGTTATCTTGTAATATGTCTGTACTCAGTGTCATTTGGGCTGATGCACACAATCATTGAGAGGGTGAAATAGTCACAATGTGCTCCCTGATCTTATTTCTTATTCATATTCAAGCTTTTTAAACAGAAGTTGGCTGATATCAAAATTCTGACAGATCAGAAATGTAGGAGCATATTATCACAATGTGACTGCTGCCTCGACCTAAGTCAACAAACCAACCAATTAGAATACGGCATGAATTAACATAATAGCTATACATAACTACATGCTGCATTGAGGGGTTTATATATATAGTGAGCAATATTTTTAAATACATATATAGAAAACTCTGCCAGCACTGTCATCTTTCATGTTTCTTGCTGCATTTTCAAAACATGGGAGCCATGCAGATGGGTGATGGAAGTTGTTGTGACTGCTTGCATATATACTTCTTATTTAAATTGTAGCGCTATGATACACAAGATATTCACTGCAGTCTGACAGCTTTCAACAGAGATAGCATACAGCCTGGCACAATATGAAGTTAGACAATACATGAATCTGTAGGATCACTGTTATCACACAGATTTTTAATGTTCCTATAAGATCCTGGCATATATCCCTGCAAAATCAATGCAGCGTGATGTTGCCTCTGTATGAGATGAATGCCATCCAGCCATTTACTGCATTCAAACATATTTCCAAAGCACAACTTTCAACATTCAGATCCATGAGAATGTAAAAATTCTTCACATGGCATGTGTCCATGTAGACCATCACTGCAATTAGGGTTTAATGTAAAAACTTGGCAGCGGTCCTCAAACCAAATGCTCCAAAGAAACAGACACAATGTGTCGCTGTGAAACTGTGCTATCACTCACATTTTGCTACTTCACAGTGCCCATCTAGAAAATAATTGATCGTCCCTTGCACAAAAATTGTATTCTAAAGGACTGAATGAGTGATTACTGTCCATCAGGCAGGTTCATGAATCAACAGTGTCTCTCCTGGACAGGCATGCAGGTGGGGTGTACTATAGAAATGGCATCTTTGTGGAGAGCCAAAAGTGGACGGGAGGATATTTTGAAAGGTAATTTAAGCGGACACAAGGGCCCCGTCATTAAAGCATGTCATTACACTCCTGCTTGCATTGTTTGATGATGTGGTGAGGTTAATGAAATGCTCGTGAAAGGAATATCATTTGGTTTTTTCGTTTAATAAGATCCTTGTGAGCTTTTCAGATTCAGCCATGGTCACTGGGCACTGGAGGAAGCTTAGCGTCTCGCATGGCTACTTGATGAAATGTTGTAGCTGAGGAGCTAACCGCTTGGATGTTAGCCAGCAGGCAACATGCTAATGTCGAGCCCGCAGGAAAAGTGTTGGGCTGTGCAGCTGTTTTGGTTCAGTGGCCACAGTCCGCAGCATTGGCCTAACGGCTAATGGCTGTAAAGAGTTTTGTGAATGTCTCAAACATGTGTAATCATGAATCCCACTGCTTTTCTTGGCAAGACCCACCCTGCATAGCAGTCAAGCGCTAGCATTGGCCAGGCATCCATACTTACCGAGGTACCGGTAAGCATATTTGTTCAGGTCCTATGCCGTTATCCTGCCCCTAACTGTTCGAGGTGAATACCAAACCTTAACCTGTTGTCTCTGCCTCAACCAGCTACGCAGACCTGGTCTTGCCAAGAAATGCAGTGGGATGCATAATTACGCCTCAAACACGTTGAAATGATTATTTTTAATGTGTATTATTTAGAGTCCAGTCAAATGTGAAAAGTCTATAAATCAGTCCTAGAATAAGCTTTATTGCCAAGTGGGTTGTTCACCTTTAACGATTTTGATTTTGGTACAATAATTATCAAGAATTAAAAATGTTTCAAATAAAATTTGATAAAATGAACATCTTTTCCACAAGCTTTAACTTTAACATTTCTCAAATCACTCCACTTCAACTGAAAATAATTGATTTCACTGCAAAATGTGTCTGTCTTAAAAGCAGGGGGGCGAGGCATTAATGGTGCATGTTGTACTTTATAATTAAAACTGATTTTTCTTCAATTAAAAAGCTTTTAATCTCTTTATTTCTATTCAACCAGATTGTTGCATAATCCGGCACTGGACAGGTGAAGTGTGAATAACTGGTAGAGGATGGAATGAAACCACTTTGTGATCAGACACACATATATCCTTCGTCTCAAAGTTGTCAGGGCAGAGAGCACTGTAAAAAACTAGATCGAGGGTGTGACCCTTTGAGTGTGGGGGCTTCCTGTATAGCCTGAGTGAGGTTTAAAGATTCCAGGGTATCCATACAATCAGTGACAAAAGTCTGTGAAGGGCACCAAACATGTTCAAATCACCTAAATTAAGCATTTTGTCATACTTCGATGTAAAATGGGATAGTAACTCAGCAAACTCTTGGATAAAAACACTGTTAGGCCTGGGCGGTGTGTAGAAACTTTAAAACCAAGGTCAAATGAAGTAAAACAGCTATATGATAGAGATGTGTAAAATCTGGGGGGGGGGGGGTAATTCAATGAGAGAACTACAGTCTCCCTGAGACAACCATGTCTCTGCAATGATAAAAAAAAAAGTCAAATTTCTTAAAAGTAATAAAACCCTGAAGTAAAAACAACTCATTATTTCGCGATCTGATATTTCATACGGCAAAGTGAAAAGGCTTACCGTCAGGAGCAGGAGGTTGCGGACGGACTTGAATTAAATTGTTATGGTTAGCACCAGAGGGGTCTGTCATGCTGCAGAGGGTCTGTGATAGGAAATGATGGTGGATATAGGAATGAGTTTCCCGGTCCTGTTTATGAGAGCTGAATGGGGTGCAGTAGTAGAGGATGAAAGAGTTGACTTGACATTTGCTACCATGAGGGACCTGTGGAGGGAGCTCTCATCGGAATCAGTGTGCTGAGTTTCTGACGTAGAGGAAGAGGAAGAGGGGGGATCCGTCTGCTGGGTGTTTGTGTGACATGGTACCAGTCATGTGGTTGACTGCTGCACCGTATGCTGCAGGTTAGCCAATAGCATGTGGCTGCCTCTCTTGTTGGGATGGATCCCGTCTCTTTGAAACAGAGAGGCACGATCCCAGAACAGGCTAAAATTGCCCTGCTGGCGGATTGGAGCCAGGTATGGAGGCTGAAGAGTCTGCTTAAATGGTCAGCTCCAATAACAACAGTGGAGATAGGGCCTCATATAAAAACAGTCTTTCCACAGTGCTTTAAAACGTCAAACAGGAGGTTCAAATAGTTTTTGGTGTGTTCAGACTTCCGGTGTGTTGTGTCGTTTGTCCCCACATGAACTACAATTATTTTAACAGAGGTCGGCAGGAAGGCAGTAGATTCAGAAGTTAATCCAGGATGACGGGAACAGTGGCTCCGGGGAAACAGTGAGTGAGAGCGTATATGAAGTGGATGTTCCGGTTATTGAATCCCCAATGATTTATGTATTTGGGGGAAAAGGGACCAGAAGGAGATGCGTGTGGACTGGTTGGAGAGGACAGTGGACGTTGAGTTACCTCCGTCCGCGCCGGCGAACAGGGGTCTTCAGAGTAGAGGACTCTTGAGCGTCTGATTACAGACTCCTTCAGCATCTCCGTCTTGTCGGTGGCGGAGAGGCGAGTTGTCCGATTAACGCTGGCCAGAGGTCGGATAGACGCAGGGCCGACGGGAACAGCCTCAGCCGAAATAGAGTCTGAGCTGAGTGGAGTCTTATCCAACAGCATCGTGTCGTGGTTGGTTCCGTGATGAACGGAGGTTCCGGAGAAACCCCAGCTGCATGTCCGTGCGGCCGCGGCTCACCATCTCTGTCCAGGACGGCTGGGTTCGTGGATTGGCTGGTTGTGGAGTGGAGCTATGTGCCGGGTCCTTGGGCCTGGCTCCAGGGAGAACCACTGGATCCTCTGGCGGCATCAGCGGTGTTGTGGTGCCCAGGTCCAGTGCAGCAGTGGAGCTTGCTGCCCCTGGTTCCACCTCAAGTTCGGAGGACTGGCTACACTCCTCGGCCGCAGAATTGTTAGCTGAAATTTACTATAGTGATACATTTATTAATATACTCAACGTGTTATATAATGATAGAAATAGCTCAGTTATCGTGTAGACCTGCGTGAAACTACAGAGAGTAATCGAGATAATGATGATAAGGATGAAAACACAAGACAAACAAGCACATTCAACTATTACAACTAATACAATAATACTATTGTATTTTTTACATTATTATTATTATCTGATCAGTGACCTGCAGAAGTAGTCACTGAACAGCACGTCACCTGTCCACTGCTGCAGTAACGGCCACGCAGATGTCACGTTAGAAAATTCAAGGACAGGGTTGGAGCCACAGAGAGTAATTTAAATTAAAGAGTGGATGACACGGAGAGAGCTGCCTGGGTCTGACAATTACAACATCTGACACTTCTGTGGGTGTAGTTGGAGAGGGGGGAGGGGGCTCAATCTTGAGTTTGAGCGAGAGTTGGCAGCATTCTTGGGGCAATGTCTTGCTCAGGGAGGCCATCTAACAGAAAGGTCAAGGGAGATGATGAAAAAGATGAAATGAGGAATGGCTCTTTGCCAGGAAGTGACAAGACATAAAGACAAGGAGGAGGAGGTCTGGGTCTTCGGCACCTCCACTCTACCCTTTTAGCCATTCTTCCATCACACACACACACACACACACACACACACACACACACGTGTACCTTACCAACAGTGCACTGTCACGCTACTCTAACCAAGAGGGAACTTGTGTTTCTGGTCATTTTAAAAATACTAATATGGAATAGAAAATTTACTTTAACCAGTATATTACTTCAAATTATCTTTTTAATATTTTTTAAAGAAATTGCCAAGAGGGAACTTGCATCTTTGAGTGATGTCTACCCATCAAAGAGGGAACTTCACTGTACAGTGGAGCTGCATGCACCTATTGTTTCACCTAATTAGTCTTCTTTTAACCACAAAAACATTTTCTTTCAAAAATGGATAGTTAAACTTTAATGTTATTCGTATTTAGACATTTCTCTGTGATACCAATATTATAAAAATAATCATGGCAACTTTAAATGAGAATTATGTTTTAACTACAATCAGAAGTAAATTGGCTGCATGCACTTATATCACAGACTGCAGTATTAGCAACAAGTTTACTTTATCTAATCTTTAATCATATAAAACATTTTACAGTTACATTTTAAAGATTGATCACAAGTGTATATTACGTGTAATTTTCTCCATGGGGAATTCATATTCTGCTGTATAATTGTTGGTCATTTTTATGTTTGGAATGGTGAATTATGCATTTTAAGGAGTTCCCTTCATCCTGTGGATTACATTTCATTTTGTATTTGCTCTTAATAACCCAGTCGTAGCCAGCTTTTGAATCATGCGTCGACTACACTTTTTTGTGGCTGTTTTGGCATCTTCAGGGCATTCATTTTAAATGAATTCATGAATATAGCAAGGTCAGATTAAACACACTGATTTACTGTATTTTTAATACAGATAATTTGCTGTGCTAATTTGCTTCTTATTCATCCATAATTGCATATCGATGTTGCTTCTGTCAGTCTTAACAGTGCAAGAGGGGACCTACTTGTCAAATCTAAATTGTGTATAGTATAAATGTTCTGGACAACACACACTGTGTGGATACAATCTGGCATTGCTGGAATCTGACTAGCAGAGAAAAAATATTCTATATTGATGTGAATCAAATAATTGTCAGAAATGTTTCCTTAACATGTAGAGTTTAAATGAAATAGGAGTTAACATTCTAATGACGGAGTTTTTATTTTATTTATTCATTATTTGTCAGTGGCAATGGATAAAGACTGTGTATACATGCAGTTACCAGCAGTCTGCAAGCATTCGTCCCTATTTCAAAATTTCTGCGTGCAGGTAAACGATTCAATAAAGGTTCTCTGGCAAATTATTTGTTTCTAACTGCAGAGACAGAGCAGTAACCATTATCTTTACGAAAGCAAGAAGTGATCAAATGCTAGTTTTTTTTGTCAAACTGTGTCACATGACAACACAAAGATTGTCTGTTTAATATGTCAGTATAATCTTTAAACAGCTCACAAGTCACCTTTTCTACATCAACTATTACAATTCAATCTTTATGGGACACATATTGCAGCCATCAGAAAAAAGTAGGTAACTACAATATTTGAAGTTTAAAAAAGTTAAAATAAATTAGAATATTTCAATACCCACTTCCATACACATTAAATTGTACATGCTAAAGAAGCATTTCAGTTGACAATATTGGGAAGTAAATACCCGTAAAGACCAACTGCTACTAATGTTGTTTCAATCAGTAATAATCTCTCCAGTCAGCTGCATCCTTCAGGATAGGTTGGCTGTCACATTTTGAAGAGGGATACCAACGGCATCTTATCAAGATCACAAAGAAACTGTGATGCAAAAAACATTCTCATGTTCTTTGATGGTTCAGCATTGTAAAAATGGAACTGACATTTTTACATAAAACAGCAGGCACACTTAAAATCCCTTACAAGGTTAGAAGCAGTGAGAATGTCACAGAGACGATATCTTGCCCAAACCACACTGTTTTCTCAAATGGCCGGAACTTTACCTTGGTCCAGTTTTGAGGATGTTGGAGGCTTAACAAACACGTACAAGAAGGAATCAGATATCCAAGTAAGTAGAGCTTAAAAATTATTAATTTATTAATTATGTTGTACACGAGGATGGTATTGTGGTCCATGAGCATAGGTGGTTGATTTCAAAAGGTTTTCTCAAAAATAATAGATAATTAGTATTCATTGCCATGTATTTTCAATAAGGTCAATATTCAGAGCAACTTGTTACATTTTTTTAAATTATTATTCATTCTGTGCAATTGTAATGTACAAGAGCTGTCCTGTTAACGTTTAGTGGACATTTTAAATTGATCCATTACATTTTAGGTAGCAGGGTGCTTGGTGCATTACATCCTGACTGATGGGCAACATCCCTATCAAACAACGACACCCTACTCCAAGGATCCATTTGGGCTATCTCGAAATGTTAGATCAGGCAACTTCACTCTTCAATGTGAAGACAGATGGATGAGCCAGAAAGACATTATTACCAGAATGCTGAGTAGATCGTTTGAAGAACGTCCTACCCTTGAGGAATGCCTTCAGGCTGTCACATGTAAGTTCCAAGACTAGCACTCTCTTCACCTCATAGAAAGAAATATTCTAGAGTTTTTATATGTTAATACAAGTTTTTATGGATTGTAAACCTTTTATCCTTAAATCACATTTGTGGAAATAATGAACCCTACTTTTACATATTTACAGGTTTGGCACGTGAGCCTGAATACACTGGGACCACCAACAACTTCGCCAATGAGAATATAAATGAAGTAAGTGCCTAATTGTTTTGAAGTAGGGTTGGGTTGTATAAAGTTTATTTGCTGTAAGGTAAAGATTTTTCCATTGTAGAAATGTTTTCATACTGTTCATACAAATGAAAATCTATTTATTTATCTCTGGTTGTATAAAACAATTCTGGGAAATACTGTAAATTAATGAGCTGAATTACTACATGGCTATATGGGATTAACAGGATTTATGTACCTTAATTTGTGAGGTGAATAATGTTATTAGCCCAAAAGGAAAGTCCCATCTGGATATTGTATCTATGAACAGTGGCTATTAAATGATTCTACCGACACTTACAGTGTTTTTTACAGTGACAATATTCTATTCATATTGCCCATATCTATTTTCAACCATTGTATATATGACACCTGCATAATTTGACCTGATTTAAAAATATTTGTCGAAGACTCAAAAGATGGAGAATACTTTCAAATGTTGAAACTGAATGAGGCATGATGAACAGCATAAATAACAGAAAAACACTGCGGAAAAAGAGGCAGACAAGAAATCAGGCGCTTGATGTGTGGATTCGTGTAATGTTTTTTTCTTCTTTTTTTTGTCGTCGTTACAGGACAGTGCTCCTACACCAAATTGCTGTCCCAAAACACCAGATGAGATGGATAATCCAAAGAAATTTTCCAGTGATCAGACAGAAATAACTAGCAGTGACCTAATGGATTCATCGTCTCCCTCTGAAGATGAATTATCTGTGCGTGGAATGGTAATTAGCGGTTTAATTGCATAACCAGTTTTAGTAAAAGAAATGTATTTGATAACATTAAAAAAGTAGCACGGGTATAAATGTATTCTATTATTATTTGCAAATTATTTAATAAGTTACATTTCTTTATTTCAGAACACTGAGCAAGAGGTTTTCATTCCCCCGGAAATGTCAGACGAAGAAGAACCACAACAAGCAGAAGCAGCAGAAGAAGTAGCAGAAAAGGAAGTAATCCAAAGAAAACGACCTTCAAACACCCGAAATGCAATGGATCAAAATGTCAATTGGGGTAATCCACAACAACATATCGAAGTGAAAATGTCCTCAAACACTGCAGATCAGCGGATCTATGACAAGAGGAATTACTGCATTTACTGTGAGAAGTCTTATGTAAAAATTACTAGACATCTGAAGCAGAAGCATTCTGATAAAGCTGAAGTGGCTAAGGCATTTGCATACAATCAAGGATCGACCATGCGCAATCTTCTTTTGAGCAAAGTAAGAAACATGGGAAACTACCACCATAACTGTTCGGTTCTGTCCTCCGGGAAAGGACTAATCATACCTAAAAGGCAAGCAACCTATCAATCAACAGCAACAGACTATCTGCCTTGCAAGTTCTGCTTTGCTATGTATGTCAAAACAGACCTCTGGAGGCATCATAAGCGTTGCAAACTACAAGTGAAAGAGGATGGACCAAGGAAAAGAAAAGTTCAGTTAAGTTGTTCTCTGATGTTGCCCATGGACACTGCAATTTCCAGCAGATTTAAAACAGTTCTTGAAGACATGACATATGACACTGTGACTCAGGTGGTGAAATCTGACATGCTGATCATTTCATTGGGAGAGAGAATGTTCATCCAAAACGGAGAAGTTAAACGACATCGGGCAGACATCAGAAATAAGATGAGGGAACTTGCCAGACTTGTTTTGCATGCAAGACAATTCGACAAAGACATTGTCTTTTTGAAGGACCTGATCAAACCAGGAAAGTTCAACACAGTACTTGAGGCTGTAAAAAGGATGACTGGGTTTGATAGCTTAACAAATAGATTCGTAGTTCCCTCAACAGCCCTTAAACTGCGGCATTCCCTTGTGAAGGTTTCAAATATTTTGCAAGGAGAAGCTCTGCGTCAAGGGGATCATGCCTCAAAGGAAAGAGCAGACCAATTCCACAAATTAATTGAACTGGAATGGACAACCCATGTGTCATCCAATGCATTGAAAACATTGGAACAGAAGAAATGGAACCGCCCCCAAATTTTGCCTCAAACAGAGGACATTAAGAAGCTCCAGGATCATTTGAAATGCCTTGAAGAGGTTAACAAAGAAGCTCTCACTGACCATCCGACAAAAGAGTCTTGGAGTGAGCTGTCTCACGTCACTCTGACACAGCTTATATTATTCAATCGTCGTCATGAAGGAGAAGTTTCAAGGACGGAAGTCCAAACATACATGCAGAGAAACAAGAGCAGTATGCAGGATGACATTCTGAAGAGCCTGTCACTATGCAAGAATGTCATTCGGGTAGAAATACGGGGAAAAAGGGGCCGCAAAGTACCAGTGCTGTTTCCAACAAATATAAGAGAATCTGTGAAACTTCTGATTAAAACCAGAGAGACAAGTGGGATCCCCTCGACCAATCCCTACATTTTTGCCCGTTGTAATTTTGGATCTGAGGAGAACATTCGTGGATGTGACAGCTTAAAGCGACATGCAGAAAGCTGTGGAGCTAAACACCCAGAAAATATCACATCCACCAAATTGAGAAAGCATGTCGCCACAGTTTCACAGCTACTCAACCTCAAAGATAATGAACTAGACCAGCTGGCATCTTTCATGGGACATGATATTGATGTCCATAGGACGTATTACAGACTCCCCGGAGAAACCCTCCAAGTGGCAAAAGTGAGCAGAATTCTTTTGGCCCTGGAAGGAGAAATGGGCCAATTCAAAGGAAAATCCTTGGAAGACAGAACACCTTACGTCAATTGTAAGTACAGGATATCAATCATTTCAATAATTTCTGTAGTTTTTATGAAACAAAGCAAACACTCTATACTTTGTAGAAAAGTTATTTTGTATGCAAGTATTCATTTTGAAAATAAACAGTTGCAGCTGAAGAGGAGATCAGCAACTCAGATTCAGAGGATGTCCAATCTGAGCGGACTGCTACCACAAGGCCAGAAGGTAAGCTGTCACTGCATGTAGAACAAGTCACTTTCAATTATTCAATCATATATATTTTTTTACTTATTACAAGCAAAAACACCTTGTATTCATTGCTTTTGAAAATATTTGTATGTGGCCTTTTCCAGTGTTTAATTAACTGTAAACATGTTATTGCTATCCATGTAAATTCAGGGAACTCAGACGATGGACATGCTGAAGAAAAGGCTGCCACCTCAAGAAAGGCAAATAACAAATCATCACTGCCATCAAGTCAAAAAGGTGCGTTATTTCATTGACTTTAAAAAATATTGTCACCATCAATTTGTTGACGACAATTGATGGTGGTTAATTTAAGTCCATAATTTTTTCAGAAACTTACTTTCTTTGTTTATTTATAGGAAAGTCAAGAAGGCCGTGGTCACAGACTGAGAGACAAATCATCAAACATCATTTCAAGGACTTCCTAAAGCATATGAAGATACCAGGAAAAGTGGACTGTCAAAGATGCTTAAATAAATATCCAAATCTACAGGAAAATGAAAGAGACTGGAAAGCTATAAAATACTTTGTGCACAACAATAGCACAAATTCCTCTTCATAGCTGTTATAAGTATTAAGACCAAAAACAGTGGGAGCCTTCATACTGGGAGCTCGCATTATGGAGCATCGATGTTATGTGCCTGAATACTGGGAGCTCGCAATATAGAGCATCAGTGTTATGTGCCTGAATACTGGGAGCTCGCATTATGGATGTGTGTTTCTGTGCATGTCCATCGAGTGCAGTTACTTGACCATTAAAGCTGATGCTGATTTTGATGCTGATTCTGATTTTGACAATGCTGCACCATTTGACAGCCCTCAAATATGCGTTATCTTTTCACCAATAAATACTTAACTATATGTGACACATATTGTATTAATGAGAACAAAATCATGACTTCAATGTAGGCAAGGAATAAAAAAACTCAGTCATTGTGTTTTCACAAAACCTCCTGGATGTCGCTCCATGCTATCTAAGAGGGAACCTGTGTCATTATGTAGCAGCCAACCGTGGACCTCTTGTCATTCCATACAATACAAGTGTGGACCTTTTTCTTCCTGTACTA
The DNA here is from genome assembly GCF_004355925.1 of Anarrhichthys ocellatus. NCBI lineage: Eukaryota > Metazoa > Chordata > Actinopteri > Perciformes > Anarhichadidae > Anarrhichthys > Anarrhichthys ocellatus. The sequence goes on from NW_022280042.1 coordinate 1,024,566, forward strand.
TGACTCAACAAAAATAATTCCAATAAATAAAGCTTGAGGACATAGATTCATTGTAACATTTATTGAAATCCAGTAGTAAAATGTCCAAAGACTAGTAAAAGTAATAATAAATAAATTTGTAATAAATATATAATAAATAATAAATATTTGTTTTTAGCAATTTATTAAAAGTGAAAAGAAAGGATCCAAATGCTGACCATTTTATTCCTAAATTCATCCCGTTTTTTTTCCTCTTTTAGATTTTGAGGTTGTCATTACTTCCTTGACTTCTAACCACTACAGCTGAGCCTTTATATATATTTTAAACATAATAACAAATCATGTTTGAAGAATAATATAGAATTATTTAGTTTAGATTTTTTTTTGGACAAGTACTCTTAATTTAGCTTATTTCTTTTCATACATGGAGTTTTAATGTCACTCTATGCTATCTAAGAGGGGACTTGTGTCATTATTTACCAGCCAACAGTGGACCTCTGTCATTCCATAAAATACAAGTGTGGACCTTCAAACAAACTGCATTTCCATAAGTGTAGACTGAGCACACTAGTATATTGAAAAATTTATTTACATCCAGTGCTTGTGCAAACCGTTCAGACAAGTATTTTGGAAAGGCTGATGACGAATCAGTTTTTAGTGAACTAAAACTGAAAAGAAAGAATCTTAAGTATTTCAGTAATTAAGTATTTTATTCTCAATTTAAGCCTGGTTGTTTTTTTATTTTCATCCATTATTCTGGGTAGCCATTTAAATTAATACAGTGCCAAAACTAAAACTTAAGATATCCACTAAAGTTGAATATTTTGTTACTATTTTGCTGAACAAACATTATAAAATAAAACATGTTTCAAGAGACTTGTGTCTTCACTAAGTGGGCTGTTAGCCCCCCTACAGTCTGAAAGACAGGCTTGGGGCTGCAAGCCATTCACACAATGGAGGAGTGTTTAAAACGGCGTGTGTGAATGAGTCATTAAAATCCCTGCTCCAGCCTGCAGGATGAGTGCTGCGCATGGACTTTAACACTCACACACGTTCAAGTCCCCACTTGGCTAAAATTTAAAAAAAATATACCAGAGGGTTTTGGACATGATTTTAGTTTGATTTAAGGCATGACCAACAGGGGTCCTCCAAAATGAACCCCGTTTGCGAACCCGTCCCCTGTTAGTGGCTGTGTAACGACGCCTAAGCCCACTGTTGGATAGGTAGGCATAGGTAGGCACTGTTGGATGGATAGGATAGGTACACACACACACACACACACACACACACACACACACACACACACAGACTTGTCTTCCCTTCGACAATTGCCAATTATCAGATATGCTGACTTGGTTGTGTTCACTTAAAGCTGTCAGTCAATGCAGATGGGTGGTTAACTGGCCCATTTATCCAATGTTGTCAGTCCTGTAGATGGGAGAGAACACCCTCTCTGCTGTTTTCATCTCCAGACATTTCTCTCCAACATTTCCATGAGCTCCAAGGTTAGCCATTCTTTAATACATCCAATTTTGATATAGTCGTTTTTATTATCATAATGAGGAGTGAAGACAAAAAAAACCATGTGATCTGCTAGCGGTCCACACCCAATAAGAAATGTACCCTTATTCTTGGACATTTATGTATTCCAATTCATTAATCACAGTAGTTCATTCCTTTCAAAGCATGGATGTTATCAGCAAAATGAATGGAATTTAAGGCACGCAGTTAATGTAAATGGTAACGCAAAGGGTGTTTAAAATGGAAAGGCTTCATTGTCTGGGGAGCAAACATTTCTGACCATATTTTTTTTTTTATTCTTGAGTGAAAGTTTAGGTCATAAAACATGGAATCCATATCTTGTCATGGACCAATGTGTTGGGGGATTGGATTTGTAAGACCAAATGTTTTTTGTTCAGTCTGTTTCCTGTTTTACTCTGAAGTTCACTCCTCATGTGTCATATTTGATTTTACTCCCTGTTGTTCTGAGTTTTGCCACCTGTTGGATTGTCTGCTCTGCCCTGATCAGTTTCACTGGTCCTCCCTAGTCAGTCACTATTTTTACCACCTCAGTTCTTTTGTTCTTTGCCGGTTCGTGCTTTGTTGCTTTGTTGTTTCCTGATTTGAGTACCTGCTAGTTACCTGTCTACCTTCTGGACTCTCATTCCTGTAAGACTGTTTTTGTAAATAAAGTGTCTTCATTGCTTCAGCCTGCCTTTGAGTCTGCATTTGGGCACTTCATGGTAGCTCCAGACAAATCTATGACATCATGTGTAACTGTGCATATGTGTACTCCGTCACAGCCCTGCTAACTCAAAATTGATGAGTTAGCATATGTATTTACAAAGTAAGTAAGTAAAGAACGGAACCAAAGTGGAAGTCAGTAAATCAATAATGTAGGCATTCATTTTGTGTGTGAAAATGTCTGTAGCAAAACCAAACAAAAGGCTACCATCTTGCCAGCGAGGGAAGAGGAGGGACTTGGTGTGAAGGCGGTGCACTCTGTCCATCATCAACAGTTATTACTCTGTCAAACTGCTGGCTCAGAGAGGGAGATGACAAACTGTCAGCCCACATGCAACTACCAGCTACGTTGGCCTCTAGAATGATGTCCATGCCTTGGTTAGGCAGTGCAGGACGTACCCTCAAAGTCAACTCCTCCTGAACCAAACCACAGTTAAACCTTTTCCCATTACCTGCATCAGAATGCAATTCAGTGTGTCGGTACCTAAAAACAATACAGAATTCCCAATTCATTCATTTAAAGGCCCCCATAACTCCCTGTATTATCACCGGTACCTTGACAGCACCCCCCACCAATGAAACATGACTGTCAGACAAATCAGACTGTTTCCACCTGTTCACTGGGAGGAATAACACAGGGAGAAATAACAGTACTGACATTTCTGACATTAGAAGGAAGTGTGACAGTCTTGACATATGCACTTTGACTTTGACAACCCACTTTAAGCACTGGACTTAACAGGGTACTCAGCATGTCCCCTGCCCTTGCAGTAAATGGCATACTTTGCTCAAATCAACCTGCAGCTGACTGTGTGGCCCATTGCGGTTCATGGTGAGGATAGGGTACCTCCTGCCGGGCGAAAGGTACAGTACTGCCATTAAACAGTCCATGCAAAGTCAAGATACTACCGCAGGATTGGACAAGCCCCTATTTGTCACAGTCCGCCACAAAGGCTTTTAAAAGGTAGACCAGACCAGTTTAAAAAAGTTGAGTTGAGATATTTATTTACAAAGCAATGATGAAGAACAGACCATGGATGTATGGATGTGTAAAAATGTTTCTTTGCATGCATGAAGAAAGGTATATGACACATTCAAATTTGCTTTATTTTAGGAGAATGCTTGTCTGTTGACAATGACAATGAGTCTATGGAAGAAGATGAAGATGGAGCAGAGGCTGATGTTCCACGCCTACCGTGGTGGAGAACCCCCCACAATGCATTCTGCAATGCTTACCCAGAATGGCAGGGACTTAGCAGATGTAATGATATCGTGTCTTCCCTCCAGTATTTCAAGCAGTTTTTCCTCTGAATACATTCTGGAAGTTATTGTGGGGCGGTCCAATTTATATGCAATACAGTGACCCCAACAAGCTCCTGAACCTCACTGCAAAAGAATTGGAGCCGTTCCTGGGTACTGTGGTGTACATGTCATTGTTTAGTTTACTTTTTTTTTTTAACTTTATTTAATTTATATCAGATCTACAGTTTCCACAAATACATACATGATTCCCAAGTATACAGACATAAAAACACAAAGACAGATACAAGAAAAGTGCTGTGTGCTTGGGTCAAAACTTTGTCAAACTTTTGTAATGGCTTCAAGTCTGGTATTTATTTATTTATTTTATTTGAACTTGTCTTACAGTTATTACACAGGACAACTGAGCTTTAAGTTACTTCATTGCATCGGACAACATTATTTTGATTCATCTCAAATTTTTAGTTGTACTCCCAAAACCCTTATTTCTTTAACGCCAAAGAGTGTCTTGAGACCAATTCCACTCAACTTCTCAAATAATCCTGCTGTTTCTGAAACTCCAGATTTCACTATGACAGATGTCTTTGTGAATTCAAACCCATTATCCATCATGGGATTTCTGCTGGTGTCTAGAGAAACAGCTTCCTTGTTGCTTTGGAGCAATCACTTTGGTAACTCGCAGAAGGTCTCTCGGGTCAAGGAGTGTTTGGATAGCAAATTGCTGTGAAGTAACAATATAGTTTGTGCTGAGACTGTCTGATGTAGACGTTTAAACTTCCGTGCACTTTTATCAATTCTCCTCAAGGACTGACAAATGGTCCGTGACGTTACTGCTGCCCTGGCCAGAAAAAAGTAAATGGAAATGACCCAAAGAGTAGAATAAACATTGATTTTATTCTTACTACTCTTAATATCATGACTCTGTAATGTTTAACCTATTTACAGGAGTTAATTAATGGTCATTTGTTGAGAACAGTCTCCTTTTTAAAAGGGTTGAACATTTGTCTCCTTCCGCTGGCAAAGAGAGTAATCAAAGTATTATTTATATATATAGTTGGTCTCTAGAGACTGGTTCGGGGAAATAGAACCCCTATGGAAATCCATCAGTCTGACTGAAGATTGAAACTGAGTGTAACGAGTTGACAATTCTGTCTGATGTCAGTCAAGGCCGGAGTGGTTAGCGGTTTAGCTCTTTAGCGGAACTAGTAAGATATGAAGGTATTAGCTTTATTAATCAGCAGTCTTTGTACATATAGATGGAGAAACTAAGATGGAGAGAAAGAGATGGCCTCTTGTCATGCCGCCACTCAAGCACTCTCTCCTCTCAACTATGATGTACTGTCAGTCGATTATATCAGCCACCTGTTGCTGCCTGGCATTTTGACAATGCGTCCCCATGAAACAACTTCTCATACAAACCACGCAGTCATGTCACCTGGCCCAGTGAAGAGGAATGAGAATTACCGAGATTATTTGTGAAGATCAATCACAGTCTGTCGCTGTTTTTTCCCCAGCCCCCTCTATAAAAGGCTGCCTCACATCACTCTGAGCTGCTTTATTCTATTTGCACATGGGGAATCTAAAGTAACTGATCAAACAACAGATGTCACAGAAAGTTCATTTTGGTTGGTGCATTGATTGTGACACCAGTCTGTGATAATCATCGTCCTGCCAACAGACAAAACAAAATATTCATGGGCATGCGTGGCCACCCAGAATACACGTATTAATGTGCTCTTTCCCTGCCCCTGTAATTATCTATCCACATATTAAGTACGAGTAGTCTGCATACATGACAGAGGCTATTAGACACACAGGGCTTTGAAGGACAGTGACAGGTGGAGTAATTGTCGCAACTGTGCTCCAGACAGCTCTTCATGGCTGTGCCGAGGCACTGCTGCATTACTACTCCGACTGTAGGCTTATTATTCCTGCTGGGAGAATGCACAGCCCACTCCGCCGGCGTCCCAGTGGGACTAATTTACCACTGTGTCATTTACAAGCCCGGCTCCCCCCGGACACCGCAGCAGCCGGCTCTAACCGGCTTATGGCGAAGGCGTCTGTGCGCTCTGCCGCTGAGCCGGCCGGATCGATGATTGATTGGCGGATTGATTGATTATGATTCATGTGTTTGCCCACTGCGTTTCAGGCCTAGTGTGTCTGTGATAGCTGGCAGCTCATTTGTTAACATTAGAGCCTGCGTCAGGGTAAAGCTACTCTGCATTTTAAGCGGATAGCTGTTGCCGGCTCATATCAACACTGACTGGTTGCTGCTCGCATGTTATGTCATCAACTCCAGTGTCCGTGGGCCACTGCCTTGCTGCTCAATGACAAATGGATGTTTTCTAAAAACGTTTTTTGTTGAAATCATATAAAGTGTCAACTAACCAGCAGCACGCCAAAATCATAAAGTACATCCCAGCTCACTGATGATAGTTTGAAACTCATGCTAAACACATTTTTTCGAAAATGATGGCATCTGTTAACATTGCATAACCTTTAAAGGAATGATATGTAGTCACATTGTCGATTGCTGTTACACAGCATTCAAAATTCGGCCCACCTCTCCAGCCCGAGTGAGAGAGAGAGAGAGATTGCAGTGGTGGCTGGGCGAGCTAGAGAATGAAATAAGAGAAGGATCAGTGTCAGTAAGACCAAAGCGGTGAATTAGAATAATGAAATGTTATTTTCTGATTGTTCCAAACGCTTTAAAGCACAATTAAACACTTCCACACCTCCTTCCAAACCTGCGGGAAGGTGCCGGATTTCAAATGAATGCAGCCTAAGGTACTCTGCATTCTGATTCTTAAGTGTGCATGTAATGGAGACCATTGCATTGTCCCACAATGCAAAGAACAAAAAAAATAAATGAGTAGTGGCACATTCTGGAAACGCACATTCTGAATGTTGGAGACACAACTTAAAGAACATCGCAGAAAAACAGAGAACAGAAACACAAATTATTAGAAGTTTCAATTTCAATGTGTCAGTTACAACACAAATGTAAGGTTCATTTATGTCTTTTATAGTAATTGGAAGTATGTAGCACGCTGTAAACAATTAGTATGGAGAAGGAAGCTGGGACATAGCAAGTATGTCTGTGTGTCTACCATAAATGTCTTATAAGAACTGCACGCCAAAGTGGCGCCCATTCATTTAGAGTGAAATTGCCCTCCAAACAAATGTTCGTGTCAGCAAAGCTGTCTGTCTGCGCTGTATTCAGCTCTCTTTGCTTAATACTCTCATGAATACACTCACGGTGTCCACTTGCCTCCTTACCAGCCCGCGGTTTCCTGTTGTGCTCTCATTGGATACTGCTCATCCTCCATCTCATCTCATCTCCATGCCGTTATTCAAACAAGCATATCTGGTTTTTGGCCACAATGAAACCAAACATGTTTGTCAATTGATGAAAAAACTCTTCAAAGACTCATGTCAAAATCAAGGAGCATTTTGAAAGACCTGCCAACCCTGGTTTTTCACCAGAACACATAAGAACCCAAATTTGAAAACCAATCAACTTGGCCTATTTTTTGCATTTCCACAACACATATCAAAATTATAACTTGTATGGTTAGATTTAACAAAAAAAAGTTTTCTGATTTGTTTTACAAGACAAAGAATTCTTCTCTTTGGAGTATCTTCAGTGCATCCTGAACACTCAGCGTTCATTCTAATCCATACTGCAAAGAAAATAATGAAATTACTTTAAAATTGGACCAAAATAGGAAAGTTAATGCTAGTTTGTTTGTGTGTTATTCACATTTTTCTTTCATAATTTCATAATTCATTTGACTAATAATTTAATCAATTTGATTTTTTGTTTAAATCTCTTTTGAATTTAACAAAAGAACATATTTGAATTAAAAACAATTTAGTCAATCAATTGATTGTCGATCAATTTTTTGAGAGAATTATAAGTTTAAAAGCCCGATGTGACATATCTGTCTCAATAATATTTTCATAACCTTTTAGATATAAATGTGTTTGTTAAATATGGTTAGAATAGTTTAGATGTAATGTCGGACATGTTATCAAAGCATTAGAAAAAAACAAGCTTTTTGAAATTAGCTAGTTCTGCCAAATGTGCCGATCAGCCAGGCAGCCATTTTGAAAGTGATGTCATTGGTACACAAATTAACTCACTGTCACATGACCTCACCAGGATGTTCAGTATGTGACACTCAGGGACTTCAAGAGTTAAAATCAAGGATAAAACTGTATAAGGAACGTTCCAGGATATTTAAAGTGTCTCTGACAGCTGTGTCACCGTAGGTCCTTCATAATCGTTCCGGGACAAGCAAAGCCTTGCAACAGTCTTGTAGTCTGCACCAGGCTTTAGTGGGAATGGAGAGCAAGAGGGAAGCAGCAAATACACAACCAAGAGTAACTGGAATCTGACTCGTCATAGAATGTTGTGAGCGACTTGAGTGTATAAATTAGACAAACAGCACACCAGGTTATGAGATGTAAGCTGCTGCGCATACGTAGGATGTTGCAGACGGTGATAATGCCAAGCCTGCGTGCCTCTCCAGCCATGGACTCTGACAGCCTCAGTGCCCTCATACGTGACCTTTTAAGTCCTCTGCATCACCTTCTCTTCAATTGTTGGAGTGAACTTTGAGCAGATTCATTATTCCACCGCCTCGGCCTTGTGGGGCAGCACATCCTCTCCACCATCACATATTATGTTTGTATTCAAACAGAGCTCTCAAAACTTCACTGAACTCTTAACGCTGAGAGACAGGCCACCATTGCTCTTACTCTTTTCTGCCTGTAGCACAGGGGTTTAATTGTTGCGATGGCATTTCTGTTGTAGATTAGTTTAAAACACTTCTTGGCCCTATCTGTGACATGCAAATATGGAAGCGATATCCATCATTTTATCTGACTCCAGGGGATTTTTGTCTGGTCACCTGACCTACACCTGTTATCAGGGCGGTGATATCTGTCTCGTAGCCAAAGATTAAGCTTCATGTTGTTCCGTTTCTCATGCACAGCCTTGTTAGATAGCAACAAACAGAAGCTGTGTCTCCGTCTAAATTATGGCGAAACTATGTTTTGAACTGATGAGATTTAGCTGATACGTATAGTAGCGCTCACATTATACTGCTGAGCACAGCAGTGCAGAAGCAGCTCTGCCTTTAAGGTTCAGTAAATGTTGTCTTGGCTCCACTGAGCAAACATATTTACGCATTTGAATGATTATGTGTTATTGGTAATTACCTTATTTTTAGACGAATCGATCAAAGTTAAAGAACCCCACTCACATACTTAATAAACAACATGCAGATGCCTTGTATATGCACTTTATTTAAACACTAAAAAAGATAAATGGTCGGCAAGACCGGAGTGACGACCAGGAACCCGGTGCGGCGGACGGCTACACACAACCCGAAAAACCCCACCACTCTCGATACAAGGATAAACTCCAGGAATTCAGAAGGCGATCCCCCGCGACAGGACACCGATGATTCTTCACAGAAATGCAGATAAGTTGTAATCGACTTCCGAGTGAAAATTACTTTAATTATTTGTCCGGAGGACTGCCTTGGCCTTCTAAAGAGGCAACTACTCCTACAGGTTTATGTTCTGGTTAATTAAAGCAGTCGGGACTTGTTAATTGGCTCGTTATCCATGGTTTATTTTACTTTAATTTGTGTGGATTTTGGCTAATATGCGGCCACACTCTAGGGCCCCACCTCTGACGCGACGTGGGACTTTCCCTTATGGGGGCTTTGACTTTATAAAGTCCTCTAAGGCTCATTTGAAACAAGCCTCTATATCAGAAACAGCTACTCTAAACCGTTTCGGTGATTTTCTGTTAAAAGCTGTTTCGTGTTCTTTGTTTTATGTTTGTTTTTTGGGAGAGATGTTTTCAGTGTACAACTTTTATGTTATTAGGGATATTGGGAGAGGTCCCATCTGTGATTATCGATGTTTGAAACTATGAATAAAAACGTCCTTAAGGTCATTTCATTTAATGTGAAAGGGATTTTAAACCCAGCTAAGAGAGGTAAAATACTGTCAAAAATGAAAAAGGAAAAGGCAAATGTTGTGCTCTTGCAAGAGACACACCTCACCCCATCAGAACATGAAAAATTAAAGAGTATGGGGTTTTCAATGGTATATTATTCATCTTATAAATCAGGCCGTAGGAGAGGCGTAGCAATTTTAATATCACAAAAGGTATCATTTGAATTACTTTCAAAGGTAACAGAGGGGAGATATATAATAGTCTCTGGAAAAATAGATGGCGTTACAATAACTTTATGTAACATTTATGCCCCCCCTGGAAGTGATTTTGGTTTTTACAGAAAGGCATTTGATTTAATGATAGGGGCCCCAGGAATTGTCATATGTGGTGGAGATTGGAACATCCGTCTTAATCCAAAACTAGATTCATCAAAAAATGTCACCACTACATCATTGCATAGAAAAATTAATGTTTTAATGGCAGAACTGGGCATATTAGACCTATGGAGAGATTTTTACCCATCAGGCCGTGATTATACATTTTACTCATGCCCCCATGATACATACTCAAGGATAGACTATTTCTTTGTGTTAAAGAGAGATCGCCATAGAATGCATAGCTGTGATATTGGAAGTATTGATTTATCTGATCATGCACCTCTGTCCTGCACGGTACATGTTAGCGATAAGGTAGGAAAAACACTGTGGAGGTTAAACACAAGCATCTTAAACAACCCGCAATTTAAGACCCAAATGAGAGAAGAAATAAAAGTGTTTCTGGAAGAAAATGATAACGGGGAGGTTGACTCAGCGATAGTATGGGACGCCTTAAAAGCAGTCATCAGGGGGAGAATCATATCTTTCTGTGCCCATGAGAAGAAAGAAAAACAATCACGACTACTAAACCTTAATAAAGAATTAAAGGATTTCGAGACGCAGCACAAAAGACAACAAAAGACGAATTTATCGACAAAAATTAAGAAAGTTAGGAACGAAATAAATCTATTGTACTCACAGGAAATTGAAAAAATATGATATTTACAAAACAGAAATATTATGAGTCGGGCTCAAAATCAACAAAACTTCTGGCGAGAAAGCTGCAGAAACAACGAGCGGATAACAATATACAAAATAAGGGATCCGGTTTCTAAAACTATACATTATAAGCAAGATGAATTACAAAATGCCTTTAAAAAGTACTACAAATCACTATATACACAACCACAACTAGAGTGCGAGCAACAAATTAGCGAATTCCTCAAATCCCTCAGCCTCCCTGTTTTATCAGAAGAACAAAATCAGATATTAACTGCAGCGGTAACAGAGACAGATCTAAACAGCGCCATCTCCAGGCTTAAAGCCAATAAGTCAACAGAGACAGATCTAAACAGCGCCATCTCCAGGCTTAAAGCCAATAAGTCAACAGAGACAGATCTAAACAGGGCCATCTCCAGGCTTAAAGCCAATAAGTCACCCGGTCCGGATGGCCTCCCTTCAGAATGGTACAAGGCATTTCGATTTGAGCTATTACCAAGCCTTCTTAGGGCCTGCAATATAACTTTAAAAGATGAAAAAATGCCTCAATCTTGGAGCGAGGCAGTGATCTCTGTTATCCACAAAGAAGGAAAAGATAAACTAGAATGTGGATCTTATAGACCAATTTCGGTGCTGAATGTTGACTACAAATTATACACAGCCATCCTGGCCAAAAGACTGGAGAAGATCCTTCCCCAACTTATACACAATGACCAGACCGGCTTTATCTCACAAACTCACGATAACATTAGGCGATCGCTGCACATAGTAAACCACATCCAACAGAATAACCTTGAAGCCTACCTAGTCAGTCTAGATGCTGAGAAGGCCTTTGATTCAGTGAGCTGGCCTTTCTTATATAAAGTCCTTAAAAGATTTGGCATGCACAACAATTGTATTAAAGGCATTCGTACACTATATGCTAAACCATCGGCCTGGATAAAAGTAAATGGGTATCTCTCAGAGACCATTACACTAGAGCGTGGAACAAGACAGGGATGTCCAATCTGCCCACTGCTTTTTGCACTTTATATAGAGCCTCTTGCGCAATGGATAAGACAGACAGAAAGCATAAAAGGCATTTGTATAAATGGATCAGACCACAAAGTGGCCCTGTATGCCGATGATATCCTGATCTATTTAAGCAACCCCTCCAACTCCTTTTTTGAATTAATGAACCTGCTAAAAACATTTGGTAGATATGCAGGATATAAACTAAACTTGCAAAAAACACAAATTTTGACTTTTAATTGTACACCTCCTACAAACATTAGAGAGAAATTGCACCTTAACTGGGACCAGAACTCCCTGAAATACCTAGGAATACACCTACCAAGAGATATTTCAACATTGGCAGAGATAAATTACAGCCCCCTCTTAACAAAACTGAAAGATGATATACATCGATGGAACTCTATTTCTTTCCTCGGACTAAGCCATAGAAATGACTGTAAAAATGAATATTCTTCCACGATGCCTGTTCTTATTTCAAGCACTTCCTGTAGAAATTCCCCCAAAACAATTCTCCGAATCGCATAAAATCCTTTCAAGATTTATTTGGTGAGGGAAAAAACCAAGGATTCAATTTTAAACTCTATAACTCACAAAAGAGGAAGGAGGAATGGGTCTACCCAATTTTAAGGATTACTTCTATGCTGTCCAGATTAAACCTTTAATTTACATGTGTACCCCAGCTTATTGTGCCGGGTGGAAAGATATTGAACTCTCTATTATGAATGATCCCCCAATTCATGCAGTATTGGCCCATAAAAACTTGGGAAAACTTATAGACAATTTACAAAATCCATGGATCAAATTCAATTTAAAAATCTGGAACGTGATAAAAGGAAAATATAAACTAGATCAAAAACTACAAATACTTCAATGGTGTGCCTATGATCCGGGATTCAAACCAAATGAAATGGACCATAGATTTAAATCCTGGATCCCAAAAGATATAACAACATTCTATTCTCTGACAGAAAAGGGACAACTAAAGGACTTTGAACACCTGAGGAAAAAATATTCTCTTGAAAAATCGGATTTTTATAGATACCTCCAGATACGCAACCATTTTGAACATAACATTAGAAATACAACGGACCTCAATGACCCAATATTGAGAATATTTCTCGGTGCCTACCAAAATGATTCAAATAAGGGAATTATCTCTAGATCCTACAAAGGCCTTATGACAAAAACGTCCCACAATGCAGGATATGTTAAGGAAAAATGGGAAAGAGAAGGTAACCTCTCAATATCAAACGAGGACTGGTTAGATGTGTGTAAATTTCAATGGAAATGCACCAATTCTCACGTGTGGCGGGAATTTGCGTGGAAGTGTGTTATTCGTTTTTTTAATCACACCGAAGCAGAAGGCACGCTTCGCTGGAGGGGATGCTACATGTTGGAGACGGTGTGGGGCTCCGGAAGCAAATCACTGGCATGTATTCTGGGAGTGTCCGGTGATAAAACCTTTCTGGGCAGAGTTTCATAAAACATTAAAAAGCATACTTAACACTGACCTGCCCCTGCAATTTTCCACAGTATTCATAGGAAAATTTGATTTCCAAACAGGGCGTCCAGATGAATACCTGTTTGGCATTTTAATAACGGCTTGTAAAAAAGCACTCACAAGGCGCTGGTTGCTTCCTGAGCCCCCACGATACAGGAGTGGATAGATATAGTAAACAACATCTATGTTATGGAAAGGATCACTTTTTCCCTTCGCCTTCAGAGAAACAGGTTTATTCAACTCTGGGACAAGTGGGTGAGATACATAAAACCATTACAAACAGACTTTGTGGAATAGTGAATGAATGACCCTGTAACGTTGATTTAGCTTAGCAAGCATCATCGACCTCTATCACATTCTCTCTCAAGTCCCCCTGTCTGATGTTTTTTTTTTTTTTTTTTGTTTATGTTGTGGATCAGTCACTCTCCCAAATTGTACAAAGTTACCTAACTTTGAAAAACTGTGGACACCATATATGCTGGTGCGAACGTAAACTTGATAACCTAAACTACTGTCCAAAAATAATAAAAAAATAAATGATAAAAAAAAAAAAAAGAAGATAAATGGTTAAAGTAGACTGGTTAGATAAATTGGGGTCAGCTATTATGGATCATGTGCCATCGGCTGTACAGAGGGTTTATTAATTATTGTTCCAGGTTCCTTCATATTTCTGATTTATAACTGTTGTTGTGGATCAGTCACCAGCACAGTGGCACACCAGTCACAGAACTGGCTTACCTAAATGCTACGAAGCTTCCATCATTGCAATTGACATCCATGTCAATATTTAAATGCAGCAGTGTTTGGTTGTTATTTATTATCATAGCTGCCAGCAGGATAATGCAATGTAGTGTGTGTACTTGTGGGCCTCCGTGAGTGAGTGAGTGAGTGTACACTCCCATTCTACTGCAGCACACTGCATTATATTGTTGTTGCCCAGTTATGGCTGCATGCTCAAGGACCTCTTGTGGTTGCCGTGACTCACAGTTTCTCATAACATTTTCATTGCCTGTTTAATGCTGCCATTGACTGCCTGCTGACTCCTCACTCCCGGCTGGCAGGGGCCGCTGGTGATAACACAGCTCCGGGGGACTACCAGTTCACACACTGCTGCGTACCTCTTGGATGCTGCTCTACAGCTCACCGTTATTGTTTGATTGTGATTGGCTAACCGCTAACAGCTAAAGGAACTACTAGTACATTGCTGCCTCTCAGACACTGCTACGTAAGCAGACAGCTTGCCGAGTCAAATTTTGTTTTAGGCCAGATAGTATGACGTGTCATATATGACTGCTTTGTGCCGATTGCCTGCATACATCGCCGCTTGTTTTTGAAGAAGTGTTTTACGAGGCTTTACAACCCATTGGTGTTTAGACGGGGAGTCGGCCGGTTGTGGGTTGATTTTATCACACAATACAGCAGTGGTTATTGCAGACACAGCTGGCAGAGATCTGATCTCTACTGAGGACAGCTTATAGTTATTTATGGGCAAGCCCGAAAATCCACAAAAGCTCATAAAATAAGAAATAGTACTCCCACATTATTCATTATGCATCAATGTTATCCTCAGATGGATAGCGCTGTTTGTTGTGTGTTGAGGGCGTGTGTGCCGCTGAAGCACAGTGGAGGAGATCGATAGACAGACAGTCTCAACAAAGCTAGGTCTCTTATTTCATATGTTGTCATAGACTAGTCTATATAAACAAAAATGATACCACTATATATGAGCAACTTTGTTTATAGGCTACAGCTGTTATTTATTTCATGTGGTTTTTGCACATTTTGTAGCCGTTTTCATTTCAGTGAAAATGAAAAAAATCCTTGATCCCCATCTCTCGTCACACAATAATAGCAAAGTAAAGTTCAATACAAGTATTTAATGACCACAAGTCTGAGCTTCGAATATCCTTGAAATATTTCTTACTTAAGCTTCAAAGCCCCAAAAATGGTAATGTGGACAGTTCTAGTATAAAGAAAGAAAGGATGAACTATTACCCTGTTGTTAAACATTTACAAGACTTTCAAGCCAAAGGAGTGTCATGGCAACCTTTAAGACATTCTGTACATTTGTAACATGATGCCAGTAGAGGAACAGAGTAAAACTGACCTGATATGTGAACACTGACCGGATGCGTTCAGGTACACATTCCTGTAGTTAATGTAACTACAGGAATGTAGTTCCTATAGGTAGAATGTCTACTATCTAAATAGTAGAAAATGAAACATGTTGTGTACGTGACCTGTGTGACCTGTTTGATTAATTAAATGTGAAGTGTGAATGTGACTAATGAGTGAAAAACATGGCATAGGCAGGCCTTTTTTAATCATGAACATACTTATTGAATAAATATTTCCCTCTCCACAGAGAATGCACACAGGGAAGGTGTACAGTTTACATCCGTTTCCTACCTTCACCTCTAAACAAGAGGTTGACGTGGCGCAGAAGAGGCCATTTTTATGGATTTTAGCTACTGATCCTCTCATGGTTATGTCCCCTGTCCGTGTTTTCCATGAGTTCAGGCCTCTCCACGTCCCTCTGCCTCTTTATGTTGCCTCTGTGGCCACTCTGGAGCGCTGCGCTGAGCACGTTCGCCCTGTAACCGCAGCATCAAGGTCATTGCTAGCTGTGGGAAATGTGTACTAATAAAGCTCCTGCAGCTGGAGCAGTGCGCTGTGATGCAGAAAGTGTTCTCCATAGTTCTCACCTTGTAAAGCCGAGGAGCTGAGGGAGTCTGCTGTTCTATTTGCTTTCTTTGTAAATCGTGTCAGCTTGAATAAAAACCTGTCGTACGCTCAGGGAACATTAATGATGCCGTCATGCCTACTCTGTCTTCAACTGAACTATGCTGAATAATGAGTTCAGTCACTGCAAACGTGATTTAAAATCTCAATTATATGAGCACTCTTTTCATTATAAATGTGAGAAAGCAAAGCATTTTTCATGTTTCATGTTTGGAGTTCACCCTAGAATATCTTGGTCATGAGCCAGCTTAAATGAAGCTGCACTTTTGCAGAGTTGGGCTTGTTGCTCTGACAACACTCACAGATGAATTTTAAATCAGCTTGAAACAACCAAAAAATCCAGAACTAGATTACTATTTAACACATTTATGAAGCTATAACTCCAAGTGCACGCAGTACATCTCCTCCGTACAGAGATGTGTTGTGGATTCATTGAGGCTAGTAGTTCACTGCCTGTAAATAATAAACTAGAATAAACTATATCATGTCGGAGTCCTCTCAATTATTTAACATCCCAAAATAATCCAGTCTCTCAGCTTGAGTCTCATTTTCAGATTCACTTTCTTTTGTTGCATAATATAAGAAAAAGAACACAGCAATGAATGTTTAATGAATGTTCTGCTTTTCTGATTTTCCTTGTTTCTGTCCCCCCTCATAACTGTCCCCACCAGGTGGCTGATTGATGGTTGGCGGATCACAGTAGCTGACTCAGGGTCAGTAGCTCAGGACTTCTGGACTCTCTCCCTCAGCGGGCAGCTACAGTCTGTCTGATCAGAGGCCGAGTAGTGTATCTCTGTCACTTGCTTGCAGCTCTCAGTATTACAGCGTTACACATGAACTTCAGTAGTGATATCTGGAAACAATGGTAACTTTCACTTGATCCCTGCTGTTACTCTGTCTAACCAAGTGTCCGTCAAGAAGAAGTCTTTTTAAATCTTGCATCGATCCACATTGTCAAAATCAGCTAAATATTCAAACATGACGTTGAACATCTTTCACATGACACTAAGCTACGCTTTCTGTCCTCCAACACAACAAACTGACATCGGCAGTCCTCTCTCCAACTCTCACTCACATTTCCACCAATGTCTTCCTGCAACAAGTCACATGACACAATTACAAACAGACCTGATCAGCGAAAGGTACAGAAACAGGTTTTATTTCTCTGTAGGATTCTTTCCATGATGTTATCAGACACTTATAATAACAATCTGAGCCAGTGAGTAGCAAAAACTGTATACAAGAAGTGTACATCGTCGACGCAGGTTGTTTGCAGCGTTTGTAGCTTTACACACGAAACTGAGTCCTACTGGGAGGAAAGCCTCACAAAAAGTATATGAAGCCTTTTGTGGCTCCCGAAGGAGCTGCATGAACAATATGAAGTGTAATGCTATATAAGACGAGAACTCTCAGAATATGAATATTTAAAAAGCGCTACAATGCTACAACACAATGTAGCTTTGGATGTTGTACTAGATCAAAACTAACCATGACCGTGTTTCTGCCATCAGGGCCCCTCGGCTTTGGAAAGCCCAGCCTGAGAAGGTAAGGCTCACACAATCAGTAATACTCTATCGTATACATATGATATATATCATATATATACTGTATATATTAGTGCTGGGCAAGTTAACGCGTTATTATCGCGTTAACGCATTTATTAATTGATGCCGACCATTATTTTATAGCGCGTTAACGCATTTCTTTATTTTGAAAGTCCATGGAGGAAGTATAGATAAACAAAAGCAAGACAAGCTAACAGATGCTACAGAGAAGTGGATACAAACTGCAGCCGGTTAGAATACACGGCGTTACAACGAGCACCAGCTGTTGCTCTCCCTGGAGACTACTGGACATCGCTGCAGTCAACTCAGCAGACACTTACATGTTAGTGCACCTATATGCTGAAATTCACAGTAAACGCATTCAAACGGCACAGATCGGGAGCGAGCGAAGGACTTTGAAAGGTAGAGGAAAGATTAACGTGAGACAACTTCCGGTTTTCAGAATAAGATGCCAACAAAGTATGAATTATATTCACATAAAGTATAAAACATGCTACCTGCATCTCGTGAGTTAAAGGGAAAATATGCATATGATATAAGAATGATATAATATAAGAAATTTGATCACTACTATGTAAAGGGAATACTGCTGTTAAAAAGCACCTTATGTGTTTAAAGTATTTGCAAACCAAATGGTATTGCCCTTTTGTTCATATAGTAGTACTGTTAAAATAAAAGTGCGCAATACACTACTTTTTAATTCATTATCGAACTTTGCCATAACAATGCGATTAATCGCAAAAAATCCATGCAATTATTCGCGATTAAACATTTTAATCGTTGCCCAGCACTAATATACAGTATATATATATACTCAGTAATACATCTCTTAAATCACTTCTTAAAAGACATTTTTACAGACTGACTTTCATGTAGTGGTTTTTTTACTGCTTTTATTTGCTTTTTTTCATTTTTCTTTTGATTTGTATTTATTGTAATGAGTTTTTATTGTTTCATCCATTGTACTGTTTAATCAGTGTTTTGCCTTAGTCTGACCTCACATTGCTTTGTATCTTGCTTTGTCTGTCGAAACACATTGTAAACTCTATTTTTAAAAGTGTGATTATGAGATGTTTATATTAGACAGGCCATGGTAACATCTTTATTTTCATCTGTTTCCACTTACAGATAAGTGCTCCAGATCGTGCCATTAATCTGTTTATTGTTGAGTTGCCCTGTGGATTTTGTTGGTCATGATCTCAGCATCTCCAGAGAAAGAAATCTAAGAAATGATGCAGTTCTGTTATTTGTTTTGCATTATAATTTGAAGTACCAGTACATTCATTGATTATCCATTATCATACATGAAATACAAATATATTTGGAACTGATTTATTCATTCATTTTGTATATTTTGGAGCTAACATATTAAATATGCCAGTGTCTCACGCTAGTGTCAGTCTGCAGTGAATTCCCTTTCAGCCTGAGGTGTTTGGATAAGTCAGGGGGTATTAACATTGTCCTTGCGAGACCCAGATGTCGGGTTCCTCTCTATCCTTGCCTCTGGTCAGTGATAACAATGGACACACATCTTGGAGGACACATTTAGACCAGCAGCTGGAGGTTGGATTCATTCATTGTTTGTTCTTTCCTCTCTGTGAAAGAGAGATGTTGTCCCTGGGGGAGGGCTCTTCTCATTTCACGAACCAGAAGATTTCCGATGTTAAAGATTCATGCTCAGATTCTTGTTTGAAAATGATCATGCATGTGCATGTATAGTCCATTCATCGCTCAGATTTAACCTGTGTGGTTCCCGAGGCTTTGTCACATCGTGATAACACCCTTTTCATCTGATTTAAGCATTGCTAAGCCACATGAATTATATGGTTCTTAGTATTTGTTGCCCCCTATAATGTTGGTACATCTTGCTTTTTGCATTCTTAAGCTTTCGATACAGGTCGGCACAAATAGCAGGTGCCTGTATTAAATGGAGTGGACGCATCTTGCTAACACTGGTAAGAGGTGGTGAGTTTGGCATGGTTTCCTCTCTTCCATTAGTACATGTGTGAAATCCTGTACTTAGACATTTATCTCAAAGTGCTTTGTCTCAGCAATGAAGAAAAAATGACCAAGACCAAACCTCTCTGACTTCTCTCCAATCATGATCTTATCACAAAATACATGATTTTGAAAATGTAGAGAGCCTGAGTGAGCTCAGAGGAAGCCTGTAAATTAAACACCAACTGTGTTATCAGTGTCTAATTGTGCATGAAACATTCAAATGTGTATAATTTGCACATAATAAATCATGTCAATATTGTCAATGAAAGGAACCCTTGGTTTAAAAAAGAATTGAGCACTACATTTTCAAAGTTAGTATTGTGTCTTTATGTATAAGGGCTCAGGTAAACCACATCAAGCATTAGACCATCACATGTCAGACAACTGCCTGCTGAGGTTGGCCAGGACAGCCTCCAGGATAGTGGGAGGGGCATCTAATGGCAGAGGGATGTTGGTTCGATGATAATGAAATTGTAATATTTCAAGTCAAGTGAGACATGTGTATGACGATGTGTTGCGAAAGCCTTTTCAGCAATGAGGTTCTCCAGTTGTCCTGACGTTGATTCAGAAAGCATTTTAAAAGTTGACGTAAATAAGCATGATTTCAGACTTTTTACAAATCAGCATCATTAATCTGCATCCTTTTTGGGGCAATTAAATCACAGAAAAACCTCTTCATTGTTCACTTAATCAGCAAGCCAAATTCCTTGTATATACGTAATGACAAGCGGACTTGCATTTATCTTAGCTTCTTAGTCTTCCCACCACTCAAAGTGCTGGAGACTACATGTCCACATTCCCCCATTCACACACATCCATACACCGATGACAGAGGCTGCCACACAAGGTGCCAACTGGCAGGATTTAATCTAAACGCTCATTCACACAGTCCACACAGATGGAAAGACTTTCAGATTTGGTGTTCAGTATCTTGCCAAAGGACACTTCGTCAGGAGCCCGGGAGCCTCCGGAGCCACAGCCGCCCCTAACAAAAACAGTGCTAGCGCTAGACATGAAGATGAGTGACACAAATGAACACAAACTATCCTCCAGTTAAACTTGTAACTTCACTTTGCATTTGCTGTGAACACAACATTAGACATTTAATTAAAAGTATGTGTAATTGATTGTGCACATGACTTTGTTTGTGTATATATCTCAATATGTTTGGATGCTTTATACAACCGAGATTCCTTCCACTTGAGCTCCAGATATCATTGCATGTGACAGCCCAAGAGAGACATGTAATGTACACTGTATGCCTGCACAATACAAGCCTCCAGTTTGAAGTCAAGCCAACCGTAAAGAATATGACTGTGCTTGACTATGACATTACAACCACCCATTGGCCTGTGAGGAGGAAGATGTGAGACCGTAATGTTGATTGATGGTCATTGTCCTTGTCAGTCAGACCTTAAAGAAACCTCTAGTGGTGTCTGGCTATACAGATAATTCTGGTTTTATGTTCTGAGGTTTTGAGATATCTGACTCTGAGAGTTACGCCTCAACCTCAATAGTAGGGTAATGCTATTTTGTTGTTGAGCAAGCACTGAACAACTACACAACAACTACAATTTGCATTGACTTCTATAGGATCTTTTTTTGGTTTTGTTCCACAGAACCATATGAGAAGCCGTCATTGGAATCTAATTGAAAAAGGCCAGCCACTGTCTACAAACTCTTGCAGACGCCAGTCGGGAGAAGAGTGAAAACATCTTTTCCATCGAGAAAAGCCTCCAGTGTCGTTCTTTACTCTACTTTCACTGACAAATTCTCTTCAGTTCTGATATAACCGATGCTACTGCAACATACGGAAACCTTGCCTCTCCGTGTCATCACGTCTCACACACACACACAGAGGCTCACCCATGGCTGCCAGTAGCTCCATACAGGATGCTGATTGGTCCCTTCACTGGCTTGCCGGCCACAAACACGTTACATTTAATCCCATGATTCTCATGTGATCTCGTGTGCAAAGTAATATATTTGCTGTGTTGACAAGAATGCACGGATTGTAAAACTAGTTCTATGTTGACATGCAGAGCTCTGTAACAATGTTCATTTGAGCTTTGTGCGCGGTTATCCTCTCTTTACACTCTTATCAATTCACAGAAATTGAGGCTAAAGGGCAGTTATGTTGTTATAGCAAACTGTTCATTATGGAACTCATGGTATGGCCATTTATGGTTCATAATAATGGACTGCAAGAGGGAAGCGGGACAAAAAAAGGCTTTCCATTGTATCCATTGTAATAAAACGTGTTTGAGGGAGGAAGCAGTGCTGGAGAACACTAACACATGTTTTTATACATTCACTGTTCATGAGTTGGCTGTGTTGCTCTAACAGGCGAGGTGTTGATTAGGACACACATTGTAGCACTGTGTAGCAATTAGCACATGACTTGAGCTGTTAATCACTCTCCTTATGACCCCCTCTGAGCAGCCCTCCCTTGTCTCTGTATGGAAGATACTGAGAGTATCCAAAGGCTACCAATGAATCGAGAAAAAATGGCAATCAATGTACTCCCACTACACTGAAGCTCCACATTGAGCCAGTTCAATTTGCAAATGCTGCTTTTTTTTCTCCGTTTCAGCACCATCCAGACGACGAAAAACATTTTTCCCAACTCAAAATGGAGCTTTTCCAAAAACAGCTTTCAGAGGGTGTAATGCCCGAAGCCACACAGCCATACGTGAGTGGCGCATGACGGCTGCCTCGCTGAACTACTCTCTCCAGCTTGTGGGGTCCAAACAGACAGCTTTGCAGCTGCCAGCCCTTCTTCCTGCATAGAGTTTGCCTTTCATGAATGCCAGAAAGTTTATTTTCATTCCATTATAAATATCATTCTTTTTTGACAGAAAAGGGTTAAAGCATGTGAATAAAAATACCAATCCACAGTAAAAAATATCTGAACTCTATTAATTCATGGAGCTTTGAAAGTCACTGTCCTGCAAATATTTCACAATAAAAGCATTGTTTCAGCTAATGATGGCATTATGTCCACAGAAAGATGCTAGAGGGCGGAAACAGTTAGTGTTGAGTAAAAAAAGAACTATTCCATGTCTGTCACATGTTCTACAGATATAGACATTGAAACAAGTTGCTGGAATGATGTCAACACACAGTTATAGCTTTGAACCGCATGAAAAATGGCGAGACCTTGAATATGAAGAAGAGCTCCTGAGCTGCTCTGCAGGCGGCGTGGTTAACATGGTCGCTGAAATAAAAACAAGACAGATGTTGATGTATGTCTAATGAGGGTAAAACTTTGTCTACTGTCAAATTAAGGACTTAATAGCTGTAGTTTCGATATAATTTGATATCTAGTACAGCTTATTACGTCTTGTTAGTGCTCTGTAAAATAAAGTGAGACTGACAACCTTAAAGAATTATGTTAAGCTATCAACTAAATGAAATTACAGCCCTGAGATAAGGGTCAAAATATTGACATTTCTTACCAAATTAAATAATTCATAAAATCTGCTTTTCATTGTTGAAAATGGCTCAAAACAACATCCACTATTTCAAATCAGCCTTGATCTTGAAAGGCCAATTCTGAGATAGAGTCAACTGTTTGGGACTAATCTTTGTCATTAAATAGAAAAGCTTGCCTCTCCCCACAGCGTCTCTTTTTTTTACATTTCCTGTGTAGTACAATCACAGCAACATTACACTGATCTCAGAAAATGAGCTGAACAGCGGGCTGGTCTTCAGGGTCAGTGCTGGGTCCCTGCTCCCCGCCGCTAACAGGCTACAGCCAAAATAGGAGAGCAGATGGATGGTGGATGGACGGCAAAGTCGTCTCTCGCCGATGTGTAGGGAAGTGGAGGGACTGCAGGGTCCCATGCCATATCGCTATTATCAAATCTACCATGAGCTGCTTAGCAGGCTTTTGATCATATTGAAGTGGTCGTGGTTTCATCTCTCTTTAATTGACCCTATGAAAGCCCCGACTTTGAACGCAGACTGGTTAATCCCACAGTAGCATTAGCCAGCTCCGACCAACGTCCAACAACTGTCCGATTCTGCTTCATAGACTCTCATGCAATCATTTTAGATTTTCTTCATTTTCAGGCTAGTTTGGTGTTTTTAGAGCTAGTCATGGTTAAGTGTTGTGTAAAAGTGATACTCAGAGAATGTGGAAGGAGACGCTAACTTGTAATAGAGAATGAAAACCTACCTGGCCTCACAGGATCAGCGTTGTTCCTTAACTTTATTGTCTTGATGTGGTGTTTAACTTTAACACTGTGATCTGTCGACTTTAGCTTCCATCTTTATCTTTACAACCTGTTTTCACTGCTGATTCAGTTTGACCTTTTGGATATATCCTTCAAACATTGTATTGTAGATCTTTCTGTCTGTTTCCCTCTAAAAGGACTTTTTTGTTTACAAAAATCAGATATTGATTTGGGGGGTGCAGTTAGTGACAGTGTGGGCTCCATGGTAGCTGTGACAGCTTGAAGGAGTAGCAGCGAGGGGGCGGAGCTTAGCAAAGGGTCAGTTTGGCTCTTTGCTGCTCGTCATCGTGATTTTACACAAAATGTTCCCACTTTTACATGAATATTCAGTTAAATGTTCTCAAAACGTATTAGCTCAATTAAATCCTGTAGCCTTATTTGTGTTCCACAACTTTATGATGTTAAAATGCGGTAATGTGTTTTTTTTGTGGCGAAGCAGAACGGGAGCAAAAAGCGTTTTATCTCTTCCAAATGTCTGCGTCTAACTGCACTGTCACATTGTGGAAGGCTGGGTGGAACTATTTGCAGTAAATGACATCCTATTAAAGCCGGTGCTCTCATGGGTATGCATGTGTCCCTACAGATCCATTGTGATGCCAGCAGTAAGGGAAGAATTCATACTTTGTTTGTTTTATTCTTTCAAAGCTTTGGATCGGTCTAGCTCACCGGATGGTACCAGAGCAGATGGTTTGTGAGGCTAAGTATGAAAAATATGCTGGTGACGTCTATAAAGTGGCAGCTAGTTGCTATTTTTTTCCCCCCTATTTTCCTCCACTTTAAGTTGTTATTGGTTGACCGACTAAGGGTTTGTGTTTTGTCTTTATTTAAAGCGAGATACTACAGGCAACAGCATTGTTTTTCACCCATACCCGGTCCTATCCTGACAACCTTGATGTTGGGCCATACAGAAACCATTCCTATATGTTGATTGATAAAATGGGCACGCTGGATATTATATTTCACCAAGGCTTACCCTGATGAAATCCTGAATAGGAGTCAACATTTCAATATTCTTCAGCTATTTCCTGCTTGTTTCTGTGGCATTAAAGTGGCTGCTAGACTTTGAAATTGGATTATCATGGTATTTGCTTGAATATAACCACATCCAGCATATAACAGTGGCAGAAACCAAGTCGACTTATAGGATCAACAACTTAGTGAATTTCACAGCAAATAGGAAAAGAATAGCAGCAGCGTGGTTCCTCATGTGATCAGACTTTTTCTGTCACATTCTTTAGAGCTGTGAGAAAACTGAGAAGAAGAACAGCTCAGTCTGCTGTGGCTTCTTTGCTGAAGCTTAAAACCATGTAGGTCGTCATTTCAATGTGTTTCACTCACTCATCACCTTTCTATTCAAATTCCATAGAGGCAGGTAGATGTGGAAGAGATTGAGATATAAGGATGGACTACACTTTTCCAAATTATTTTGATTAAAATACTACTCAACTAAATATACATTTGACTCATTGCATCGGTCAGTGTATCCACAACTATCCTTAAGTGTGTCCACGGTTTGGATTTCAGCTGATATTTTCAATGTGTTTGAATGTGGCCATTTTCACGCTCAGGGCCTCATGGAACACAATGAAGATATGAGTGACTTAGAAACCTGTGAACATCCTGTTGGATTGATCCATGACTTCGACCAAAATAATGGATTAATCCATTATTAATAGCTTTCACATGTTTACTGCAAACTAGATGTCTTATTAGAACAGAAGAAACCCATGATAATTAATGAATATATTACCAGTATTTATACTTTATGACCAAAGAGAAAAAGGAAATGAATCAGGCAAAACATTTTGTCATCCAAACAGTCTTATTTACAGTTTATAAATAATCTATTAATTATTACTAAATTATTAATTAATTCATTTTATTATTTTTTTATGTGAAAAACAATACATCAGAACAGCAACATCATTGCCAGGCACCATGTCATCTTGGGAAATGATTTAATAAACCAATTATTTTCAGCTTCTATTCCCTTTATTAATGATTCCTTATTAGAAAGTGCTAGCACTTCATTTTCACTCTTTCAGACGGCAGAAACGTAAAGTGGAATTGTTAAAATATCTTCTGCTGTTATCACATTACACTCAAGTTAAATACAATGTAGACTGACTTCAGTAGACAAAGGAAGTCTGTTTGTGACTAAAGCCTCATTTCAACAGGATTTATTTGTGTAAGGCAGGCAGAGTAGGGCAATATATTAATATATATTAATATTGCAATGCTAAACAGTGACTGCATTCCCATCTGTAGTGTTCACAACTACACTTGTAAGATTGTTTTACCTCCTATTTCCCCCCAAATAAGCCACTGTTTGTCTGTGCACTCACCAGCTCTCCCATAGATATCATCTCATCCAGTGAGACGTACTTGAGGGAAACTTGAGGGACGATTATCTAAAACAAGGGGGTGTCCGTTAGCACTCTCACTTGGCAGATATGAGAGGCCATATGTGCCCACGCTTCTTTCATTACCATCTCTAATGCACTATAGACACTGCTCTGTGTGCATTAGCTGTGCTGTGGTGGCAGCGGGCCAGTAATCAATGCAATCTTTTTCAGTTGTCACGGCTGAGCGTCTTCCTCCTGCCTGACGGATGAGCGACGCTCCCTCCTGCTCTTTATGTAGCACTGATTAGATCCAGAGGCTTCCTGTGGCATCAGCACCTGCATGGTGATGTTTCCCAGTTCACCTCACAAACAAACAGGTGGGACATCACCCCGTCCTCTTGAAAAGGAAGATGGCTTTATTCTGCCATGTTAGGGCTAAGCAGCGTTGTGTTGCAGTGATAATTACATCTAACATCAATCACCCGAAGTGACTGCTCGTTGTTGGAGATGCAAAGTGTAAGATTGGACATTATCAACAGAAAAGTAAAGAGGTTTCGTCTGACATGTTAGATCTGCTTATTTGCAGTCAGCAGTCACTGAGCAACACTACCATACATTTGGAGTCATGCTTGTGTCCACCTGATGAATGTAAGGCCAATATTACCTCTGGTTTGGTCTCCACCATGAGGGAAACATCTGACTGTGATGAGACTGAACTACAACACTTAACCATGAACTCAAGGAGGCTGAGAGCTGAGGGGAACTGCACAGTTGGTGATAATTCTCTGTAAACAACATATTCATATTTGACCCATTGTTAACAGAACATATTGATTAGTACAGCTTTATAGCATTCACAAACCTTTTAGTTTACCACCTCAACTAGATTTACATTTAGATTTAAATTTACAACCACCGCCAACTGTTATGTTTTGGATGCTTATTACGTTTTATAAAAATGTATTCGCTCAACAAATTCAAGCGACAGAGTGAACCATGACTGCCGGCCTTTCAGTTATTCATAACTGTGTGTGTTCAAACTGTTAAATATTGAATCAGAAACAAAGCATGTGCTGCAACATTAAGAAATATTTTATTATTTATGTGGAATGTTTCGATAAAAAGCAAAACAGTTCCATTTAAATCTAATTGTAACAGCAAAGATAATATCTGCTTTTCCCCAGTGGACCATCATTAATCTTCAGTAAATATGAGACCTTTTAGTGAACACAGTGTGGTTAAACTGATGTTACATTTTCTACTGCTGATGCTGATTTACAGTAAAGAGAGCGGCGTCCCACAGTGCCGGGGCATGGAGTTCCCATGATCCTCCAATGCAGACAAGAGGAGAAGCAGAGCCACAAAGGGCCACAGCCGATGCACAAGTATTTACATCCATCAATGGATTCTGTGTTGTCTGTGGATAAACTCTGCTCTCACAGACGGCCGAAAGTAAGCAAAGAAATAGCAGCCCATGAGGTATCATAGGCAACAGGCACAGCATGAGATTTTATTGCATAATTATAATAACTTATAATGATATAATGAATAATGCCTCCAGATATAGCTGTCAGCGGCGCAGAGGCCTGAAAACAACAATGAATGTTTCTACAAAGCCTGATACATCTTCGTCCTCTGTTCCACAGAGCTCCATTGTTGTCCACAAACTATAAAAAACACATCAATGAGCCACTCTGTTGCACAGGGTGACATGTTCCATCATTACAAAGAACACGCTGTAGTGTATTATTACTCACCCACACATTTACAGTCCTGCTGCCAAAAATACCAAAGCACCAGATGCGGATTAATCCACCACTGAAAATAGACCCCAACAAAAGCACTATTTTCATCCAGTTTAAAGTGTATATTTATGACCCTTTATGCTGTTTTTTTGTTGTTGTGAACACAACATGACATACCATCACCTTTTAAGGTGATATGGTGAACAGTTGCTCATTTACAAATCCAGCAGGTACTGAGCAGCATTATCTGTCATGTGGAGTCTGCCTTTGCTCTGTTTTTGGTCTCCACCGACTCTTGAAGAAAAATATCTGGCTCCTCAGCTGCAAAATGCTCCACTGTGTTCATCAGCTCGTCTCTAACTGGAGAGCAGTGAGAGTGAACCAAAGAGGATAGCTTAACCGTGAGGTGAAACTCACTATAAAGTCCATAAAGCTGAGAGAATAGTTATCATAAAAATTTCAATTATAGCTGCTTAACAGCCAAAAACAATGATGGTGGGACAAATACCTCACAAACCGGAATCAGCGAGTGTAAATAAATTGCTCGACAGAACAGAAGTGTAATGCATGGTCAGTCTGGTGATTCTCGGAGCCGGGCATTATCTGTAACTGTAATTATCAGTGCTGACCTCACTAAGGTTCTTGTGGCTGAATGGGAGAGAGGAGGATTTTCTGCAACCTTTGATCTAACCTTAAGAATAACATCTGGGTTGCCAGGTTGTGGAAAATCCTCCTCCTGCAAAACACTTTTAGGCCTTTCATTTATCAGGAGGAATCCTCCAATGGACAGTGCATCTGTTTTAAAATCCATGTTTTAACAATGTATTGAAGATTTACAACTTCACACTTGATGAATTGTATTATTATTAATCTATGAGCTCATAGTGAATCACTCATTGACTACCAATTAAGCCATTAGTTACAATTTATAAACCCTTTACAGAGGGCGCCCTTGTTACAAAGTGGTAGGTGGATAAATCAGTGCTGGGACTAAGATTTGCAGTCTGAACTTTGGTGGTAAGACTACCCTTTTTCTTCGGTAACTCATGGGTTGTACTTTAAAACTTGTGATTTATGTTCCAAGCTGGCCAAAAAACACCTCCTCCCCTCAGAGAATGCTGTGTGTTTGTGCTGCACACACACACACACACATTGACTACATCTGTGTCTGCGGTAAAGAGGCATGGAGAGATGGGCGACCTCTCTAATCCAGCAGTATTAAAACAACCTGCAGGGGAGGAAAGCCATGATTGAATTTGTTTGTCTGAGACAGACCCTTTACGTTTTGTGAGTAACCTAATTTTGGCTGTGTCTGCCGGGGCCAGTGAAGGCACTGCGTCCTGCGCTACTGCCATCCAGCCAGCCACCATAAATCATCTGTGCTGTTTCATCAGGCGACGGAGCGGCAGGGCAAAATATCATCTGGCACCGACCTCCACGTCCGACAAGCTATGGTTTCCATCAGAGGGAGACGCACTCTGTTTCCCTACACAGGCTCACAACACCAAGCCGCAGTGTATATAGGCCTGGAGCTGTATATGTGTAATCATCTTTACTGGTTACCAGCTGGCAGTTGACGAACAGCAACGTTCAGGCAGTAAAGATGCACATCAACCTAAACAAGACCATAATGTCCACAACATGACAGTGCTTCCGATCAAAGCAAAGAGAAGGATTTCTTCAGCTTTACCACTGTTTTCATTGTTGTTATAATTTTCATGCATCTGTTGCTCTGTAATAAGGGTTTTCAATCTTGCAAACACATGTAATTTGTTGTGTAAGTGAAGTGCTTCATTGGTTTATTATGGACTGCATACGTCATGCATGAGAGGCAGCAGACTATTTTTTCCCTTCATGAGAATGAGACAGCTCTGGTACTACAGGTTAGGGGAAAACTCCAGGTCATCTGTGAAAATACTACAGTCCTAGAATCTCTATTCAGCAGCTTTTCATTAATAGTTTATAACTGATAAAAAGCATACAAATAACCTCATGATGTATGCATCATAGCCTATAGGTCGACTATCGTATTTATCATCTTTCTTTGAGTTTATTTGCCATTGTACTGTTAGAAAATCATGGTTTCGGTGATCGACGCTTCCCCCTTTTGAAGTAGGACGGGCACGCGCAATTATCCTGATCCTGATCGTCTGGTTCGAATTAACGAGAGTGTTTGAGAGGATCAGCCTTGGAGAAACCGAGATAGCCTGACATCAATCATCGGGTTAATTTCAGCTGGCTAATAGGACATTTGATCGACTTAGTTGAACCACGTACGAGGAACGGGGCCCAGGAGGCACGGCCTGGCCGTGACAATACCTCTGTAAAATGCATCGGATCTCAAGAGTATTGAAGATTATGTTTAGTAAACATGGTCCCTGTCAAATCAGCTTGTAAATAACTAAAAGGATGTGATCACCCAAAGTGTTAAACGTTATTGTAAAATGTGCAGACTTTGGTAATATTCTTCCATCCATCATCCTTCCATCCGTCGTGCAGTCATTCTGTCGATCCATCCATCCATCATCCTTCCATCCATCCATTCATGCATCCGTCAGTTCTTTCGTCCGTCCATCCATCCACCCATCACTCCAGCCATCCATCATCCTTCCATCATTCTTCCATTCATGCATCCGTCGGTTCTTTCGTCCACCCATCCATCCATCCATCCATCAATCACACCAGCCATCCATCAATCAATCAGCCCAGCCATCCATCATCCATCCATCCGTGCATCTGTCGGTCTGTCCATCCATCCATCCATGCATCCGCCGGTCCGTCGTTCTGTCGATCCATCATCTATCCATCCATTCGTCAGTCTGTCCATCCATCCATCCATCCATCCATCCATCCATCCTGTGTTGGGTCTTGTGGGACAATACTGTAGCTGTGTCTCAATTCAGGGGCTGCATCCTTCAGAGGACCCAGCCTTCGCGGTCTACATGGGCCGCGTCCTTTGAGGACCGCGAAGGCTGGGCCGTGCGGTCTCCGAAATGAGACGGCCTACACTACAGAGGACTTCCTGTTTGCATCACCAGCTGTTCCCGCCCCGCCCCCCACTTGATGCTCCCGTCGCCTAGAATCCCTGCTCAACAGGATTATATACATTATGTATATATTAGTGCTGGGCAAGTTAACGCGTTATTATCGCGTTAACGCATTAATTAATTAACGCCGACAATTATTTTATCGTGCGTTAATGCATTTTTTAAATTTAATATATTTTTTTTTATTGAACGACAAGAGACAATACATAGACATAACAACAAGAGGATGACAACAACAGTGGGATAAAAGCCAGCAAACATCCTATAGTCAGTTGTGTATGTATGTATGTGTGTGTGTGTGTGTGTGTGTGTGTGTGTGTGTGTGTGTGTGTGTGTGTGTGTGTG
>NW_022280042.1:1055612-1064005 GCF_004355925.1 Anarrhichthys ocellatus
GTGTGTGTGTGTGTGTGTGTGTGTGTGTGTGTGTGTGTGTGTGTGTGAACGTGTGTGTGTATGTCCTTGAGCCTGCTTTCTAGTGACGAGAAGAAGAGACGTACCGTTACGGGATTTCTAAACACCACCCTCGTAGTCTTGTACTAAGAAAAGAAAAGATAGGGTGCTCAAGTAAATACGACATTTTTCTCTCTCGTGGAGAGCAAAGAGATAGGTATAGGTATGAGAAACATACACGTTGGAAGGAAGCCTGGAACAGACAGAAGGGGAAAAAATTAAATATGATTAGGAGTAAATATTATTGTAAAAGCAATACTTATCTGAAACATAAACTAATTATCTTTATTTGATTATTTTTTTATGTGAACTAAGGGAAGAAGAGGGAAATATACTGTGATGCTTCCTGTTCTAATAGACAAACCTGTCAGTAGAAAAGACCCAGTTTTTTAAGTTATAGAAGGACAACTGGCACTGGCACTGCGCTGCAGGATATTACTCTAGTTCTATAAATAGGTGGAATATTGCCACATGGTATTGATTATGCTGTTTCACTTTACCACAGAATCCAGTTGAAAATAATTTTATAGGCCGTGTTGAGGATGACGACGACCTCCAAGACGATTTCGGCACTTTTCCCGACCTTCAGGATCAGCCCCGCAATAAAGGAGTTAGGGTTAGGGTTAGCATCAGGCCTCGCAATAAAGGAGTTAGGGTTAGGGTTAGCATCAGGCCCAGCGTATTGGCTCCGGGGACGTAGTGACCCATCATTTGCATACTAGTGGCATTCTGACGCAAGATGGGGGAAACAGTAGTTACAGTGGTCTGAGCGCAACTTCATATATCATCAACTATCATTGCACTTCAATAAAGGATCTTAATAGTGACGAGAAGAAGAGACGTACCGTCACGGGATTTCTAAACACCACCCTCGTAGTCTTGTACTAAGAAAAGAAAAGATAGGGTGCTCAAGTAAATACGACATTTCTCTCTCTCGTGGAGAGCAAAGAGATAGGTATAGGTATGAGAAACATACCCGTTGGAAGGAAGCCTGGAACACATTCTGTGGCATCAGGTTACTATAAAGAATAAGAAGAGTCAAACATTAGTCAGCTTGCAAATGTTGACAAATCATACACTGAATTCAGCTTGAACTCAGATGTAATGTAATTTTCTTCTCACGTCAGTTGATCCACCAATGTATCGAGGGTGGAGAACTTGTCCATTGCCTTTGGCCCATCTTGGTCAATAGTGTTAGGAGCCCCAGGCTTGATCAGCAGAACCAGGATCAATCCTACAACACGTATTCAAGGTTGGACGTAAGCGGCAAAAGTGGCATGCATGCTGTAGCTGTTCAATATGGATCATGACTTAATGAAAACAATAGTTTTAATCAGGATTCACAAAATGAGGTCACAAAGGCCTTATTTTTATGTCTAAAAATGTTCTACTAGAAATTAGAAAGAGAATAAGAACAATAACAGTGTGTAAATAAACATTACGTCCAACATGTTTTTATCAACAAAGTCCTTCATTAGTTTGAAGAGAAGTGATTTATAGAGACACAGCCACAACTATCATAATGAGCAAGTTTCACTGACAAATTATGCCGACTGGGTCACAGTTTGGGTGGTTTTTCTCCTCTAATTTGAAGGACTCATCATCTAATCTTGAGGCTGTGTCTTGTTTAGAGGCCCTGTGTCAAAATCTAGTTGTAGCCATGAATTAATAAATGATAAATGGATTTTGGGGCTCTGGACAAAATATAATATAAGGGAGCTTACATCAATACAAATCAAATACATTTAGATCAATTACATAAATTCAAAAATGGCATCTATTATTATATTGTACATCTATTAAAGGCCACTACATTACTTAACACAATGCATTACATTAGTACATTCAAAAAACAACAACAACTGTACTACTACACTACTTTAAAATACATTTGTTTTGGCTCTGGAGAAACCTTTTCAGAAGCAACCCTGTTTACATAACATTACATTCTGGTGGATTGCAAAGGGTGCTGGAATGGACCTGCTCATCCTGGACGTGTCCCTTAGCATCATCATTAGCCGCCCTACACTCTAAAAACTCTCAACATTAGTTACTTTAAAAATGATGGCAACAAAGTGACACGTAATATAATTGATTAGATTTTAAGTGATACAACATTGAGTAAAAAGTATTGAATAAATTAATTAAATCTAAACAAAAAAACTATGCAAATGAATGAATATCATGATTTACATTTACTGAATATTTGGGTGAAATTGATTTATATTTACTGAATATTTGGGTGACATTGATTTATATTTACTGAATATTTGGGTGAAATTGATTTATATTTACTGAATATTTGGGTGACATTGATTTATATTTACTGAATATTTGGGTGACATTGATTTATATTTACTGAATATTTGGGTGAAATTGATTTATATTTACTGAATATTTGGGCGAAATTGATTTATATTTACTGAATATCTGGGTAAAATTGATTCATATTTATTAATTATCTGGGTTAAATTGAGTCGGATTCACTAAATAAAATAGATTATATCAATTCACATTTTACCACATTGTTACTTAATTCAATACATTCCCACTGCTATTCTAACTTCAAGTCTATTCAATAATATTGATTGTTGCCATAATCTTTCTATGTCTAATTCACTCAATACTATGCCATCTTGGTGCCACAGTAAACTAACTTAAAATAACTTGAGCCAACAGATCAATATAAAAAAAATATATAATGGCTGTCTCCCTAAGACCTACACAGGAACACAAACACACACACACACACACACACATAGTTTTGATTTATTATCACGAGGCAGCCATTTTTAGAAACTTTGTGTCGGCCCGTGTTGTGGCAGGGGATTTCCAAATTCAGCTGGCATGAGCCCCATGATCCTTTGCTGCCATCAGCTGTGAGTCACTCATTTACATGGACAACAAGCGAAGTGGAAGATTCCTCAGGTCTGGGACCTCATGCTGCAACTGATGAAAAAACTATTGAGCAGGCTGTGAGTCGAGGACAATATTTTAGTAAGTAAGTAAAAGATGCTGGGGGGGGATTTCTGGAGGCCAATACCGTTACTACGCTTTCTCACCACTTAACTGCATACTGTATATATTGACTCTGAAGATTTCATATTCATCTATTAAGGCTCCAGCTACCCAGGGAGGGGAATGCAATCAACTGGCGTGGCTGCTGAGGTATTTACCTGCATTTTAATTCAAGCTTGGCGAACACAGCCGAGGTGGTGGCTGCAGCTGGTTGTGCGTGGCGTTCATAGAAACTGCTCACTGCAAACCTACACACACACACATGCACACAAATCCTTCATCTCTTGCCCGCTCTCATTTGGTGCGCTGCCTTGTCACCGTGCCGATCGATATTCTTCGGTAATGGCTGCCTGGAGAGCGGTGCACTTGAATGACAGCTCTGGGACCGTGCTTGAGTGATGGAGCGTTGTTTGCCGGCTTAATTAACTTCCAGTCAAGTCGCCAGTATTCACATCCAGCCACCCCGGGCCCCACCCCGACCCTATTACCCTCAGCATAAACAACATGCCAATTAAAAGGATGCCTGCACAGCCGTGCTGCTTTGTTTCCACAAGAGTCTGGAAATAAATATTCATCTCAGTATGTATAAGGCTTGTTTGCTGGATCATATATTATGGATCAAACAATTCTGCTAATGAAAGAAAGTTTTCCCCGTCTCCTGAAAAATAATTTTCCATATCGACCTTTACTTATGGGGGAGCTTTGCAAATGTCACAGGAGATTGTATGGAGACATCCACTGCGCCTCAGTAACTGCAGATTACTATTAAAGATTTCAATTTTCCCCCTGTCACTTCAGTTTGAAGTCAAAAGCTAATTTGCTTGGCTTGTTGCAAAGGGGATCAATAGATTGACGAGTGGGCGGGAGGTAAGGTGGTGCTAGTGGAGAGGGTGATTTCTAGACACTTTGACTGAAGACAGGATGCTTCAAGCCTGGATGCGAGTATCAGGGGAGGCTTGTAGCCACGGCAGCGGCACTCTTTGCTATTCAGCTCACTAGTGTTTTTTTCCCTTACGGAGCACAACAGCAATTCACAAAGGCTGTAATAGTCTGAGATTTAGCTTAGCTGGCAGAGCCCAAACTGTTTGCAGATGCAATTCAATGTTTCAAAAGTTTCAAGTGCAAGATTGCCGGTATTGATCGAGTCGAACTGAATAAGCACCACACAGCCGCATCCCTGCAACAAGAGTCAATCTACCGCCTTTGAAAATGAGGGTTTCATTGCATCATGGGAAGCTGTAATGAGAAACGTTGCACATATATTGATATATGTGAGAAACTTTTTACAAGATGCTTTTCACGTCATAACATTTTTCATTGTGTTATCATCACTAGATAGCAAAATGATTGTTTTTATCTTGTTATATCACACATCTTTCTTATTATTTCACAAACACAAAGTGTCTCTTTTAAACAAACTTGTGCTGAACAAGTTGATATGTTGTTATAGGAGATTATTTTTAGCAGCATTTTAGTGCATTTGTTTTATTGATTGCTGTCAGGATGTAAAGAGAATTTCAACAAATATGACAAAGATGTTTTTAAAATACATGACCCACCCCAGCTTTGTTTCCCCACCTTTTTACTTTGTGCTATTACCCACCACTGAGTTTTTATTTATTTATTAATTCTTCGTCAATTCACATTAAAATCCGACCAGGACCATTTAAACTGCTGTTTCAATGTGAAACCATGCACCAAGCATTGAGTTTCATTGTAACTAAATGAACTGAAGCAATGGACAGAACACCAGAGCATTAACTATTGAACATAATGAACATATGTAAACAGTAGCTCTGTCAAAAAGACAAACTAAGAGTAGCAGAGTGGTTAGGGTTATAAAATGGACTTTTAAATATAGGTATACCTGTATTCAAAAAAAAAAGTCCAATCAAGTATTTAAAAATTGGCATTCACAGACATCCAATCACATTGTCACACACATCCACCCAATCAAACACAAATGTGTTTTTTTTTCTCTTTTTTAGAAAATACTGTGATATTTTATTAAAAATGTTGCAGAAAAAGTTTATACAGGTTTCCAGCCAGAAATATCTCTATTATCACTTAAGGCAAAACCGCAAACAAAAATAAGACAAAGTAAGGATTTTGAAACTCTACATTAAAACCCTCGTCTTCTTGACTGGTTTAGGGACCAAATGGCAAGAATATATCTTTTTAGAGAATTTACAAATGTAGCTTAAAATCTTCTGGATGTACTTCCATTTTTTTCCATTTTCTGTAATGGGATGCAAAAAGGAAAAAGAGTTATTGGTTAATTTTGTTGTAATTTTATAATAATTAATATCATTAATATTTACACTCATTCACTTGCTTTTGTAACCCGAAATATCACAAGCCTGGCACAATACTTTACATATTGCTAGCATATGACAATTTGAAATATCTAACATATATTTCTTTACAAACATATCCAACTAATATTGATACAAAAAAATCACTGCCTTTTTTATTTCTAATGAATACATTGCTGGTCACATTGTAAGCTCAGGCAGTGCTGAGATTGCAAGACAGAAAAAGCCCACAAAGAAAACTATCAGAAGCATAACAGGATGACAGCAGGTGATGGGATCGAGTCAGTGCTCATTCTCAGACAGGAGACGTGTCTGAGGATGGAAGTAAAGCTCCTCCTGGACATGCGATGTCTGAAGAGTGGAAACAAAGCAACGTACGAGACAGTACTGGATGTAATGACCTGCAGACGCACAGCGTGCACCTCTCCGAGGATGGGATTGTGTTCGCATTTTGGTTGTTCTGTGGAAAAATATTGAAACGCAGGTTGTGATCAGAAGAAGAATGAATGTTTAGATATATTTACACGCACCTAAACAGAAAGCACAAGCTGGGAAACCCAAAAGATGGCAGCCAAAATAATAACAAAAAACAATAGAAGGATCTCTTGTAATACATATTTTTTTCTTTTTTAGGTTTCAAAATGTCCACGCACAACTATATACCTTTTTCTTTTCTTTTCTTATTTTCTTCTTCTTTTTTTTTATAAATTTTTCATAAATACATTTCAGGCTGGGGTGTAGAATTCTGTGCCCAAGTCAGGTGTCTGATGCATGAAGGATCATGAAAAGATGATGATTCCGACGTTTATTTGTTGCTTTTCGACAATGGCTGCCACTGTCGTCCTTTTGTGTATGGTATTTATGGCACAAAAGTCTCTGCAAAAGCTTCTCTGTCACACTGAAACTGTTCATTTGATATTGTAAGAATCATAATAGTCATCCCTGGTTGCCTTTTCTTTTGGTCAAACTCCTTAAAAACCATCCATGAAGCTTAGTTCCAAGCAGAGTTATTACTAGAGTAACATTCACTTTGAATATTTTCAGGATCAATTTATACTGTATATGCTTTTCCAGAAGACATGGTACCAAAATAACATCTTCTAAGTCTGTGCTTCACACAGTTAGCCACTCATATTTGCCTTGCGAGGATAGTGGCTGATCCAGAGGGAATCCAGCGCCATAGCGTCCCAGTGGAGCTATACCCGCGTGGTGGAGTGGCCATGGGGTAAGTTGGTATTGTTCTGGCTGCCACCGAAAGTATTGAAGTTGTGCAGAGGCTGCATGCCAGCCAGCGAGTTGGGGATCATGGTGATGGTGCTGGGTGTCATCAGGGGTATGTCGTCGGGCGAGCGGCGCAGCGTGAGTGTATAGTCGGGCGGGCAGGTGAGGCGCAGCGTGTCGTGGGTCTGCAGCGCCTCGCACTCATGGTGATGCTCGTGCTCCAGCTGCTGCTGCTTCATCTGCAGAGACATCAGCTCCTCGCTCTGCAGGTGGGCCACGTCATTGGCGGTGGAGGGCGTGTTGGCTGGTGCGGAGTTGCGCTGTGGGGTGGGGACCCGCCGGTTGGAGTCATGCCTCCGCTTGTCTTTCTTGTAGTAGAGTGCAGCGAAGGCGAGGATGTTCAGAAAGAGCAGGGATGCTCCCACTGCGATGGTGACACTGAGCTCAGTGGAGTAGTCCCTCTTGGTCTCGATCACCACAGTCGACTCATCGGTCAGATCGCCACTCTTGCGCTGGTCAGTGGTCTGTTTGGTGTTGGCAGGTGGGACCCCCGGGTGGCGGGTGGTGGATGGCCAGTTGTTTTTGCCAGGGAAGCGTTTGGTGTAAGGGTAAGGGGTGGTATCCTGTGGAGGTATTTTGGTGGTGGTGGATACGTATTGAAAAAATTCATTTATGTTGTGGAGATGGGGAACTAGTTCTAACCAGAAAGCCACCTTGGTGGCGCGGTAGTGGTCTCGGACTCGAGGTTTGAGGCCAATGTGAAGGTAGAGCTGGTCTTTGGGGTTGTACTTGGTCCAGGCTACCTCCTCAAATCGGTTGGGCTTTGTGTGGATGAACTTTGTATCCTGTGGAACCGGTTGATTTGGATCCCTAAAAGAGGAAAATAGAAGGAAGAAGAGTTGAAAATCAAGGAGATGTAATCAAAGTACCAAACTCTTTTCTATGGAGCTGTATACAGGACTGAATCATTAATATGGCACATCCGTCCAAATCCATTATAACACAGCAAGAATGAATAAATGGGACATGAAATAACAGGAACCATTCTTAATATAACATTCACCTTCATCACCATTTAAAACAAAATGACCATGTTTTAAACAGCTTAATGTGAATGTGTAAACGCCTTTGTCCTTCATTTTAAAGCAGCGTGATTCATTGGGTTGGATCCATTTAGCAGTAATTTGTGACACTTCCACATGAGTCATTATTTCAAAAAGTCAAAGCCTTTCTTCTATTTCTCTGCTCCCTCTGTTCAAAGCTAATGCGTTTCGAGGTGACTCTGAATTTGAAGGCCCGAGTTGACAAAATGTTCTGTGTCCTTTATACACCAATGACACATTTCCAGGTCTGTTGTCACATTTTCTTAATATTCAATCTCACCCGGGATGTTACTTCTCTGTAGTCTGGAATAGAGCTTCCTCTCTAGTGACTTTGTGGGAGCGATTTCATTAACTTTGGAGAGGTGAGGGGGAGTGAAGGCTAGACAACAACCTTGGAGCCGACACACTGGAGTGTTTGTGTAGCTGTGTGTGTTGGTGGGTTGGTGTGTGTGTTGGAGGGGTATATCTGAATACCCAAGAGGAGGGAGTATTGAATCATGCATTGCATTTTGGGGGCCACAGAGGAGCACTGATGAACTCCTGCCTATGTATAAGCAACAGACAGTGAGGGTGTGTTTGTGTTGACTGGTTACAGATAGATGTGTGTGTGTGTGTGTGTGTGTGTGTGTGTGTGTGTATGTAGGAGTGTGGGCACTGTGCAGTCTATGTGTGGCACCAT
>NW_022280042.1:1064015-1087833 GCF_004355925.1 Anarrhichthys ocellatus
CAGTGAGCCTAAAACTGAGCCTACAGTGAGCCTAAGACTGAGCCTAAAACTGAGCCTACAGTGAAGTTGGCTTAGGGCAGTTGCTTCATGTTTGAGAAGGATTACCTGTCAAGCTGAAACAGCAGATTCATATATCAGGCTACGTTCTGAGCCAAACCATTGGTTCTCTTTCAGGATAATACCCGGAGTAAGACAACGCATTGAGTAAGAGGCAGCAGCTGAGTTCAGATTCCTCTAGAGTCATCACTGACACTTACAGGATCAATTTGGTTGGTGCGGTTGCTTTGAAAAGATCTTAACTTGGCACAAACTAGGAGCTTGTCCAAGCAATAGAGGTCTTCTGGGAGGCAAAGAGTTCTGAGACAGCTTCTGGAAGTTTGTTCCATTGATCGTGCACAAAGGAGGGGAGTACATTTGGAAACACAACAGACCTCCACACACACCATCTGCGTGTTCCTCTTTTATTTAACCATTTCAAGCCTGTTTTGAAAGTATATGGTTGGATATTTGGAGATGGGCACAAACAATGACATATCATGTGTTTACATCATCACTCACGTTGTTGCCAAGGGGACTGATGTGTTAAAAGGTAGGGCAAACACATACTGTAGGTCCAAATGTACACAGCTCCACCTGTGCCTGTGCCTAATGTGGCTCTCTCATTAAAAAGGTTGTACTCTGCCATCATGCAAGGTCTGCCCTCCAACTGGTGGCTACATATGGAACTATGCATAAGGCTCAGCTAGCATGTGGTGGGCCTGTCATCTCAGTGCTGACATATGCTGCAACAATATGCCACTACTGAATTTGCTTGGGAAAAGAAAAGACAACGTTTGTGGCTTTCGTTGCTCATTGAACTGGAAAATACCTGTTTTGCTTGCATATGTTTCCATCGCGCATCCAATCTGTTGATAATAGCAGGGACTCTTGCCATAGGTGGATATACGAAATCTGTACTCCTCTCAGTCAGGTGTATGAAAGCAGACATTTCACAGTCACAATACGTGTCAGCAGAGTGGTGGAACAGATGCTGTCATGTACTTGTGTATCCATAGTTACCATTTACTGTCTGCCACCAGAGCAGCTTTAAATGAAAAGGTTGCATGACTTTTTCAATTATAAACATACATGGTAATAGAGCGCTTTTCTTATCTTCATCAATTCATTTTAGTCTATGAAAAGACAATGACCAATGGTCATAACAAGTCTTTGGAGCCTAAAGCAATAGCCTCCAATTGCTTATGTATTTTGTCGGCCCAACAACTATAGCCGTGCCCGTTCAGCTGATTGCTTGGCCTCTGGTGGTGCTGCTGCTTGCAGCTTCCGCAAGAAACGCTTATCCAAACAAATTCACACTTGACGCTGCGCTTCCTTGTTTAGTCAGCGATTCACCCGCCTCGTGTGAAGTCGATCGTTGGGGGACTTTTAGTCCCTATTATAGATCAAGCTTAAGAATTGCTGGCTTCTACACTTCCCATGATGCATATCAACATATTTTCTGTTAGAACCTTCTTTCTGGTAAACACACACTCATTTTAAAAATCCCTGAGCTGAGTTTATAACGAAGGCTTTTTGTGATAAATGAAAACTTTAAGTTAAGTATTAAAAATGTACCTGTAGTATTTTCACATACTTAAATAAATAAATGATCTGAGTATTTCTTCCACCACTAGTCTTCAATCCCAAAATAACCCTCTGGGTGCAGCAGCAGAGGGGTGAAGTACACAGCAGACGCTGACGTGACTGTAAAGCGCTGAGTGTAGCACGGGTAATGCTGTGCTTCCTGTGGTGCTGGTAGTCCGAGGTAACCAGCCATGAGCAGCAACTGTCTGGGTCCCTGTGTCTCCCAGTCTGGCTGCTCTGCGACAGTCAATAGAAGCACATGTATGGCCTTTTGAGAGATTCACTGTGTGTGTCGTTGAGTAGTGACTGTACATAATCGTAGTCGCGCTGTTTATTGGCGTTAACGCTTACTGTTTGTGAGCCCTAAATCTCCAGTTAAGC
The DNA here is from genome assembly GCF_004355925.1 of Anarrhichthys ocellatus. NCBI lineage: Eukaryota > Metazoa > Chordata > Actinopteri > Perciformes > Anarhichadidae > Anarrhichthys > Anarrhichthys ocellatus. Next base: position 1,066,020 of record NW_022280042.1, read on the forward strand.
TCTAAATATTGGCCCATGTGTGATGATTACTGCCATAGAAGAGGAATACATCTTTGCCAGTGTTTGTTGGGGGAGTCAACGTAAGAGATATACATCAGAGTCTGGCCTTTTTACTTCATGGGCTGGAGAATTCTGCTCATTCAACTTTCAAATCCAAGAGACACGTACAAGCTTGTTTTGTGATAACAAATCACCTGTATTAAAATCATATGCATTTGCAAAGCTTGTTGGTAATAAAGCCTCGGCTATGAGAATATGTTGCTGACTGTTAAGGAGCTGGATGGTATAAAGTACAGTACAAAAATACTTTATACAGCTGGAGGCTGAAGACGGGATGTAAAAAGCTGCAGTGCTCTGAACAGCAAGACTGTATTTTGTAGTTGAACTGTCCATGTGCAGAGTTTGAGCTAGAGTGTGCCATTGTGCCAATGTTCCCTTTAAAATGGTTAAAACTGTCCCCCATAGAAACCAGAACGGATCAATGCTGTTCCATCATTGATCCGTTCTGATCAGTCACTCCAGAGTCACTCACTCTGCTCTGATGTTGTTCGGGTGTTAGAATTGTTTTGACACTTAAAAGTTAGCTGACACTAGCAGCTAATAGTCTAAATACCTCAGATATACCTTCAGTATATCCAGACTATTGTAACCCATGTGCCTCATTAGGGACACTTTTGGCTTTTGAAGTTTTTTTGGCGGTTAATGCATATAGCATATATTTTGACAATGGTGTGATATTTTTTTTTAAACCTCAGCTCTTAAAATAAGTCTATAATAAACTGTGTAGCCATACATCAGACACTTCAGAGCAAAAATGTCCCATTGAAACCCTTTAAAATGTAATAATTCCAGTTTTTAATCTACAGCCCTGGCTTCAAAATGGTACTCTCTACTATTGTTCCACCATATTGAGTAATTGTCTTACGTTAGACCTATGGGGCGAATGCATGCTATTTCAATAATACACATAATTATTATCAATGAATTGGTTTTATTTTTGTGTCTGGTCATTTACATGACCCCAATGGAATAATTCAAATACATAACATCTATATATAACGTCTTAACACATATTATATGAGCTTTAAACATCACTGAGCCTGAGAGCTGTCAACAGGATCATTTAATCAGGCTTTATTATTAGAAGTGACGTACCAGACGTGTGCCATTACTACCAAGAGTAGGTGACTAGATAGCAGTCGTCATTAAGACAGTACCACTTATGAATGTAATGATTAGAATAATGAATTAATTAAGGTATCCCAGTTGTGAAATGATCAACAAATGTGAGGCATTGTAAAGTTGTCTGGTTTTCTAGATACAAATGAACTGACTACAAGTAAATCAGTTATCTCCGGATGAAAGGGTTTTCTGTCAGGGTTTAAAGGCCAAAAACAATAATGGGGGATGGACCCAAATGCAGGGAGACACAGTCAAACAGAGGGTTGAATTATGGTGGCTTTAATGAACAAGAAAAGGTCAACACAGAACTGTAGAGCGGGGAAGTCCATAAATGTAGAACAAAAAAAGTCCAAGAAAACAAAACTACTAAACAGGAAACATGGCAGCAAAGAGTGGGGATCAAATCAGGTATATACCAGGAGTCAAAGTCCAAAAAAAACAGGGAACAGAACAGACAAGGAACCATCACAAACAAACCGACACACAGGGGACACACAGGGTTTAAATACACAAGGGAGGTGCAGGTGATGAGACACAGCAGGGTTCAATTAAGGGCGGGGCAGACAATCACCAAGGCGGGTGGACAGACAAGGACAGGAAGTGAAGTCAACCCAGGACACAAGAGGCTGGGGAAGTCAAAATAAAACGGAAGGAACAACTAAACAAAAATCCAAAAGCGTGACAGTTTTCTCTCACTTCCATTCGTCTCCCTATAGAAGGGGTCCAGAATCCTGGCTCCGATACTGCATATACGGAATCGCTTCAACGCATTTGGGATGATGCTGTCAGTCACCCATACCAGCCTAGTCTCAAGTCAGTCTGTGAAATAGTCACCAAATCCACTGATTCGTGTACATGGACACCAATTTTCTTTTCTTTTTTTCATGTAGCTTGCCACGAAAACAATGCCTAAACCTAATACTGGTTTTATTGTATAATGTGATTCGTTTCATTCTGAAAAGTCAGCCTGTGGTGAAGTCCACGTCCAACCACTCCTCTTGGACCAGCAGAACCAGAACCTGAAGCGGCAGTTTGAGAAACTCAACAGAATGCGGGTCAACTGATCCATGAGTACAGCAGCTTCCAGCATTCTGTGAGGAAAGTTGCCCCATGTAAAGCTGGAAGCTAAAACAGATTGGAGACAACTTTGAAAAGCTCTGAAACCAAACCGGGAGCTTTACAGCCAGCTCAGGAAGTGGGAGGAGATTATTAATGAAAGAGAAGCAGAAATGAACCGCCTTTGAGAAATTCTCCTTATCCAGGTGCATGAGAGTGGGAGAGTCCAAGCTTGGTGGCAGGAAAAAAAAATGATAAGATGGAAGCTGCCTTTAAAGAGCAGAATGAAAAGATTAGGACTGCCTTTGAGAACAGCTGGCAAAAGCTGAAGCTTGCACAAGCCGAGTGTAGTGGTAGGGAGGAGAGCATGCAAGAGGGAATGGAAGAGAAATGCGAGGAGCAGGTATGACAGTTAGAACTGCTGATCAGAAGAAATAAACGAGGTGATCACCAGATTAGGACAGGAATTATGGCTCCAACCTGTAAACGCTGGTCCAACATCCATAAGGAGGACTTTCTCAACCAGAGTGAATAGGAGTGGAGGAGGATTTGTGGCAGTTTGCGAGACAAGCTGGATCAAGAATTATATATATATATATATATATAGACAACAAAGGAGGAGTTTGAGGTATACTTTGTAATAAATGCTCAATGGACTCTAATAACTTGCTCAATTCTCAAGACCGGCCCTGGTATGTCCTTCCAACAGCGCTGGTGAAACTGTTCAGCAGTGCCAAAGCAAAGCCGTAAAATCGACTCTACCTGACCTGACTTGGGTCAATCTCTCTCAGCCGCTGCCCTCCACACTTCCCGTACACGCTGAACTGTAGCCTGTATACCAAAGAATACTGACAACACCACTTGGGGGCTTCGTGGCTCCCAGATTCATTCATGTACCAGAGTCAACAATCACTGCTTGTTGGTCCGTTGACCTGTTTGGTTGATATTTAGACAACTTCCAGTACCAGTGAGTGATAATAATAATTATGTGTGTTATTTTTGTTTGGTTTACTTATGAGATGATGCACTTTACAAAAGCATAAAGAACATAATGCCACTAGCACGACACGGGACATCCCCTTCATTTTAATTTGACCCAATGGCTCAAATTCTTAAAATGTAGTCATTATCATATGTACATCCAAACAGAGATTTGTCTTTTTTACATTCATAAGGGGAAGTTTCAAAACTTCAACCTGCCATGAAGCGGGACGCGAGGCTTTGCAAAGTGTGTGGGAGATTTGTTGAAAAATGGCCACTTTCACTCACTGCTTCATTGAAAAAGACCCCCCCCCCCCCCTCAGGCATCAACTGGAAGGGAGCCAAACAGAGAGCAGGGGAGTGAACGCTGCAGCCTATGAAGCTGATCAAGACGTCGTCATATTTATTCAACTTAAAGTGAATTTTCAGGATGACTGGGCTGCAAACACCCTGATACCTAATGTCAAGGTGCAGGAAACAAAAGACGTGATCCAAATATAAACAGTGAGCAAATCCTCTCATCACATCCAGAACAGCCACAGCACCAGGGGAAGATTCCACTTGTTTTATTAACCTCCACTTGATCCCTTTGACTCATGAGTTAATTATTAATACACTAATCATAACAGAACCTCTGTTGATACCCCAACTCCGAATCCATCTTTGGAGTATCAGAGATGTGTTCTCTGTTAAAGGTCATTTAATTGTATAAGATTGAATTTAGTGGGTGTGCACTCCAAAGACCTGGTGGGTGGAAGTTTGGATTCAGTCAGCTGTTAGATCGACCCAAAGCCTCTTTCCTTTCCTTTTAACAAAGATATTTAGCTTTTCATTAAACGAACAGCTGACAAATTATACAGACAAAGGTGTAATGTAAGATAAGTGAAACAGACGTCATGATTTTCAATCGTATTATTGCAAGAGGGAATATTGTTTAATGTTTGTGTGTGAAAGTGAGTTGTGATCATAATAAAGATTACTTCTGAGCAGATTATGGATGTTTACTCTCGATGGATTGCATTAAGAGTAAGATGGATTCCAGCAGTGTGTGTTTGACTAAGTGATGACTCCACGATGAAGGGGTGAAGTTATAGATGCACAAAAGTGAATGATAAGGGTGATGTATCTCATATATTGCAGGAATAAAATCTCACACGAATGGTACGGCATCAAAACTCAAGAAAACACTCACCCTGTTTTAGCGAAGTTAGTCCAGTAGGTCATGACGACGGCGCTCAGCATCACGTCGTTCTTGGAGAAGTTGCAGTTGAAGAGATCCGTGGGGCCGATCATGGGGATTCCAAACACGTACGGTACTTCGTCACCATGAGCCGAGTCGGCCCAGCTGGGCTTCATGTCGCTCTGACAGTGGTGGTAGAAAGCATAGAAGTAGGTGGGTGAGCCGTACTGGGCGTGGAGGTCAGCTGTGGCCACTGCCGGGGCCACCCACTGGTGGTCGGTGAACAGAGCCACCAGGGTCTTGCGCCGGGTCTCTGGGTTCTCCTTGTCCGCCCAGTCCGTGTACATGAATTTGATGGTCTCACGCAGAGTGTCCTTGCCCTCCGGGTAGCCGTAGAGATGGTCCACAAAGTCGGACACAGCAAAGTCAAAATCATTGGCAGACACCCCGTCCTCGCTGTCCACGATGCCGTCCACAAACTTAAACCCCTCACCCTGGTTGACCCCCAGCATGATGTCGTAGTTGAGGAACTCGCCTTGCTCCATTAGGATCTGCGGATCATCTGGGATGACGTCGCCGTCAATCACAGGCCCGAAGGCGATGTGGTATTTTGCAGGTGTGATGTACTGCTCGATCAGCTCCTTGTAGTTCTTGTTCTGCAGGCACTCCACCAGGTCGATGGTGTCCAGCATGTTGCAGCCCACCTTCTCAGCCAGGGCTCGCGTGTACTTGGCAGGCTGGTAGTTGACTGCCCAGCTGGACAGTGCTGTGCCACTCTGGATGATAGCTTTCTGGAACAGATCTGAGATTGGAGCTGGTATTAGTAAAACACACCCATGAACAAAAGCATGGGAATGGGCATATGTGATTTAGTGTTTCATTTTTATGTTTTCAAAAGGACGTGAAGAAGGTTTTTTGGGGTTATTATAAATTGTAATCTTTTTTTCTCTCAGCCGCTGTGTTGGATTGACAGTTAAGCCCTGACAGGCTGAGTCCCGGCAGGGAACCAGAGAGACGCAGTAAACAAAGTTGCGCTGTAGCTTTACAAGCAATCGGCAGACGGTGTTTTGTTAGCAGTGCTGTTGAAGAGTAACGTGCATCTAAAGTGACAAATTTGATATTTGCAGGTATGTTTTAAGCTATTTAATGTGCTATGGCTGACTATCTAATTAGTAGAAATATCCTGCAATCGGATGTCAGCAGTGCCCTTTTCGCTGGCGGACGTCTCCGGTTCATGTTTGTCTCAGCAGCTGTCTGCTGTTTGTCAGTATGAATGCCTGTCTGGTAACATTACTGCTGTATGCAAAGACCGTTCAAAATGAATTGATTTAGGCTGTATAGAAACAAACAAAAGGCAACCAGTTAATATAAAGGGACAAGGTATGATCATGGAGTTGTCCCGTTAATCTTTAAATATCACGATACAAGCAGTAGAACAGAGAAGTCTTGAGCTCTATCGCCTGTCACACCGGCATAAAAACATTTCAAGGCAAATAAAAGGATGATTCGGAATATTGATGTTACATCTTTGTGTCCCTAATGAACAACGCAGAGCATAACATATATTTGCTGTGTGTATAGCAACAACACCGTAGGCAGATTTCACATCCTGGAATATTGGTCGCACAGCTTCACAGACTGCCAATCAGCAAGTAGGCCACAATGCAGTAGGAATGCTGGAGTTATGTGTCTTTTTTTTTTGTTTCGCAGAGTTCTATTTATATTCATGCAAACACACAGTGGTGGTGACTCAACCAGGCCGACTTGAAAAGCATGTTTGGAGCACACAGCAGACATTTCCCACAAGGCCTGGTTAACAGTGTACAAGCTTTTACTGCTGCCGCTGTTAGTCTAATGTGCAAGATCAGTTAAACTTACAGCAAAATGAAGTACAAAACTAGACATGAGTGACTGAGTAATGATCTTGGTATGTTGCTGATGCACAAGCTCCATGTTACAGGAACAAACGCACAAAGAAGCATCACCAAGATCACGGCAGAGAGAGTCGACAAACACGCCATGGCGTGTTTGTCGACTCTCTCTGCCGTGATTGATGCCCATCACAACATGAGGACTTTAATCTAAATGTAAAGTAAGACAATCATATTCCCTCACGTCCACCATGAAGAAAAATGAAACAGACCTTTTAACTGCAACAAGCAGCAAGGTGGGAAGGTGCATTTTTCATTTCAAAAACCCTGTATTAGTCACACACAGAGAAGGAACTGGCCTGAGAACTACAACTGCACTGCTTGAGGTACAATCCTCTAAATCCTCCTTTTTTTTCTGACAGATGGGTCCGGCAATTTCAAACGTTGCATGCAAGTTGCAACTAAACATTTGTGAAAGCCAGAAAGGGAGCAACCTTGTGACTCTTCTATTTCAAATGTCCATTAATAATACATGTAATAAAGATGCAAATACAGTATAATAAATCAGAATCCATCCTCCATCAGCTAATGCTTTCAGACTGAGGTAGGATACACACTTCAATGAACACATACTTTAGTTGTGGTCTCGTGTGTCAAATATGATGTCATGAGGCTATTTTAATAACTGATTCGGTGCATTCTTCTTGATGCTAAAGTGATGTTTTCTTTTGGTGCTTGTGGTTGTGCAGTGTTTCATGAAGCTGAGTGGAGGTTCATTGGAGGTTTATTCTTCATTCTCTCTCTCTCTCTCTCTCTCCCAACTTCATCAACTGACTATTGCCAGGATCTCCGCGAGCCAATCACATCGTTGCCGTCCAACTTTTACATTCTTCTCCTCTTTGTTGCTGTCATTTCAGTGTGAAAAAGATGCAACCCTCCACCCTAACCCCAATAGTTTAAATCATAGCAGTAACAAGAGTCCAAATGGGCTCAAAAATTCATTATTCTTCACTCAATTGTGAAAACATATAGTGCAGTCCTTTGGATTTAGAAAAGATTGAAATATGGAACAGGAAAAACAGCACATGCAAAGGCAATCAGGTCATTAGATTTTATCTTGAGTTGCTAAATTGGGTTTTTGCCAGATAGGGTTACTTCTTGCGGATATTTCATGTCAATTTTCCATTTAATACTTCTTGTGCCTTGTGTCTTCCTGATAGTGATGCTGAAATAAAGAAAATTATTATCTATTAATTATTATTAATTAGTCGTAGTTTCAGTAGTCTCATGCACTACTAGCAATATATCATGACAGTTTGAGCAAATATGATAACAAGTTATTTTAGTTTTAGTGAGTTTTATTTGTTAAAGGTTACCTACTGAACCAGAGGTCACTGTGGACATGTTCGTGTGAAGCCCATGTATTAAAGCACCCGTAGATGCACGTATATAGCAGAAATGACAAAATGATGAAAAGCCTGTTTGAGTGCGAGCACATCTCTGTGTGGTTACGCATGCCTGTAAGCAAGCAGACGTACCTTCTGAGTAATGTGAGAGGGTGAGCAGGCTGACGCATGATGCTCCGGCGCCAGAGCCAAAAATGGTCACCCTCTTTGGGTCTCCTTTGAAGGCCTGGATGTTTTCTTTGATCCACCTGAGAGCCTGGATTTGATCCAGCAGGCCGTAGTTGCCCTTGGCTGCCTGGTCTCCTGTGCTTAGAAACCCTGGATGGATGAAAACAAACAAGAGGAAAAAAACAAATTTCAACTTGAATTCAAAAGGTTTTTGACATTAATGTAATCAGGATTGAGAGTTCAAAATATGAATCTTCACGTCTTAAATCTTACAAACATGTACCCTTCACTGTGAGTTAAATTGGTGAAATTAAGAAGGGACTTCAGCTCTCATCTGAATTCATCTGAAGGGTCTTCAGTATTTTTCTGAAAATAGCAGGTTGTTCTCTGTGTTTATTAGCTTTAGTATTGCATTAGAGTTGTACTGAGCTAAACATGTATTTTTCACTGAGCTTTTCGAGTGAGATCTGACCAATACAAAGTGTCTGTGTTGCCAATTCTTTTAAAATGGATAAAGCCTGCTTGAGAACGACGTCATGTGCATGTTAATAACAATTGTGTGTTTGAAAGTCTGAAACATCTTCTGAAACACACCAATGAGCATCACTGTTGCACTGGGTGACCATGAACTGAATGCCACGTACACCACACTGCTGGTAGAAATAAACACGAGACACTAGAGCACAAAATATGAACGAATCCGCTGTTGAAAATAGTCCCCAACAAATGCACAATGTATTTTTCTTCGAGTGACATTTTCCAAAAACTACAGGGACCCGCTGTTTAGGGTAAATAATGAGCCTCTTTTAACAATGAAACTATTATTTGTGAGCTGTTACGTTTTCAGTACAACCAAAGGACTTGGGGCTGAGAGCCACACAGACAGAGCATCCTGTGTAGACACACTGAAGCTGCTCTGCTGATACTTGCTACTCGTTGCTACGCCTCCTGTTTAGACACCATCCATCCTGCAAAATATGCCAAAAAGGTATTATTGTCTCCAATAACTGTATTCTTTCTCCCATCGATAATCCGTCTACATTAAAACCCTGGACACTACAATAATGATCCTGTTTGTAAGTCATTCAACATTGAGATCTGCTGCCTCAGGTGCCAACATACAAATATTCAAGTATGCAAAGGCCTTTGAATTCACCCATGGCTCCAGAAATGGTTGGCCAATAGGGATGCCTCCCAGTCAAGTGCCAGACCAACCAGCCTGGCAGCGTGTTCCACATCCGAAACTTGTTGACAAATTAGCAAATGCGCCTAAACCCATTAAGTGGCTTTGTAAATGCTGCCACGGCGGGAACTGGTGGCTCCTCTCTTGCCAGGCCTATGAGCTCGGCGGCCAAGCCTGGCAGCCACAGCCTGTCTCTGCGAGCTGACCAAGACCGAGGCAGTGTAAATGTCAAATGGGATGAGGACTGCTAGGTAAGAAAGGGGGGGAAAGAGGAGAGGTAGCCTGTGGGTCCTTGATAGAGAACAGATCCGGTTTGTCATGGTGAGGTGGAGGGGATGACAGAGAGGAAAGGAGGGCAGCGGTGTGGGAGGATTACAAGGCCTCTGGCAGCCTCATACACCCTGTAGGATGACCACAGGCCCTGCCCCTGCTTTCTCCTCCGCTCCTCACCCCTCCAGTCCCTCTCATTTCTCTTCGGTTACCCCTTTTTCTCTATCCCTTCTCATCTCTCACCTCAAAGGAGCCGAGGAGAGGAGCATCCCTACCAGGCTCTCCCCAGGATGTGTGAAGATTAGTCAAAGCTTCATTTTAAAAATAAACTGCATACATAACTAAGTCATACCGCCAAGAGATACATTATAGACACCATCTGAAAAACACAGACCTATCAGAAACCTAAGAGACCTACTGAAAGAACCCGAATGTAGAATGATAAGAAGCATACAAATGTTTATTTGATCAAATATACCTTTACAGGTAGGATTACTTCTGTATCAAAATTAGCATTTGGAAGAGTGAGATTGATGTTACTTAACACACTGTAGTTTAAATCAGCAACGGTTTCATAAGCTATTATGATCATTTACACACTAGTAGCTAAGAAAATGTTGGACAACACACTTTCTTACTCACGCAGGAACACGTCTTTTTTATTCTACAAATACGATCAAATTACCGGCCTTACGTAAACTTTGGATATCAGGCTGGGTAGCTCAGTAGTTGTTGAGTGTGAATGACAGATAGCAGGTGAACACAGAGTCAGAAGCCCTCCATTACAATTTGAAACTATGTTTCACGCAATACCCTCATTTAAATATGTTATGTTAGTCTGCAAAGTTAATGTAAACTTGTCCTGTTAGTCTGTGAAGCTAATGTTAGCTTAAGCAGCTACAGTAGCAAGTGATCAGCAGAACTGTCGGATGGTCTAGTTGTCCGTTCACCATAAGTGGTAAGCTATGCAGCTGTGACCTTGTAAGTATATCACCTCTCATTTTACTGCAGCAGGGTCTGACAGTCTTTCCAGCTCTGTACTGGTTTTCCTGTGCCTATTTTCCTTCCAGCATATTCTGTACACCACAAACACTGCAGTAAAAGATAATTAAGTACATGCTTACTTTTTCTCCGATTGTTCAGCCATACTGTATATAAGTGTACATAGTTATGAGATGAATGTCAGCACTTTCTAGTATTTCTGTGCTAATAGTCAGGCATCAAACAAGAACATCCTCTGACAAGTCCCTAATGCAAATAGTCTGATATCTGAATGGCATTTCTTGAAAAAGGCCATACAAACTGATCAGCTGAAAAGCTTAGCTTATAGTATTACCTATTTGCTTTGACACACCAGTATCACGCTTAGCAGTAAATGCTATCCTGTAGGACAGATAGCTAAGCCTTCAGCAGAGCTACGAGTGAGAACAGACAACAACGGGGAAACGAGTGAGAGACGTGTGTTGACCAGATTTATGGACCCATAATCTAGTAAACCTTTATGTGTAAGTGTTGATTTTAATGTAAATATGAGGTGAGAGATATAGAGCAATACCCCCAGCGCTGTAACGAAGTCTGAAAAATCAAACTTTCCACGAAATGTATCTGTTTGAGTTCACAGAGGAAGATTTTAGAGAAGATCTTAAGTATCAAACACGACCTTTCATTATTAAAGACTACTTTATTACTCTGTCGTATTATTTTAAACTAAGCAACCAATCTACTTCCTGTTTACACTGGCACCATCACGCCCAGTGTACGTGAATAGTCATGTAATATTCGTTACAAACTCTCCCCGCAGCGTTTCGGTATCTGTTCCCTCTTGATTCAAACAGGGCTAAAGGTTTATCCCTACTCTGGTGATAAACCAGGCTGTACGAACATGCTAAATGCTATTGAGCCCCGTGACACTACTCCTTCACCAGCCCATTTCTCCAGACCATAATTCCTGCTTTGTAAAAGAAAACAAAAGCCCAAACAGAGAATCAAATCAGACACGCCCCCCCGGCATTTCTGCTTTTTTGCTGGATTGAAAACGTACCGAAACGTACCGAACCGTGGCACCACTGTATCGTATTGAACCGAACCGAGAATTTTGTGAACCGTTGCACCCCTAGTAACAACAATATGATTAGTCCGAAAAATTTGTCAAACTGCTATTTCCAAGGTCAAGAAAAAGCCTTCAAGTTCAACTTCCCAGTTCTCCCTACATGAGCCCGACCTGAGCACTGGTGAAATAGAATGTGGAAAAATTATGCCCACCGTTTGTTTACTTGATTTGACTACCAGTCAGTGCTGGTGCAATGGTGCGCTGTTCTACCTGTCACTCAACCAGCATCTTGACATAGATGTAGCTAATATATGTTTGGCCAGTATGTGGTAGAGATGACATTCTTTAGTTTAGTTTTTTCAGATCATGTTTTTCCCATACTGTCAGTGACACTGTGATCTCTCACTGAGCACAGAGGAAGCCCTTCATTAACAGCAGCACTCCCACTGCTCGGGGGGGGGGGGCTGGCGCATTAACCCCTCACCTCCCCTATTTGTATTCATTCTGCCCTGACAGGGGCTAGGAGCTAAGTACAGCGGGACACAACTAAAAGGTTTGAACAAGACCGGGGCAGGAGGTCTAACTTGTGGTCAAACTGATTCATTTTTAACCTATTTTATGTGGAACAGTGACTGAAGCAATAACTTTGCTTGATTTGGGCATATCTACTCAACATGTCTAACACAACAAGCTGACGTTCCAATGAGAAATATTACTCGCTTCAAACACAGACTCTGGCATCATTCACTCACCCATCCATGCATCTAACCTCCAAACCCTTCTTTCAATGACCAACTAGATTATGAGATATGATCCATCATTTTCAGAGCTTGACCACATGCTTAGGACTAAAAGTCATGATATCTCGATCTCAAGTTTTAACAATTATTCCATTAATTGTCTCCTGTGAGTCCCTCAATTTTTACTCCTAACCCCCATAAATGCCAACATGCAAAACCATTATTTGTTCCTGTGGTATTGATGGACACGTATTATCTCACGATAAACCACACAGCATAAATGGAGCTACTCACAGTTAACAATTTTGTAATAATATCATATTTTAATTGCAACGACTGTGTACAGCTAAGACGCATTGAGAAACAAATGTGAATCCTTTCTGTTTAGTTACCAAATTGGCAGTAAAGCTCCAATAAGGTTGGTACAAAATGCTAATGCATCAATTAACTATTTCATAATAACAGCCCAAACTAAACATTGTCAACATCAGTATTCAGACAGAGCATCATTCCTCCAAACCTGCAAACCCTACTGGATAAAGTTCAACATCTGTGTGATCAAATTGAACAAGTTAATGAAATACTGGCATTTTCACCTGACAACGAAATGAGTTTCCAGAGCCAGGTATGAGCACAGTCCATTCCATTTGGAGCAGCTAAACTGACTTAATCTGCACAAAACATCTCAGTTGAAATTTAAAATGAGTTTTTCCCAAGTGCTGAAAATTCCATCAGCGTGTTATCTAAATGCCACAGCGTGTTTTTGTACACAGTTTAATGTTAAAAACTAGCAGCATCAGATGACAGTAGAGCAGTGTGAGTGGCACAAATGACACAGTGTGAAATGGCACGGCTGCTCTGTGGACAGGCGTTGAGCCGGCAGAATGCCAAGTGCTTAAGCTTAGAGCACAAAATGTTCATAGGCAAGAGAGCCTTATGAGTCAATGCATTTATTTTACATCACTCACGCTGGAGATGGAGAAATGTCTGATTAACTCTTTTGAGCTCAAAGTTGCAAGAAGCAAACAAACATGTGGGCTCTGTTATTTTCTTTTTTTTTGTTCTTGTAGATTTAGAATACTATGCTTTATTAATTTTATTTATACTACTCTCAGCATGTGCCTTACACATATATTGATCATCAAATCATGACACGACTGACACTTTAAATACATAAATAGTATTATTTTTGTCTATGTAATCATAAAAATTATAGTCAGTGGCCCCAGCTGGCTTTAGCATCAGTTTTGGAAACATTGAGTTTCTGACTAAAGGACGGGGTCACATACTTACATGTATTTTCAAAATAAACTTCCGTGTTTATTGAAAACAGGTTCCTGCTCTTTACATTCATACAGCCTTTTCAAAATAAATGTACTTCTTCACAAAACCTAGAGTTTCTGCTCCTTACATATATACAGTGTCTTTTCAAAATAAACTTCTGTGTTCAAGGAAAACATACCGTTTCCTCTCATTACATGCTTTGTGTCTGTCAAATTAAACTCCTATGTTCACAGGAAACATACAGGTTCCTGCTCGTTACATGCATACAGTGTATTTTCAAAATAAATTTCTGTGTTCACAGGACACGTACAGCTCGTTACATGCATACAGTGCCTTTTTAAAAGCACATTTTCTTGTTCACAGGAGACCTACAGTTTCCGCTCGTTACAGGCACACAGTGTCTTTTCAAAAGAAACTTCTGTGTCCATTGGAAATTACAGTTTCCTCTCATTACATGCATAGTGTCTTTTCAAAATAAACTTCTGTGTTCACAGGAAATCTACAGGTCCTGCTCGTTACATGTATTTTCAAAACTTCCAATTTAGGATAACTTGCTTTTTCTGTTTACTCTTACCAAACTACATAATTAGGTTTAGGAAACAAACCACTTGGTTCGGCTTAAATAAAGATTGGGTTTGGGTTCAAATAAGTATGTTTGTTAGGTAAAACTATGCTGTTAGGAAGCTGCTGTTTGCAAAGTCCAGAATTAATGTAACAAAACTATAGTGCAACAACTCAACATTCACTTGGGTTTACATGGGACACAAACAGCTGTTTCCTGGGTGAAAGTCATGCGTTTGTTGACCCATACGTCCTCCTCTCCAACCCGCTGTGCTTGGACGTTCGACTAGTTTAGCTAAGTCAGTTGCTCTAACCGTTGAATAATGGTGTGGATAGGTTTACATCAAAGTTAGTTGAAAGCCTCATACAGACGCTAAAGGGTGCCTCAGTGCTTCGGTATCAGACGCCGTGGGGCATTGCCCAAGCTGCGTTTCGTGACCTATTACACATTACACATTACAGATAATACTATTTTACATTTGACACAACATGTAACAGTACAACTTACTTGGACACTTTTGTCAACATGACTAACAGTTACTCAAGAAACAATTCCTAGACTGTTCCTAACTCCGACAACAAGACCCTGCACTAAAAGTGAAACGCAGTCTTGTGGTTTTGGATTGCAACACAACCTTGGGTGATTTTATAGGGTTATGGACGCACTTTTCTGCTTCGCAGCACTCAGCTCTGATATGACACATCATCATCTGGGCATAAAAACTCAAACAAACACCCAGAGAGTCCACTTTCAATGGCAGATTAATTGTAAGTGGAGCAGACAAAAGCCTTCCTCTTCTTGTGTCTCAATCAGGGAAAGAGATGGTTGTCATAGCAAACATAAAATGACACCGGCAAATAATCTGCACACATTCACTTCATCTATCACTCTAGTGCAGCAGGAAGGAAAAGAAGTAGAGGTCCTTTATCATTCTGTCCGGTGGAGAGAGGCAGAGCACACTGACAACATGACAGTAATAGTGCTTGATTGTGCTCCCTGTCCAGAAGATAATCTCTCCCGCAGCTCCCAGATGAAAAGTTAATTATCAAAGGAAATGGTGGGAAAGGAATGGTTGGGGATAAATTCAACAAGGTCAGCTCAGCTCAGCCATAGCCACACCTAAAACTAGTGTCTGTCAGACACGAAGTGGCCCACCAGCCCGGGTCAGCCCGGCTTCAAGCTCAATCACTTGGACGAGGGAAGGTGAAGAGAAGGCAATCACAGCCAGGCTTTTTCTCGCAGCTGAGGTCTGTAATTAGGCTGAGGCATTAAAGCCCACATGGGGCCTGCCTGGTGTTAAACATAACCTTTCCCGACTGACAGTGCGGCAGAGAAACAAACACAGCACAGCTGTCACAGGGCGACAGCCCACGCCGGTGCATTTGAGGTTCACATCATGTGGAAGATTTTAGATGACAGTGGAGCAATGAGTCACACTAAGTGTGACATAATGAGAATGACTGAAAAAGACAAATGTGGACATTCCTCTCCAACTTCTCTTTTTTTCACTTAAGCTGCAGATTAGCTGTGGTTGGCTAGGCGGCGTCCTGTCTCCACAGACTGGACAGATTTGAGGGTATTTTAGAGGATGACACCAGTGTCATCTTTTTCCTATCATCATTAACACCTGAGAAAAAAACTGAAATGTATTTGCCGGTTAGACGCCAGCAGGTTCTCCTTACCTCCCAAAGCCCCCTTTTAAAGGAGCTCACAGAGACACAGTGCTGCCTTGACTAATGCCATCAATCATGTTCAACAACATGTGCTCCGCAGTTTTGTCTTGCTGTGACTTTATTACGCAGCTAATTACCAGTTTAATGGGACTATTTTAACTTTTTTTCCCCATTACTGTGCAGAGTTACTTACTTCTGGTGGTAGTGATTAGGCAAAACACAGCTAAAGGCATTAGTGGGAGGTGAAAACACACAGTGGTCTCCTCATTCTGCCTGCTCACTGCAGGCAGAATGAGAGTTCTATTCAATTTATAGAAACGCAGTGACTCATAAAGTCATGTTTGGAAAATAATACAATACTTATGATGTATAAGTACTGATATTCTCTCATAAAACATCGATATGTCGTCTGTGTTTCTGAAGAAGGGAAAGGTGTTCTGTGATTCCCTAATAATCCCATATTCTCAGATAAAAGAGTTTCTTCTTCACTTGATCTTATAATTTGAATCCTTTGCGACCCTTTGTGACAATCTATAAAGTTTTCACAGTAACAATCATTTAAACTCTGTCTCCACAGGAAACAGTAGAAACACTGTAGAAACACTGTCACCTGAAGGTATTTGGACATTGCAGTGCCTAGTTGGACCTGTTGCATTGTGGCAAAAACCAGGTTCAACTTTGGCACTTTTTGTTTGTTTGCTGGGGCTTGGCTCCCTTACAGCTCCAACGCGTTGGCATCATTAAAAAGTGTTGTATTCTCTCTAATATAAGCTGTCTTCTTTCTCCAGCTGTTGTCATGTTGTTGTTGTCTGAACCATGTCTGAACTAGCCGAAGACATTCACCTCTTCTTTGAAGGTGATGCCCTTTAGTCTGCTGCAATCTAAGGACTTGTGGGAAATAAAGTTTGTTGACAGCTAAAAACTGCATTACCGAATAAACAACAATATGAAATCGTATTTTTCAAACATTCCCCATCTTTATCTGGACATCTGGAGTGAAACACCCAGCATGCTACTGGTGAAGACTGTGTTCCATTGCTGGAGTTCTAGTAATTAGTCACTTTTGCAAATGTGTGTGATTATCAATTCTCGAAAAAAAAACAAGTATTGAAGTGATGACTCCCCCCCACACACACACTCCCACCTGTCCAACTTAATAAAATATTTTACAAGGAAGAACATTTTTCATATTTCATTTTTAATTCAAATGAACAATGATCTTCTGTCTGAATGCTATCTCCTTACACAATGGTCTACAGGCTGAATCAGCTTTTATAACCCAGCATGGACGATTGTAAATGTACTCTTAAGCTCCACATTAACAGGAACAATACAGACTTGACCTCTTTGTTTAATACAGCCCTGCTCTCTATATTAGTAAAAACATAAGATAAAGTGTCTCTCTGACATGTTTAAATGGAATCTTGACAATGACGAAAGCTGCTGACGTTAGCTTGTGATTGTCACAAACACATTGATGGGTTGAGATTCTTCGTGGGCTTTGATGGTGACAGACAAGGAGAAACACTCGTTAAGGTCAGATCGAGTTTGAAGAGCTTAACAAACAGGAAGCTAAGGAGACTGAAAGCAAAGACAGAGTGCAACAGTACGGCTTTGATAACAGCTTGAATGGACTCAATCAACAAAGCTCCTCCATGCTGCGAATTATTATTTCATTCAATACCAGTCACACACAGATGTTGCCCAACTTAATCATTCGGGGACATTGTTTGAAGTAAATAATATAATCAATGTTATCTGGGTCTTTCTGATTTTTAGTGAGACTGTGATGAGATGTGACTTCTCTCCCGACAACAAGTCTTCTCCTTGTGGTTTACTTCAACACTGAGAGATGTTTGTCTCACAGCATCAAAGGAAACAACACACTGATCTAGGACGAGCCAGTTCATCTATATATGTATTCTGTGTTTGTGCAATGGCTGACAGCAGGGGCATTTCTAGGCTTCAAAGAAAGGGGGGCTTAGCTCTAAGGGGAGCGGCATGTTTGTGTGCGGCAATTTTTTTGGGGGGCCCATTTGGGGCCGCAGATATCCATTGTTTCAGACAGTTCATAGATTGGTTCAATCAGAAAGAGTCATATCCGCATCACTCCCAAATCCTAATTCTTAAAGGGACAGCACACAATGGATGGAGAATGGACCTGACAGTGTCAACTTTATATCGTTAATTAAGTATGATGATAGGCTATTGGATTGTAATTTGAAGGGGGAGAAAACATACAAACCAGAACGTACGCACATATGAAGCATGTTAGAGTTATAAATAACTTGTCCATGTGAGAAACAATAGTTTAATTTAATGACATCACCAAAAAAAAAAAAAAAATAGGCCTAACGACGCCCCTGGCTGACAGTATCACAGTGTGGTGGTATGAGGGCTGCCCTTACATCACGATGTACCAACAGCTCTCTCAAATCCAGATGAGATGCAGCTGGTCACCACTCACATGAAGACTCATTCAGTTCCTTAACTTAAGGCTACTACGACGATTGAATTTATTTTGGGTTGTTAGGATGGTGTTTCCGAGCACCAGATACTCTTCAGAAAACAGTTTTTTTTACTGCAGCAGGGCCTGACATCTTGCGCTGTGCAGTCCTGGTTCTCCAGTGCCTCCCTTCCCTTCAGCTGGCCTAGCAATACAGCCTGTGTCTCCAGCAGCGTGGTGTCGCTGTTAGCTCCCAGCGGAGCCGTGGGATGAAGATCTGCTCCTGGCCAGAGGAAGAGCCACTACTGCCAGGCAGGTGGAAGACGGCAGCACAGCTGGATCTGGGTCTCTCCGTGGCGGGCCGGTTGCTGCTGAAGGCACCGCTGGAGTCTGAGCTGATGGAGTCTATGGTGAATCTGCATGATTTTGTCAGATTTGCACCAATGACTTGCATTAAGAATGATTCAGAAATAGACAATCTCCTCGGTGATGGTGTTGTTTGCTTATGTAGGTCGTATATAGGCTTCAGTGTTTAATTGAGACTGAGTCGTAAAGATCAAAACGTTCCTCACAGTGACTTTAAGTAAAGGTACCGAAGTAAAAATGACATAATGCCATTCAGTATAAATACAATAGTATTAGCAAACTGTTACTTAAGTATCAAACTTGAAAGTGTGAATAATTGTATTGAGTGTAATATTATTACATTTTTCCAGCGCTAACAAAGTGCCTTAGCAGCAGCAGCAGCTGTCGACACAGAGTGACAGTACAGCAACAGTAATGGTAGGTGACATCAAAGAATGAGCAGAACACTGACGGCTCGACAACACCGCCACGATCAAAAGGATGCATTGCATATATGTTGCAGCGAGAGGAGTCTGCCATGCGTGTTCAACAGCAGACTCAAGCTGGCTGCTTGAACTGTTTGAACTCATTCAGGCAGCAATTCAAAAGCTGTTCTTCACAGATCATATGTTTTGAATGTAGAATCGTACATACAATTAAAAACTATGAACTTCAACTGTAAAATAGGGCTTCCTCTGAACTGTAAGACAAAAATAAAGCAACATGAAATGAACATGGCTGATTACCAACTTGACAAACCAGACATCTGCCCTAGGGGGTCCAGAATCTCCAGGTTGTCCATGTGACTTCGTTGTTAATACATTCACCACTTTGACGTTACTTTGATAATATGCACTATTGGTGCAAAATCATTGCCGTTTCAGTGTAAAAGTATACTTCAGGGATTTAGTGTTGCTCCTCTATAAAGTATTTTTAAAATGAACATGTACAGACGTCCTGACTTTTAGTTCCTCCTATTAGTCAAGCTGCAAAAACGATGGATCCTACATTACCCATAATCCAACTTGATAGCATCTTTTCAAAAGACACTCTGCCAGATGAACACCCACATCTTTCAAACTCCACACTCCCTGTTCTGACACATTGGCTCTGTCTTATATTTACAGTCTGTATGTGGAGGCGTTCAGGGGCCCAGAGTTCATTTTAGCCCCAAAGCTTAAGATAGAAAAATGTTATTATAATTAATACTATACCGTACTTGAGAATCTGCCGTTCACATGCTAAATATATATTTTGGAAATGTGGAAATTGGACTGAACTTGTTTTTATATTCTATAATAAACACGATGCAACACTGTGAAGTTGTTGGAAAGAGCATTTTATCGGTTGTGATGATAAACAGTTTTCCTGTTTCCTGTCTTTATGCTGAGCTAAGCTAGGCTAAACACGTCCTGGGTCTCTGCACTGGACTGACAGCGATGGAATTGATATTGATCTCCTCATCCGACTCTGGGTAAGATGGCAATCAGGCATATTTCCAAAAATGTGAGAGTGTTCCCTTCAAATTCAAACTCGGCAGGTGAAGAGAAATCTGATTTTCTCTGTGTGTACCACAGCTGCATTTTAATTGCATGTGTAAATATAATCCTGCTCCCTGGAGCGCAACACTGAGCCATTTTTGTTTTTAATGTGACCAAAATTCTGAAGAGATTTGGATGAGAGCTTCACTATTCGGGAGCATGTCGACATGGATTCTATGCATGGACGCATGAGGTCATTCAGCTGGTTTCTGTCCACTGCACTGTGACCTTTGATTTAAAGGGACAGTTCACCACAATAAATGTGTTTTATCTTACCTGTAGTGCTATTTATTCTCTAGGTTGTTACGGGACTAGATGGCACTCAGTGTGTGGTTCTCAAAGTGCTTAAAAAATTACATTTGAAAAACTCCACAGCAGAGTCTCTTTCCATAAATCATGACCCGGCGGCTTGTTGTGAGCAGGTAGTAGTTCCTACGGCCGTTATCTCCAAAACTCGGGCAACTCACACTTAAACGATGTAGATTGATAAATAGCAGAACAGGTGCTTCAATTATGAGAAATAAAAGATTATTGAAATCACCATCTTAATGTTCTCAGCCCATACACACTCTATAGAAAGACTTGAATTCATCTTCAGGTTACAAGCTCTCAGATGATGTAGATCTATTCTATGTGGCATGTGCTGCTTACTTCCCCTTAAGATAACCTGCCCCCCCCTTCCTTCCTGGGAGAAAGAGCGTGAGAATGTGCCTGAGAGATGTTGTGCTGCAGCAAACCGCTCTGAACTGTGGAAAAGTGTGATTGGTCACACATGCATTCAGCCGGGGCGCTACCCCCGTGATCAACCTGCGTATGTTCATTAAATTCCGCAGAGCTAATTAGAATCTATTTGACATCCGTGGGGAGACATTTGCACAGCTTGCAGAACTGAGCAAACAATTCTCACAGGCACAAGCAGCCGTGCACACTGCAGGCATTTGGAGAAGATGCAGCTACAGGAGGTAGTGTGCGGTACGTGAATAAAGCATGCGAGTCTTCTTCACTTGAAATGTCTCATTAGCCCTGCATGTAATGAAAGCACTTTGGGCCAGTATTTCTCCTTAAACAATAGAGGCAGGCCTGTTCATCCTCTGACTGCTGACTCAGCTCTTCACTGAAGCAACACCCAATCCATGACTTCTTCAAGGCTTGCTCATTCTGATATTCATCTTGAACTAAATATGGACGAACACAAGTAGTATTGCAGGTCTCGCCTTCAGGCTTTTCACTTCTGAGGTGCATATTCCAAAATACATTAGCAGTTAATAAAATGACCAAAAAGCAGCTGACACACAGGGTGAGGGGTTGATAATAGCAACCAGATGCTACATTTTACCCCGACTATATTAGACAGTTTTATTTTTTCAATCGTGTTAGTATGAGTAGTTCATGTTTAAGCATAATATGTCTACATATGTAGGGAGCAAATACAAAACTCTAAATATTCATCATCACGAAATATCTCAGAATATCTCAGAAACGTGTGAAATGATTTCCTTATAACAGGACCCATATCTCATAAACACAAGACAAGTATGTCATCTCATAATCATTATTTATAGTAGATATTAAGGTTAGAATCTATGCATTTCATAATTATGAGATCTGTATTTAATAATTAAAAGGAAACAACTTCAGTATCTTGTAAGCGTTTTTGCAGGACGTTGCTAGTAATTCTTGCAATTATGAAGTATTTTCTTATAATTAGGAGAAGCAGATCTCATTCTTCTCATGAGAAAATACAAATACAGAACTTGTACCTCTGACAAGCTAAAGATCTCATAATCCTGAGATAATTAGTTTCGCTGTATGTATCAGATACTGTTCTAATTATAAAATGCCTTATATATATATATATATATATATATATATATAT